>NC_077229.1:200356821-200956821 GCF_027887165.1 Monodelphis domestica | reverse complement strand
AAAAAGCTAAAAAATACATGAATAAATAGATGACTAAAAAGATGAATGGATAGACACTGACAGATAGATAGAAAGATAGATAGATAGATAGATAGATAGATTTTTTTAAAAAAGAATGGAAAATGAAGCCAAACATCTGCCCTTAGCCTTGATTTACTCTATTGCCAAGAGGATAGCAGGATACCAGAAGGAATATGGCCTTCCCAAGATCATACTGTGAAGGTTCATAAGGCAATGAAAATATAGAAGTATCAAGAAATGGGTCACAAGTCATTGGACTCAAAGGAGAGCTCCAAAGGTATCTGTGTTTCCAGGATGGAATCTCAGGGACTGGGGATTAGCAACCCTTTGTCTTGACCAGTGTCCTCTTGCAGGGCTACTTGATAGCAAGAGAAATCAGAAATAGCATCAGGGAAGCTGTTGCCACTGGATTCTCCCAACTAGAAGGAACACATCTACTTGTTCCCTGGTTTTCCAAGGGAAGAGCAAGGAATCCATGGCTGAGTCCACAGTAGACAAGCATGTGTTCTTACAAATTCTTTGACCCAGGTGGGAGAATCTGAAGGGAATCTGAGGCTGGATGAGCAGAGTTGCTCTTGAAATCTTCCTCTTCCTCAATCACAGTGCCTGCTTGCTGAGGCTTTGACTGCCAGACTGGAAAAAGTCCATATGGCTCCCATTTGAGGAACAAGGTGAGAGAGAAGGTGATTAGTTCCCTAACATGATAGGGTATTTGGGTTGGTATGTTAAGGCATGGCAGCTAGAGAAGTGAAGGAAAAAATTGATGGATCACAGCATACAGGTTGGAATCAAAGGAAAGCTCTCAAGGTGGCTGGCCCTTGAGGATGGGATCCAAGGGAGTGGGGTTCATCTCTTCTGCTTGACCAGTGTCCTCCTAAAAGACTACTAGATAGCAAGAGCCATTCAGAAACAGCTTCTTGGGAGCTGGTGCCACTGGATTCACTGGCTACAAGGTACTTGTCTTCTTGTTTCCTGGTTTTCCATGGTGAAGGCAAAGAATCCTTGATAATCCATAATTTATCATTTTTATATAAATATTAAACATGGAGTTTGTTTTTAAAAGATTGCTCAATAACAAAAATGAAGCACATGAAAATAGGTATTGAACAAAAACCCAGGGGAATTACTTGGTGACTCCACGAGGGGGAGTAAAAGGGGAAGGAAAGAACAAGAATCATATTACCATGGAAAAATATAAACAAACAAATAAATAATTAAATAGATAAATGAATGAATAATGAATAAATACATGAATGAATAGAAGAATAAATAATCGAATAAATAGACAAATGAATATGTGAATATATAGATGACTAAGAAGATGAATGAATGGATAGATTCTTTTAAAAGTGTGGGAAATTAAGTCAGCCATCTGCCCTTAGCCTTAATTTCCTCTATTTCCAAGAGGATAATAGGATAGCAGAGGGAATATGGCCTCCCCAAGATCATCCTCAGAAGGTTCATGAGGCAATGAAGATGGAGAAGCATCAAAAAAATGGGTCAGATGAATGCATCCAGATCCAAGTTATAGGACTCTAAGGAGAGCTCAGAAGGTGGCTGGGTCAGAGTTGCTCTTGAATTCTTTCTTCTTCCTCAATCACAGGGTCTTCTTGCTTGTGCTTTAGACTGCCAGACTGGCAAAAATCCATATGGCTCCCATTTGAGGTAAAAGGTGAGAGGGAAGGTGACCAGTTCCCTGATGTGATTGGGGTATCTGGGCTGGTGTGGTAAGGCATGGCAGGTAGAGAAAAGGAAGGGGAAAAATGATGGATCACATCATACAGGGTGGAATCAAAGGGAAGGTCTGAAAGTGTATGGGTCTCCAGGACAGAATACCAGGGAGTGGGATTCATCTTCACTTTTGCTTGATCAGTATCCTCCTGAAGGACTACTGGATAGCAGGAACCTTCAAAAACAGCTTCTTGGGAGCTGTTGCCACTGGATGTGCTGAATATAAGGCACTTGTCTTCTCATTCCCTGGTTTCCCTGAAGCTGATAAATCCTTGGCTGAGTTCATTGGAGAGAAGCATGTCTTCTTAGAAGGTCCCTGCCACTGGTGGGAAACATCTAAAGGGGAAATGGGAATGGATGGGCAGAGTTGCTCTTAAAATCTTTATTCTTCCTCAGTTCCAGTGCTTGTTTGCTGGGGCTTTGCATTACCAGATGGGAAATATTCCATACAGTCCCCATTGGAGGTGCAATTTGAGAGGGAATGTGACCAATACCCTTGTGGGGATATGGATATCTGGATGGGGGTCAGTAGCCATTGCAGGTGAATAAATGGCAGGAAATATTTCACACAGAACAGCATGCAGGACCAAGTCAATGGAGTCAGATGGGAGCTCTGAAGGTGACTGAGTCTCCTGGATGGAATTCCTAGGAGTTGGGTTAATTATTCCTTTGGTTTGATCTATGTCTGCTTGCAGGACTATTGGATAGCAATGGTCTTCAGCAACAGCTTCATGGGTGTTGCTGCCACTGGATTCACTGACTACAAGGAACTTGTCTTCTAGTTCCCTGGTTTTCCAGGCTGAAGCTGAGGAATCATTGGCTGAGGCTAATGGAGATAAGCATCTCTTCTTAGAAGGTCTTTGCTCCAGGGGGGAAACATCTGAAAGGGACCTGGAACTGGATTGACAGAGTTGCTCTTGAAGTCTTTCTTCTTCCTCAGTCCCGGGGCCTGCCTGCTGGGGCTTTGCATTTCCAGACTGAAAATATTCCATACCATTCCCATTGGAGATGCAACTTTAAATAGAACATGGCCAATTCCCTTCTGTGATGTGGGTGTCTGGCCTGGGGTCAGTAGGCATGGCAGTTATAGAAGTGGAAGGAAAAAATTGATTGATCCAAGCAATCAGGTCCAAGTAATTAGAATCAAAGTCAAAGTCTGAAGGTGGCTGAGTCTCCTGGATGAAATGCCATGGACTTGAGTTCATGTTCTCTTTGCCTTGACCAGCTTCCTCTTGCAGGACTACTGGATAGCAAAAGTCTTCAACAACAGTTTCATGGGTGCTGTTGCCACTAGATTCACTGGGTACAAGATAGTTGTCTTCTAGTCCCCTGGTTTTCCAGGCTGAAGCTGAGGAATCCTTGACTGAGGATAATGGAAATAAGCATCTCTTCTTAGAAGGTCTGCCCCAGATGGGAAACATCTGATGGGAACCTAAAGCTGTATGGGCAAAGTAGATCTTGAAGTCTTACTTCTTCCTCACTCCCAGTGCCTGATTGCTGGGGTTTTGGATTATCAGACCAGAAACATGCTATACTGTTCCCATTTGAGGTGAAACTTGAAAGGGAAGGTGGACAATTCCCTTGTGTGATGTGGGTATCTGGACATGGTTCACAAGGAATGGCAGGAGGAGAAGTGGAAGAAAATAATTGATGGATTGCAGCACCTATGGTGTCGAAGACATTGGAGTGAAAGGGAAGCTCTGAAGGTGGCTGAGTCTCCTGGATGGAATCCCAGGGAATAGGGTTCATTTTCTCTTTTGCTTGTCCAGAGTCCTGCTGCAGGACTATTGGGCAACAGAAGGCATCAGAAACAGCTTCTTGGGAGCTTATGTCACTGGATTTGCAGGCTACAAAGTACTTGTCTTCTTGTTCCTTGGTTTTACATGCTGAAGTCAAGGAATCCATCACTGAGGCCACAGGAGATAAGCATCTCTTCTTAGAAGGTCTTTGTTCCAGGTGGGAAACATCATAAGGGGAATTGGGAATACATGGGCAGAGTGGCTCTTGAAGTCTATCTTCTTGCTCACTCCCCAGGTCTGCTTCTTGGGGCTTTGCATTACCAGACTGGAAACATTCCATAAAGTTCCCTTTGGAGGAGAAATTTGAGAAGGAATGTGGCCAATTCCCTTGTGTGATGGGTATCTAGACTGGGGTCAGAGGGCATGGCAGGTGAATAAATGTCAGAAAATATTTCACACAGAACAGCATCCTGGACCAAGTCAGTAGAGTCAGAAGGAAACTCTGAATGTGGCTGGCTCTCCTGGATGGAATTCCCAGGATTTGGGTTCAGCCTCTCTTTGGTTTGGTCAGTATCCTCTTGGAGGACTACTGGATAGCAAGAACCTTCATCAAACGCTTCATGGATGCTATTGCCATTGGATTTGCTGCCTACAAGATACTTATCTTCTTGTTCCCTGGTTTTCCAGGCTGAAGCTGAGGAATCCTTGGCTGAGTCCAATGGAGATAAGCATGTCTTCTTATATGGCCTTTGCCCCAGGTGGGAAACATCTGAAGGGGAACTGGGAGTGGATGGGCATTGTGGTTTTTGAAGTCTACCTTCTTCCTCCGTCCCTGTGCCTGTTTGCAGGGGATTTGGACTCCCAGACCAGAGACAGTCTGTACTGCTCGAAATGGAGGTGTAAGTTGAGAAAGAAAGTGGCCAATTCCCTTGTGTGATGGGGGTATCTGGGCTGGGGTGGTAAGACACATTATTTGGAGATGTACAGGGCAGAAGGTCAGGGTTCGGACCTTGCACACTTAAGGGCAAGACCAGGCTGGTGGTACTTCTGCTGTCCCTGGTGTCATAGAGATGTTCTGATGGTGACTGGGATCTGCACATGAAATCACAGTCCTTCTCTTGGCCAGGGCCCTCTTGGACCTGGAGCTGGTCTTTAGAAACTAACAAAGCTGTTGGAGATGAGGTGGAGCCACTGCATTCCCCAGCAGGAGGAGACTTCCAAAATCTTCGTTCAGGACAGGAAGGTTTTTCTCTAAAACCACTAGCAAAGGGGTTGTTTTGAATTTTGAGGTGTCTGATCCCAGGAATTTGATAGGTGGTCACAGCTATAAACTCTGTGTCAGGAATGGTGAACTTGTGCCTTGAGGAAGAGGAGGAGGAGGAGGAGGAGGAGGAGGAGGAGGAGGAGGAGGAGGAGGAGGAGGAGGAGGAGGAGGAGGAGGAGGAGGAGGAGGAGGAGGAGGAGGAGGAGGAGGAGGAGGAGGAGGAGGAGGAGGAGGAGGAGGAGGAGGAGGCATCCTTGACTTCTTCAATGTGAAGCCTGGGCTGGTATTTGTGGAGAGCCTTCAATGAGATCGGGGCCTGGCTGCCATTTTGGCAAGCTGTCTCCTTGTTGGTGAGCTTGAGATTTTTAAAGGATATCTCCTTGCCCATCCAGTGGGCCCCGGTGTTGGGTGAGTCAGGGTGCTGATAGAAGCGGTTGCCTGGCAGATTATCCTCTTCTTTTTTGTCTTTGAGCGGGAACCATTGACCCCTCCGATATCGCCAGGGATGTTTGTCTACGGGTTCCACTTCGACAAAGACGTGGTAAAGGGCACTGGGGTCCATACCCTGGATTTTGTAAACCAGGAAGGGGAACATGTTTCGACCTTGATTGCTGAGGATCATTTCATTCTGCTGCCTGGAAAACTGGAGCCACAGGGCGTGGTTGCAGAGGCGCACTTTCAGTTTTCCAGAGCTTGAAGTGTCCGGAATGTGCAGAGTTTTGGACACCAAGTCTGGGTCCCAAAGAGCGATTTGTTTCGGAGGATGGCGGGACCTGAAAGCTTCCAGGGTCGATACCCTCCGGGGCCGCGTCATTCTGGGTGGGCTGCAGAAGTCCAGGGCAACCAGCTGAAAGGGTGCCCTTGGTCACTCGGTTGCCTTCGCTGTGGGCGTCATCATTCGGTCGGCAGGTGCTGTCACCTCCTCTGGTGCTGAGGGACGCCTCTGGCTCGGGCTGGTCAGAGGAGAGACCTTGCCCGTCCCTCAACCCTGCTCGACACTTTTTGTCCTCGGGCATGCCGGCGCTGCTGTCTCTGCCCAAAGCTGGAGAGCGGGTCTTCTGCACTGGTCAGCTGGTGAGCCCTGAAAACTTGGAGCTGCCCCTTCAGCTGGTCAGCTCCCTCTCCAATAGGAAGGGCTCTGGACTTCAATCCTAACTCGACTGCCCAAATGATTCCCTAGCCCTAGGTTGGCGGCGGAGGAAAGAGTGGGGGGAGGGGGAAGCGGGAATGGAGTACCTTACCTGGTGGATGGCTATCTGTCCCTCGATGTCCCTTTGAATTTCTCCCGAATGTGCAAGACTCCTTCCCGCTTGGTGCGGAATCAAGAGGAGTAGCAAAGTCCCAGAGGCTGAAACTTCGGAGATTCAAACTTTTTCAGGCTGTATAGTCTCGAGAGGGCCAGCGTGGATCCTGAAGGGTGCATTGGCTCTACAGACAAATGGGCTTCCCTCCAGTGTGTCCTCTCTTAGAGAGTCAGGCAGCCAATCCCCTGATGTTATGTCAAGGCACTGAAAAGCCTATCAGGTGGCTGCCCAATCAGACTATCTAGACACACAGTCCCCAAGACCTCTCAAGGGCTATATCATCTTACCATATTTGGAAAAGGGCTTTGGTTGGTAAAGGGGCTGGCTGATCACCTTATTAGATGGATCCTTCCCCCTGCCCCAAAGCCCCTCAGAGGCTCCACCATTTGACCATATTAGGAAAAAGGCTTAGGCCTTACAAGTGGCTGGCCAATCATTGTTTCTGGATACCCTGACCCCAAGACCTCTCAACGGCTCCACCATAATATTAGGAAAAAGGCTTATGTTGGTAAAGGGACTGGTCAATGAACATATTGGATGGATAGTCCTCCCCTTTCCCCCAAGGTCCCTTAGCAGGCTTCAACACCTTACCATATTAGGAAAAGGGCTTAGAAAGGGCAAGTGGCTGGCCAATTAGTATAGCTGGACACCCAACACCACAAGCCCTTCCAGGACTCCAACATCTTACCATATTAGGATAAGGGCTTATGTTGGTAAAGGGACTAGCCAATCAGTGTATCTGTATACTCTGGCCCCAAGACCTCTCATGGGTTCCACCATGGGTATTGGGAAAGGGCTTAGGTTGGTAAAGGGTCTGGCCAATCATCGTATTGGATGGATCCTTCCCCCTCTCCCAAGGCCACTCAGGGGCTCCACAATCTTACCATATTAGGAAAAGGGCTTAGGATGGGCAAGTTGCTGGGTAATCAGGGTATAGGATGTCCCACCCCAAGGCCCCTCAAGGGCTCCACCATCTTACCATATTTGGAACAGGGATTAAGATAGGCATGTGGCTGGCCAATCATCATATCTGGAATACCTGCCTCCCCACCCCCAAGGTCCCTCAAAGGCTCCACCATCTTACCACATTAGGAAAAGGGCTTAGAATGGGAAACTGGCTGGCCAATTAGTCTATCTGGATACCCTGGCCCCAAGACTTCTGAAGGGCATCCCCTTCTCACCATATTTGGAAAATGGCTTAGGTTGGTAAAGGGGCTGACCAATCATCATGCTGGATGTATCCTTCCCCCTCCCACAAGACCTCTCAGGGACTCCACCAACTTACCATAATAGGAAAAGTGCTTAGGATGGGCAAATGGCTGGCCAATCAGGGTATCTGGAGGCCCCAACCCACCAAGACCCTTCAAGGGCTTCACCATATTATCATATTAGGAAAAAGGCTTAGGATACCATTAGCTCTTCTAAGACCTTGTTCTTTAGGCTGTTGGAAACCACCTCCAAATTTAGGCTTCCAATCCTCTCAACCATAGAGCCCAAAGAAGAACCTGAAATTAGCAACCAAGGGTTCAAACTTCACTGTATTTCCATTTCTCCTTACCCCATTGTTGTACCTCTAGGGGTCCTACAGACACCATTCTAGGGGGAATTTTTTAACCCTTTGGGGTATTCCTGACACTCCCAATACATTTTCTGAGCCAACAGAATAATAATGTAAATCAGGTGTACTCTTTAATACATACCTGGAAGCTCCAGTGTCTAAAAGACAATCATATTAGGTATTACCCACCTTTAAAGTGACATGGGGTTCATTAATATGGGGGGGCAGTGGATAGGGACAACGGGTAGTAGGACATTAGGGTCCTGAAAATCAAAGGTTGTATCCTCTGATTCCTGTGCCCCAGCCCCCCCATACACACCTTCATTGTATTTGGGAAGTGCCTTGGGCACCCCCCTGAAGGGCACCCCACTGAGCACCTCGAGTATTTTTTGGATGAGCACCACTTAAGTTATATTGTTGTGCAGTCATTTGGTTTGAGTTATCATTTTCCAAATATCTATTCCTATAGTTATCATTCCTAAAGTTGTGGTTTCCATGATCATTATTATAGTTATTTCTATAATTATCACTTCTGTAGTTGTTATTAAACTGCAGATTCCTTCTGAGTGTCTTGAATAAAGCTCTACACTCTCCCTTTCTGTGGCCCTTCTTCTCACAGAATTGGCAGGTACTGGATTGATAATTAGATTCCTGGAGAGGGGCAAGTGTCGTTGGTTGATTATCATGCCCACTTTCTGTTTTAGCCATCTTATCTTTTAAACATCTCAATTCTTTCTTTATTTCCTCTATGACATCATTCTTTTCTTCCTCCTTTTCTTTGTTTCTCTTTGAAACATATGTAGCTGTTTTCCACAATTCTTCAGTCTCTGGTCATCTTGGGCAATGTGTTCTAAAATAATCCCTAATCACTTTGCAAGAGTTATTGACAAAGAGCTTTCTAACCTGTATGCTATGTTCTTTAGATAGGTCAAAATCCAGGTATCTACTCCCAAACTCGATTATTCTCTCCATGAATCTGGAGGGTGTCTCTTCCTCATTTTGCTTAATTTTTTCTAATTCTGTCAACTTATCTGTACTGTCTTCACATTCTCTAATTGCCATTAGGATGGCCTCTCTAAAATGGTATAGATGTAGAAGACCCTTGGAGTCATTATAGTCCCTTTCGGGATCCTGAGATAGCCAATGCTCTGCATTGCGCCCCCGTGTTTTGTTGACATAAGCAATTATTTTATTTTTCTCACATTCAGTTAAAAAAGCCTATAGCAAGTTTTCAACTTCCTTGTGAGATGGATTATACTGAAAAAATATGTCCGTCATCTTTTTTGTTACTAGAAAGGGATCTTGTTCATATGTGGGGATATTTTATGTAAATTCTTGGGGAGCAAATGGAATATTATGCCTTAAAGTCACCACATCCCAGTTCCAGAGTTTTGGGGATTAAATTCAGCCAAGAGTTGCTGAGCATGAGAGAGCCAATCTGTTAGCTGAGCTATAGGGAAGGTGTTTTCCATCTCTATTTCGGGAAAGGAAAATTCTTCATTCAAAGGTTCAGAAACAGATCTGTTTCAGGTAGGGTGGATGTTTGCCAATTGATCCTGTAAGAAACACTTTAAATTGTCTGATTGGGCTTGCATGTTCTCTTGAATTTTATCCTCAATTTTTTTTTGCATCTCTAAACACAGTACTGAGGAATACAAAAATGATATTACCTAATAATATAAAAAATTGGAGGTGTGCTGTATTCCTCAATGTCCCTAATTCTTCAACTGCCATATAAATGTTAAAGAATGTCGTATTCATTTATATATATATATATATATACATATGTATATATATATGTATATATGTATATATTAATTATTTTTCTAGTAGACTTCACAAAACAAGTGGGAAGAGGGACAAAGACAAAACTTTCTACAGTTATTCCCCACTCCCAATCCAGGCAGTTGTTCCCTAAGAGAAAGGAGATTTAGAAAAATCTCTCCTAGTCAGGACCTTAGGGCCCTGTTGCTAAGATTTAAAACAGCTCTTTTCTATCTAATTTAAGGAGAGAGGGAGAAAAGAAAAAAAATCCTAATTTAATTACCTATACAGCTGCGGCCTCGCCTGAGAGTGCCACAAGAAAAGAGATAGAGAGGATAGTAGATTGGATTCCATGGGAGGCGTGAAGGAGCCAGGTAGGAGATGGCAGAAATGGGTCAGAAACCAGGCCATATTGATTTCACTGGAGCCACAGCAGAACTCTGGACTCTGGACATCTCAAAGGCAAGAACCATCCAGTAGTCCAAATTTACCACCACTCAGGTCGGATACAGGATGGAACTTAGCTGAGAAGTTAGTCTAGGTTCTTTAAGCCAGTTGCCAAACACAAACCTTATGGCTGAGAGAATAGGGTGCAGATAATGGAATGAATTAGAAAGAGCTAGGTGTTAGCATTGGAAAAGAAAAATGCCTGGCCAGAGGCCAGGTCCCAGGTGAGAGAGGAGAGAAGGGGAGAGAGAGAGACAGAGTTAGGCAAGGCATGAGATCCAAGAGAGAGAGAGAGCAAAGAGAGGTCGAGAAAGAGGGAGGTGTCTGTGGCTGCTCCTTTTAATGTCTTTGATATGCAAGTATACACAATACATAGGGATGATTATCATTGGTTAACAACGAGGTATAGGTGTGGTTTTTCTTAGCCAGGTGAACTCAAAGAAACCTGACTTTGCCCCTAACCTGGGGGAAGCTGGGATCAAGGGTCAACAGGCTTTACTAGCCCTGCGCAAGCCTGAGCATGCTCTCTTCTAATACAATCTTTACATTTCAACTATATCCCTTGTCCATAGAGAGGTGTGGACTGCTACAACAGCTGATGAAAACAAGCTATTAAAAGGGATAGTCACGGTGGAAAAAAAAAGTTTAGGAAAAATAAGAAGATTGAGGGTATTTCATCAAAACTTTTCTTTCGAGAAAGATCTTCAAGGAAGAAGTTTGCTAATTCCTCAATCCAGAGAATGAACTGTTGCAGAAAGATGCCAGAAAACCTATACTACATCAAGATCCAGAATGAATTTTAGGTGTGGTTGATTGAACTGAAGTTTGATTGAACATCTATTGTAAATGTACACTTTTATGCCAAAGGGGACTGCCCCTAATTTGGCTTTTTGTCAATGTACCTTGCAAAACATTAGTTTTGCTTCCTCTCTTTTCTATTCCTCCCTAACTATTGTAATTTCATAGCTGTTTACAAGACCCATAGGAGAGACTAGTCTTCCTTGGGCCTCAGGGGGGTGATTGTGAATTTTAAAACTACTCCACCCTACTCAAGCCATACTTTAGAAGATCTGTTTTAGCTATTTCCTGATTAGTAACACAGCAACAGGTGGAAAGAACACTTCAGTCAGCTTCTCAACCGACCCTCTTCAGTCGACCAAAGCACCCTTGACCAGATCCCCCAAAACCCCACCATTGAACAACTTGAAGTCTCTCCTTCACTAGAAGAAGTCCAAAAAGCCATTAAACAAATGAGTGCAGGCAAGGCACCTGGTAAAGATGGGATCCCAACTGAGGTGTACAAGGCCTTAAATGGAAAGGCACTCCAGGCATTCCACATAGTGCTGACCAGCATATGGGAAGAGGAAGACATGCCCCCAGAACTCAGAGATGCCTCCATCATAGCCCTATACAAGAGCAAAGGCTCACGAGCAGCCTGTGACAACTACAGAGGCACCTCACTACTCTCCACTGCTGGAAAGATCCTCACCCATGTTATACTCAACAGACTCCTGTCATCTGTTTCAGAGCAGAACCTGCCTGAATCACAATGTGGCTTCCGACTAGATCGCAGCACCATTGACATGTTCTTCAAAGTGAGGCAAATGCAGGAAAAATGCCTTGAGCAGAACCTGAGTCTCTACATTGTCTTCATAGACCTTAAGAAGGTGTTCGACACAGTGAACCGGGACGCATTGTGGGTGATACTTAGCAAGTTCGGTTGCCCAGCAAAATTCGTCAAATTGATCCAGCTCTTTCATGTCAACATGACAGGGGAAATCCTATCTTGTGGAGAGACTTCCAATTGCTTCAACATCTCCAATGGCATGAAACAAGTCTGCGTCCTCGCTCTTGTGCTATTCAACCTATACTTCACCCAAGTATTACGACATGCTGTGATGGATCTAGACCTGGGTGTCTATATCAAATACCGACTGGATGGCTCACTATTCGACTTTCGCCACCTGACTGCAAAAACAAAGACAAATGAGAGTCTCATCCTGGAAGCTCTCTTCACAGATGACTGTGCTCTCATGGCCCATCAAGAAAATCATCTTCAAACCATTGTGGACAGGTTCTCTACCACAACAAAACTGTTTGGCCTGACTATTAGCCTCAGCAAAACAGAGGTGCTGTTCCAACCTGCACCAGGGAGGCCAACTAACCAGCCGTGCATTACAATCAACGGCACACAGCTTTCTAACATCAACACTTTCAAGTACCTGGGCAGCACCATCACCAACGACGGGTTCCTAGACCATGAGATTAATACCAGGATCCAAAAGGCCAGCCAGGTACTTGGGTGGCTGCACTCCAAAGTCCTCCAACACAGAGGTGTAAGCACTGCGACAAAGCTCAAAGTGTATAACGCAGTGGTCCTCAGCTCACTCCTGTACGGTTGCGAGACATGGACACTGTACCAGAAGCACATGAAGCAGTTGGAGCAATTCCACCAACACTCTTTCCAGTCAATCATGAGGATCCGATGGCAAGACCGAATCACCAATCAGGAAGTCCTCGACAGAGCCAACTCCACCAGCATCAAAGTAATGGTCCTCAAAACCCAGCTACAATAGTCTGGACACATCATCCTCGTGGACCCACAGCGAATACCAAGACAGGTATTCTATGGTGAACTGTCAGCTGGACTCAGGAAACAAGGCCGACCAAAGAAAAGATTCAAGGATCAGCTAAAGTCAAACTTGAAGTGGGCTGACATTACACCAAAGCAACTAGAACTTGCTGCCTCTGACAGAAGCAGCTGGCATACCCACATTAACCATGCCGCCACCACCTTTGAAGATGAGCGATGTCGACATCTTGCCACTGTGAGTGAACGCCGACACCAGGCCACAACCGCACCTCCCGTAACAACTGGCGTTCCATGCCCCATGTGCCACAAACTCTGAGCCTCAGTCTTTGGACTTCAAAGCCACATGAGGGTACATCAATAGATGATGATGCACAAAGACAATTGTCATTCTCGGTCACCGAGAGACTACCACTAACAATGGAAATACTTGGTTTAACAGAATCAAGTCTTGGGAACTATACATTCTCCACCCTACTCAGTTTAACAAGATTAGGAAGGTCTGCACCAAACTCAAGAATTAATTATCTGAGCAAATGGCCTCCAACAGACATGTGCAGAAAAAGCAAAGAGACCCCTGGGCTGTCCTAAGTCAAGCTAAGCTATCATTGGTACAGATGAGACGCAGGAAAGTGACATAAAACCATCTATATAAGGCACATCATTTCCTCTCTCTTCTCTCTTGTTCCCTGGAGAGGGGACTCTGGCTGGCAGCTTGTTAGGTGTTCCAATATCTTGGAGTGGTGGCAGTTATTTGTCTGGTTTTGGCGGTGAGTTTTGCCCTTGAGCTGATTCAGATTTGGGCATCTTAGCTGAGACCCTTTGGAGGCCAGGCTGATTCTTCTCTTCTTGACACTCAAAACCTTACTTTCTAGATCTCCTAATCTCCCTGTCCAGTACTAGCTCCTTCCTTTTTTTTTCCTCCCTCTTAATCTGCTCCACTATACCAATTAAATCACCATAAGCTTCCAGCTGAGTTTGGGTGTTTCCTTAGGATGTAATAAATCAAATCCTTGGCGACCAAATATAATTATCGCATTCAGTCTCAACCATAATTTCAATGATTATACCTTGATATTTCTATCTCCATCTCAACTCTCCTCTAACTGTGAAGAGAAAAAGACATGGCTACCAAGAAGCTGAAGGCAGAATCTTTCAAAGTACAGAGGGTGTCCTGACTTTCACCAAGAGCCCTTCTGCTGAGGAGTTTCCTCTTTATCAAGTTAGGCAAGTCAGCAGAGGTGAAGAGTGCTCTTCTAGCCTGGCCTGGGTCCCATTGCCCTTTCTCTTTCTTGGATCAGTGCTCCTTTTTTTTTCATTCTTTAGTCTCCACTGAAGTCTCAGGGAGGGAACAGCTTCCGTTGTATGAAGGGCATAGAACTACCCTGTGATGTAAATTGCTCAACTCTTATGTAGTGTAAAAATTGAAATTTGAACCCCAGACTTCATTCCCCAGAAATCTTTGGTAGTTCCCAGAATTTCCTATAATCTCACTGGAGATACTCACCTGGGCTGAGAACAAAATGGGTATTTAAACTGTCTGTACCGCCTACTTGCTCTCTTCTAATTTAACTGTTACAGTTAACAGAAACTAATTTAACTGTTACAGTTTTGGCGACCATGAAGAAACAAACTCTCAACTTTAAAAAAAAAAAGATAGCCTAGATAATGATTTCTAAACCAACTTTCTCCAAGGCTTTTTAGCAAGCCTCTTGACTCATCTCGCTCCTGCCTGCCTGCTTCCTGGCTCCCGGCTCCCAGATCCTGGTCTCTCTCTTGCTCACCTGGTCCTAGCCTGACCCTCTGGGCCCCAGCAACTCTGGCCTCCGACCCAGATAGCTCATCACCCCAGGCCCAGTCTCAGGCCCCAGGCTGCTGGTAGCTGCTGGGTCTTCAGAATCACTTCCAACAGCTGCTAAAAACGGGGGTGTTTTTATTTAGGCTACAATTAGCCTCCATGTTGACTGGGGGCAGGAGATCACAGTGAGGGAAAAAGAGGGAAAGAAGAAAGAGACTGTTCCAAACAGGAACTCACAAGCATGGGGTATGTCAAAGGATATCTTTTGACTGCACTGATACTTTTATTTATTTCATCTGAGAGTCACGAGAAAAATTCAACTCCCTGCAACTCTTTAGCCAAATTTGAGATTCCTAAAATCCACCCTTACTACTGGGGGATGGGGGGAAGCTCAGTGGCTCAGTGGATTGAGAGACAGGACTGGAGATGGGAGGTCCTAGATTGAAATCTGGCCTCAGACACTGTGGCCCTGGGCAGGTCATTTAACCCCCATTGCCTACCTCTTACCACTCTTCTGCCTTCTGAGAACAGGAATCTAAATGGATAAAAAAAAACAAAGAACTTTAAAGAGACGGGAGGTTATATTTTTAAGGCATTTCAGACTCCAATGTTTTATAAAAATCTCTGTATTCTATTGCATTTTACTGATTGTTTTGTTTAAGATTTAATCTTGTTGGATTTAAGTTCATATATTACTGCATTCAATACTAGTCTGTTACACTGAATCATTTGAAGTTACTGGGTTTTAACTACTGTTATATTCTGTTGCTTTCCCCCTATAACCATACTAAACAAACATTATTGAGTAAGCCCATATAATAATACCTTTTCTATTTATGACTTTGTAAATTGACACATAGAGGATAGATGGACTCCATCAGAACAATTGCTACAATTGTATAACAACTTTTGGAAAATTAAATGAGCTAAATATCTCAAATTTATTTTAAGGGGTATTTAGACATGATTTTTAGAATTTTTTTTAACAATCTCTGGCCATTTTGCCTGCCCCTAACAGGAGGTAAGGCCCATTTTAGTAGCTGAAGTGAAATACAATTATAACCCCCACCTCCCACATTTATAAAAAATGTGAACAAAAGCTGGGAAGTTAAATCCAGGGTACCCCTGGATGGCTCCCCAAAAGAGGAGCATCTCTCTTTTATAACTCTTCAGCTCACTTCACTTCCACCAGAATGATATCTAGAATTCATGATGATGTTCTACACCCAAAATAAGGTTTACTTTGTTTAAAAAATGTTAACCAAGGTTAAAAGATTTGCTACGTTTGTAAAAATTGCAAAAACTATCCATCAGTTCATAGGCTTTTAAAAATGCCATACAGCAACTTATGTGAAATATGATAGTGGGTTTGTTTGCTATTGTAATTGACTTGACTATTGAGAATTTTGGGGATATTGATACCTACATATTTGCACTATTGTTCTTTATTAAAACAATGTTACTTTGTAAAATTCATTTCCTTGTACTTACAGTGGATCATGGCCAGATATGAAGAAGAAATGGATCTCATTTTTGGTGAGACAGCCTTGTATTCTATATTTTCTTAGCTGACACAGTGTGTCAATGATTATAAGCTACACTTTTATTTTTAAAACTCTTCTAGTATCATATTTTTCTTGTATCTGCAATATACTATTTCAGTTTTTTTCTCTCTCCTTTTTATATTTGGAGCACATGTCACCAGTATTAAGATTTTCTTTAACTTTTTTAATTTTGCAATAATATAAGTTTAGAATACATTTGTTATAATGTCGATGCATGCCCCAAAAGTGATCAAGGAAAGGCAAAGAGGACCTACTTGCACAAAAAAACAAACCAAAACACAAAAACAAGAAACAACTCTTGGATAATAGGTCTTGGTGTGGTGGCAAGGAATCAGAATTCTTTCTGGGAATATAATATCCATCAATTTGGGAATGGAAGGTGCAGGGAGAAAGTGAGGAAGATAATTTGGATGGCAAAATGTCAGAAAACGAACTTTAAAATTTGGTATTGGTTCCAATGGAAGGGGGGGGGGAGTGCCAGGAGAAACAAATGACAAGGTGGGAAAAGGATCAGAATACATCTTTGTAAAATGAAAGGGGGAAAGATTCCTGCTTTGGGGACAATAATCCACTATTTGACAAAATCTGGGAAAATTGGAAAACAGTATGGGAAAAATTTAGGTTTAGATCGACATCTCCCACCCTAACCAAGATAAATTAAAAATAGGTAAATGACTTAAATATAAAGCAGGAAATTATAAATAAATTAGGTGAACATTGAATAGTATCCTTGTCAGATCTATGAGAAAGGAAGGTATTTAAGACCAAGAAAGAAATAGAGAACATTAGAAAATATAAAATGAATAATTTTGATTAAATTAAATTAAAAGGTTTTTATACAAACAGAATCAGTACAACCAAAATTAGAAGGGAAGCAACAAACTGGGAAAAAAAATTTTAAGAAAAATCTCTGATAAAGGTTTAATTTCCCAAATATATAAGGAACTAAATCAACTCTACAAGAAATCAAGCCATTCCCCAATTGACAAATGGTCAAGAGATATGAATAGGCAGTTTTCCAATGCAGAAATCAAAACTATCAATAATCACATGAAAAAGTGTCCCAAATTCCTTCTGATTAGAGAAATACAAATCAAAACAACTCTGAGGTACGACCTTATACCTAGTAGATTGGCCAATGTGACAGAAAAGGAAAATAATAAATTTTGGTGGGGATGTGGTAAAATTGATACACTAATACATGACTGGTAGAGTTGGGAATTGATCTTACCATTCTGGAAGGCAATTTGGAATTATGGCCAAAGGGCTTTCAAAGATTGAATGCACATTGATCCAGTTATACCACTACTGGGTTTATACCCCCAAAAGATGAAAAAATTTTGTGAACAAATATTTATAGCTGTAATCTTTGTGGTGGGAAAAATTGGAAAATGAGGGGGTGTCCCTTAATAGGGGAATGACTGAACAAATTGTGGTATGA
Organism: Monodelphis domestica; assembly: GCF_027887165.1. NCBI lineage: Eukaryota > Metazoa > Chordata > Mammalia > Didelphimorphia > Didelphidae > Monodelphis > Monodelphis domestica. Next base: position 200,939,599 of record NC_077229.1, on the reverse strand, counting down.
GATGGTGATGAAATACTATTGTGCTGAAAGGAGTGATAAACTGGAATGTTTCCATATGAAATGTGTTTTAGGTGGGTGTAGGTGACATGGTCAGATGTGACACCAATTGATTATTTTGGGCCAATGTCAGGGTTTCCACACTGTAGGTTTAAAGGACCAACAGTTAGCCCTGACCAGGTCAGAGCCTAATCTGGGTCCAACACATATTTCTCAGTCACATAGCTGAATAAAGTTAATGGAAAGTATAGTTTATTTCCACAGAGAGGTTTGAAGGGAAAAGGGGAATCCCTGCCACTATTTCACTAGCTAATACCCCCAGATCTAAAACCTTCTTGAGAAGGGTCTTCAGATATTTGAGGGTCTACACTTTTCACCCTCTCCTATCTAACTGTACCTAGACCCTGGTCTAGCTACCCTGCACTAAACAACCTTTCTTGATTATTAAAAGAGGTGCTGATCTGTGAAAGATTAGACAGAGATCCAAGGGTAGGTCCCAGGTCCAACTGGACCAGACCTCTGCTTTTAGTATCATGTTCACAGGATCTTCTTTCCCAGAAATACAGCAATAATGACAGCAAGAAGGACAGCAACAGGATCAGAGACCTCAGGACTTGGCAGTCACTCACTCCAGGTTACATCCAGAGAGAGAGAGATAACCAACAGACCTTGAGTTCCAACTTAACCCTTCTTTCCAGCATTCCAGAGTCTTCCATCTTCAGGTCTCATGCATCTGTCCTCTGCAAACCTTCATCTCGCCTACTATACTGATCTCTTTCTCATAACAATTGGAAAGACCTCCATGAACTGATGCAGAGTGAAATGAGCAGAATCAGGAGAATATTATACACAGAAACTGAAACATTGTAGCACAATCATATGCAATTGACTTTGCTGCTAATAGCAATGTAATGATTCTGGACTATCCCAAGGGAATTTTGAGAAAGAATGCTATCCACATCTAGAGAAGGAACTCTGGGAGTAGAAACACAGAAAAATACCCATAAGATTGATCACCTGTTTATATGGGTATAGAATTTGAGGTTTTGGTTTTCAAAAGATTACTCTATGATAAAAAGTGAATAATGTGGAAATAGTTATTGATTCATAATATATGTATACCCCAGTAAAAAATTGCTTGTTGACTCCAGGAGGGGGGTGGGGAAAAGGAAGGGAAAGAACATGAATCATGTAACTGTGGAAAATTATTTTTAAATATGTAGATAAATAAAATTTAAATACATTAAAAATAAATGGAAGGTCCCTTTACATATATTCTATCATTTTGTGATCCTCATATCCTATCTCACAAGGCTGTGGAGAGGATCAAATGAGAATAATACATGTATGTCTATATGTAAATATACATACACATACTCACAAACAACAAACTTTGTAAACTCTTAAGAACTATATGAGATTGTGTGTTTTTATGTACATTATTATTATTAAGAATTCTACCAGTAATGAAAGGCATTAAGGGAAATGCAGTTTCTTATTTTAAAGCTTTATATTTTACCTACATAAGTAGTATATTTACTCTACATGGGCAATGATGACTCATAGTGCCAAGAGGAAGGTTTTTATTGGGAGAGGAAATAAGAAGATAAAGAAGGATACATAGTTGAAACTGGGTTTCAGAAGACTCTCTACCTCTAAAACTTCACATCTTTATACCTTAGTGATGCCTTCAAATATTTAGATGGCATCATCATCATTTAAAAAAAATATTGTCAGGAATCTAATATACCTTTTTTATTTTATTTGCTCATATATATATAACACAATATGATATGTAACCATAATATAATATATAATATTTGTTAAAAATTAATAAATTCATTTATCCAAGTGAAAGAAATTCTCACATTAACTATCTCAAAAGAAAACACTAATCTGAAAAATAGATCCAGGAGAGAGAATTTACAAATTATTGAAGTACCTGAAAGTCATGATTTAAAAAAACAAAAACAAAAACGCCTGGATATCATAATAAAAAAATGATATAAATAAAAAATTACCCTGCTGTTCTTGAAGAAGATAGTAAAAAAGAAATTGAAAGAATCCACAGATCACCTCCAGAAATAAATCCCTAATCACAATTCCTAGGAATATGATATCTAAATTCAAGAGCCCCAAATCAAGGAGAAAATTCTGCAAACTTTTAGAAAGAAAATATTCAAGTACCATGAAGCTATAATCAGGATTACACAGGTCTTAGCAGCCTCTATATTAAAGGATGAGAAGGTATTGAATATGATAGTCTAGAAGACAAAATATTGAGATTTACTACCTAGAGTCATTTATCCAGCAAAACTGAGTATATTATTTCAGTGGGGAAAAAATGATCATTCAATAAAATAGAAGATTCCCAAAAATTCCTAATAAAAATAATCAGAATTCCTAATGAATAGATCAGATCTAAGCAGAAAATTTGATGTCTAAACACAAGATCCAAGAATTTCCTAAAAAAGATAAATAAGAATGATAAAATTGGGGGAACTCAATAAGGTCAAGCTCTATATGTTCCTACATGGAAAGATGGTGCTTATAATTCTTAAATGTTTTTCAGTGGTAAAGCATTTAGAAGGAAAATATGACAAGAGTTAAGGGTTAGAACAAAGTAGTGTAGCCATATAGCTTTTTATTTGTTTATTTAATTTATTTTTTCCAATTATATGTAGAAACAATTTTTAAAATTAATTTATTTAGACAATTTAGAACATCATTCCTTGGTTAATTAATCCCATTATTTCTCTCCTTCCCCTCCACCCACCCTTCCCACAGTGGACACGCAATTTCATTGGGTATTACTTCTGTCTTTGATCAGAACCTATTGCCAGGTTGTTGGTGTTTGCATTAGGATGTTCATTTAGAGTGTACATCCCCAGTCATATACCCTCAACCCATGTATTCAAGCAGTTGTTTTTCTTCTGTGTTTCTACTCCCACAGTTTTTAAGCTGAATGTGAATAATGATTTTTCTCATAGATTTCTCCAAGTTGTTCAGATTCACTGCATTGCCACTAATGGAGAAGTCCATTACATTTGATTGTACCATAGTGTATCAGTCTCTGTACAATGTTCTTCTGATTCTCTTCCTCTCACTCTACATCAATTCCTGGAGGTAATTCCAATTCCTATGAAATTCCTCCACTTTATGAGACTACCACTAATAGTATTCCATCACCAACATATACCACAATTTGTTCCCCAAATGAAGGTCATCCCCTCATTTTCCAATTTTTTGCCACCACAAAGAGCGCAGCTATGAATATTTCTGTACATGTCTTTTTCCTTATTGTCTCTTTGGGGTACAAACCCAACAGTGCTATGGCTGGATCAAAGAGCAGATAACCTTTGGAAACTCTTTGGGCATAGTTCCAAATTGCCCCCCAGAATGATTGGATCAATTTACAACTCTACCAGTAATGAATTAATGTCCCAACTTTGCTACATCCTTCCAGCATTCATACTTTTCATTGCTGTCATGTTAGCCAATCTGCTAGGTGTTTGGTGATACTTCAGAGTTGTTTTGATTTGCATTTCTCTGATTATAGGGGATTTAGAGCACTTTTTCATGTGCTTATTAATAGTTTTGATTTCTTTAACTGAAAATTGCCTATTTATGTCCATTGCCCATTTATCAGTCGGAGAATGGTTTGATTTTTTTACATTTGGTTTAGTTCTTTATAAATTGGGGTAATTAGACCTTTGTCAGAGGTTTTTGTTATGAGGATTGTTTCCCAATTTGTTGCTTTCCTTCTAATTTTGGGTGCATGGGTTTTGTTAGTACAAAAACTTTTTAATTTGATGTAATCAAAATTATTGATTTTACATTTTGTGATTTTTTTCTAGCTCTTGCTTGTTTTTTATTTTAAATCCTTACCTTCCATCTTGGAGTCAATACTATGTATTGGCTCCAAGGCAGAAGAGTGGTAAGGGCTAGGCAATGTGGGTCAAGTGACTTGCACAGGGTCACACAGCTGGGAAGTATCTGAAGTAAGATTTGCACCTAGGACCTCCTATCTCTAGGCCTTGCTCTCAGACCACTGAGCTACCCATCTTCCCCCTCTTGCTTGGTTTTAAAGTCTTTCCTTTCTCCCAAATCTGACATGTATATTATTCTTTGTTCACCTAATTTGCTTATAGTATCCTTCTTTATATTCAGGTCATTCACCCATTCTGAGCTTATTTTGGTGTAGAGTGTGAGATGTTGATCCAGACCTAATCTCTCCCACACTGCCTTCTAATTTTGCCAGCAGTTTTTATCAAATAGTGGATTTTTGTCCCAAAAGCTGGAATCTTTGGGCTTACCATAGCCTGTCTTGTTGAAGTCATTTACCCCAAGTCTATTTCATTGATACTCCTTTCTGTCTCTTAGTCAGTACCAAATTGTTTTGATGACCACTGCTTCATACTATAGTTTAAGATCTGGGACTGCATGTCTTCCTTCCTTTGAATTTTTTTCATGATTTCCCTGGATATCCTTGATCATTTGTTCAAACGTTATTATTTTTTTTCTAATTCAGTAAAAAAGTTTTTTGGTAGTTCAATGGGTATGGCACTAAATAGGTAAATTAATTCGGGTAGGATTGTCATTTTTATTATGTTAGCTCGTCCTACCCATGGGCAATCAATCTTTTTCCAATTGTTTAGATCTAGTTTTAATTGTGTGAAAAGTGTTTTGCAGTTGTGTTCATATAGTTCCTGTGTTTGTCTCGACAGATAGATTCCTAAGGATTTATATTGTCTAGTGTGATTTTAAATGGAATTTCTCTTTCTAATTCTTGCTGTTGATATGTGTTGGAGATACGTAGAAATGCTGATGACTTATGTGGGTTTATTTTGTATCCTGCAATTTTGCTAAAGTTGTTGATTATTTCAACTAGCTTTTTGGTTGATTCTCTAGGACTCCCTAGAGAGACCATCATATCATCTGCAAAGAATGATAGCTTGGTCTCATCATTGCCTATTTTAATACTTTCAATTTCTTTTTCTTCTCTAATCACTACAGCTAGAGTTTGTAGTACAATGTTAAATAATAGAGGTGATAATGGGCATCCTTGTTTCACTCATGATCTTATTGGGAAGGCTTCTAGTTTATCCCCATTGCAGATGATGTTTGCTGATAGTTTTGAATACATTGTTTATTATTTTTAGGAAAGGCCCTTCTATTCCTATACTTTCTAGTGTTTTCAATAGGAATAGGTGTTGTATTTTGTCAGTCTTTTTCTGCATCTATTGAGATAATCATGTGATTTTTGTTGGTTTGCTTGTTAATATGGTCAATTATGTGGATGGTTTTCCTAATATTGAACCATCCTTGTATTCCTGGTATGAATCCTATCTGGTCATAGTGAATGACCCTTGTGATGACTTGCTGGAGTCTTTTTGCTAGTATCATATTTAAGATTTTTTGCATCTATATGCATTAAGGAGATTGGTCTATAGTTTTCTTTTTCTCCTTCTTGGCTTATTCTATCAAATAGTTTGTATCATATTGGGATTATTGTTCTTTGAATGTTTGATAGAATTCATTTGTGAATCCATCAGGCTTTGGGGATTTTTTCTTAGGGAGTTCTTGATGGCTTGTTCAATTTCTTTATTCTGATATGGAGTTGTTTAGGTAATCTATTTCTTCCTATGTTAGTCTAGGCAATTTACATTTTTGTAAATATTCATCCATATCACCTAGATTGTCATATTTGTTGCCATTTAATTAGGCATTATGGTTTTTAATGATAGCCTTAATTTCCTCTTCATTAGAGGTGAGATCTCCCTTTTTTCTATGATACTGTCAATTTGGTTTTCTTCTTTCCTTTTTTTAAATTAGATTGACCAGTACTTTGTCTATTTTATTTGAATTTTCAAAGCTCCAGCTTCTAGTCTTATTTATTAAATCAAAAGTTCTTTGACTTTCAATTTTATTAATTTCTCCTTTGATTTTTAGGATCTCTAATTTAGTCTCCACCTGAGGATTTTTAATTAATTCACTTTCTAATTTTTTAATTTGCATGCCCAATTGATTGACCTCTGCCCTCTCTAGTTTGTTAATGTATGAACTCAAGGATATAAATTTCCCTCTGTTTATGGATTTGGCTACATCCCATTGGTTTTGAATGTATGTCTCATCATTGACATTTTCATCAATGAAATTATTAATTGTTTCTATAATTTTTTTTCTTTAAATAATCAATTTTGGAAAATCACATTGTTTAATTTCCAGTTAATTTTTGATTTGCCTCTCCATGAACCCTTACTAATTATTATTTTCATTGCATTGTGATCTGAGAAGATTACATTTATTATTTCTCCTGTATTGGACTTGTTTGCAATGTTTTTATGTCCTAATTCATGGTCAATTTTTGTCAATGTACCATGTGCTACTGAAAAGAAGGTGTATTCCTTTTTATCCCTATTAATTTTTCTCCACATATCTACTAACTCTAATTTTTCTATGATTTCATTCATTTCTCTTATCTCTTTATTATTTATTTTTTGGTTTGATTTATCTAGTTCTGATAGGGGAAGGTTCAGGTCTCCCAGTAGTATATTTTTTCTATCTATTTCATCCTTGAGTTCCACTAGTTTCTCCTTTATAAATCTGGATGCTATGCCATTTGGTGCATAAATGTTGAGTACTGATATTTCCTCATTGTCTATACTGCCTTTTATCAGGATGTAATTACCATTCCTATCCCTTTTAATCAGATCTATTTTTACTTTGGCTTTGTCAGATATCATGATTGCAACTCCTGCCTTCTTTTTATTAGGTGATGCCCAATAGATATGGCTCCATCCTCTTACTTTGACCCTATGTGTAGCTACCTTCCTCATGTATGTTTCTTGTAGACAGCATATGGTAGGTTTTTGGATTCTAATCCACTCTGCTATTCGCTTGCATTTTATGAGTGAGTCCATTCCATTCACATTCAGAGTTATCATTACCAGCTGTGTATTTCCCAGCATTTTGATTTCTACTCCTAGTCCTGCCTTTTCTTCTTTTACTATTTTCTTCCATACCAATGTTTTGTTTTTAATCAGTTCCCCTAATTCCCACCCTTAGTTTACTCCCCTGTCTACCCCCTCCCTTCTAATTTCCCCTAATTTTCTTTACAGTTCTTTTAAACTACCCCCACCTTCCCCCTCCCTTGTACTGCTTCCCTCCCCACCAGTCCGTTTGTTACCCTTCTACTTCCCTATAAGGTGCAAGTCAATTCTCTGCCCTAATGGATTGGATTGTTATTCCCTCTTTGGGTCAATTTCAATGCAGGAATGCATTGAATATTTCCTATTTCCAACCTCTTTATTCTTCCAGTGTATTGATGTTCTCCCCTGTCCCTGCCATGTGCTTCTTTGTGACATATAAATTTACCCCCTTCTATTTCTTTTCCCATTTCTTTTAGTACTAACCTCTTTTTTTAGCTCTAGTTGTATATATATATATGTGTGTGTGTGTGTGTGTGTGTGTAAATATACATATAAATAAGCATATATATGTATTTATGCATACATATATCTATATACATATTTATGTCTTGTCATTTCATCCTATACAGTTCATCATTGTTCCCTCTAAGTGTACTTCTTCTAGTTTCCCAGGTGGTAATAATATTTTTTAAGAGTTACTAATGACTTCTTTTCTTATAGTGATACATGTTATTTTAACCTATTGGGTCTCTTATAAAAAAGTTTTTTCTGTTTTTTTTTTCTTTTTGCCCTCTTTTTAAATGAACTTTTGATGATTCTCTTTAATTCTGTACCTGGACATTAAATTTTCTCTTCAGGTCTGGTCTTTTCTTTACAAATGCTTGGAATTCTTCTATTTTGTTAAATGACCATACTTTCCCCTGTAAGAATATAGTCAGTTTTGCTGGGTAGTTTATTCTTGGTTGTAGACCTAGTTCCCCTGCTTTCTGGAATATCATATCCCATGCCTTTTGGTCCTTCAGTGCAAAAGCAGCCAGATCCTGTGTTATCCTCACTGTGGTTCCATGGTATCTGAATGAATTCTTTGCAGCTCATAATATTTTTTCCTTGGTCTGATAGGTCTTGAATTTAGCTATAACATACCTGGGTGCTGTCAGTTGAGGATTAAGTACAGGAGGTGATCTGAGGATTCTTTCAATCTCCACTTTTCCCTTTTGTTCTAGAATATCAGGGCAGTTTTCTTAGATAATTCCCTGTAGTATGATATCCATGCTTTTCCTTTTGTCATGGTCCTCTTGTAGGCCAATGATTTTTAAGTTGTCTCTCTTGGAATGATTTTCTAAATATTCTGTATTATGAATGAGATGATTAATATTTTCCTCAATTTTTTTCATTCATTAAATTTTGTTTTATAGTGTCCTGCTATCTTTTGAAGTCACTTGATTCTAGTTGTTATATTCTGGTTCTTAAAGACTGGATTTCATCCCTGGCTTTTTGGTCATCCTTCTCCTTCTCATCTGATTTTCTTTGGAGATTGTCTTTCATCCTCTTTACCTCATCTTTCACTCCTTTGCCTCATTTTCAAGCTGGTTGATTTTGGCTTTCAGAACACTATTTTCTCATTTTTGTTCAAGTGCCTCTGTTTCCAGATTACTTATCTTCGTTTTTAAGTTCTTTTCTCAATTGTCTTCAGCCTCTCTTCATTGTGTTTTGAATTAAATTTTGAGTTCTTCCAAAGCCTGTGTCCAATTCACTAGGCTTTCTGTTTTATTGTTTGGTGTTTCCTCCTTCTCTGTTCCAATTGCTCTTTGTTCATTGCCTGTATAGAAGCTGGCAATTGTAATTTCTTTTTTCTTTTTCTATTGTTTGCTCATATTTGCCCCTTCTTTTCCCCCTGTAGTTCCCTGCACTCTTGTTCCTCTAATTATATGTTGAATCTGTGGGTTTGGGCTCTTCTGTCAGTCTTCCCTCTTGGAGTTTTGTAGCAAGTCTCCCAGTGTAGTCTGTGGGGGAGGGGTATTGGAGCTTTTTCTTTCCTGTGCTCTTGAGGCTTTGATAGGATTAAAGTCCAGTAGTATGTGAGGTAGGGGTATTGGAGATTGAGCTTCCCTGACCTCTGAAGTCTGTTGATGGGATTAAGTCCTCCTGGTTGGGCTGGATGTGCCCTGAGGCCAAAATCTCCTGGAAGGGGGAGAAATATGGAGGGTCTCTGCTGCTGCATCCAGGCTGCCCTCTCTGTGCTCCCTCTCCAGCTCCTTCCCCACCACCTGTGTTCAATGCTTTGAGCCTGGCACAGCCCTGCCAGCAAGGTACTCCCTCTAGACCAGTGTCTTTGCTCTCCCAGAGGTTCCAGCTGCCACTGGAGGCTTAGCACTCTAGGTGGGGCTGGGGGAGGGTCCTGGGACCTTTCTTCTCCCTTCCCCTTAAACCTGAGTGTTCTCAAATTCCTGCTTTGGGGGGGGTGTAATTGAGTCCAGCAGGAGGGTTCCTTGGCTCTGCTTGTTGTTAGGTTTGATTTTCAGTCTTCCAGGAGTATTTAGTTTGTAATTGGTAAGGAAGAGTTTTCAGAAGTCTGAACTTTCACTGCCTCTACCCCACCATCTTGACTCCACCCTCCGGTAGAAATAATTTTTGACAATTGCTATCCAACTTTTTCCAATTCAGATTTTCTCCTTCCTTTATTTTCATCCTCCAACATGGTAAACAGTCCATTGTATATTATACAATACTATATGAAACACATACTTCCACATTCCTCATTCCATGAAAGAAGACACATATCACATATAGAATAAAAAAAATTCATTAAGGAAATAAAATGAAAAAAAAATGAGCTGTTTTGATTTTCATTCAGTACCTAACAATTCCTTCTTTAGCTGTAGGTAGTATTTTCCATCATGAGTTTATCTTAGAAACTTGCTTCACTGATAACAGTTTAGTCTTTCACATTTAATGACAAGACAATGTGTTCATTACTATATACAAATTTTTCCTAATTCTGTTCACAGTTTGGCATCAGTTAGTATAAGTTTTTCCAGGTTATGGTATAATAGTATTCCATCATAAACATCTACCACAACTTGCTCAGTCATTCTGCAATTGATGGACAGCCCCTCTGTTTCCACTTTTTTTTAACATGATAAAAAGTGATGCTAAAAGTATTTTTGGACAATAGGTCCTTTTCACCTATTTATGATTTCTTTGGGATGAAGTTCCAGTAGTGGTATTGCTGGGTCAAAGGTTATGCATAGGTTTATGGCCCTTTGGACTTGCTTCCAAATTGCTCACTAGAATGGTTATATCAGTTCACAGTTTCACCAACAGTGTATTAATGTTCCAATTTTCCCAAATCCCCTCCAACATTTTTTTATTTCCCTTTTGATCATTTTGATCACTCTGATATTTGTGAGGTGGTATCTAAGAATTGTTTAAATTTCCATTTCTCTAATAAATGGTGATTTGGAATATTTTCCCCATGACTATATAAAAACATACTTTTAATTTCTTCATCTGTTCATACCATTTGATCATTTATCAATTGGAGAATGTTTTGCATTCTTATAAATTTGCTTCAGTTCTCTATATATTTAAGAAATGAAGCTTTTGTTAGAGAAATTTGCTATAAAAGATTTTATTCAAATTAGATATTTTTCTCCTAATCTTGGCTGCATTGGTTTTGTTTGTATTAAAACTTTTTAATTTAGTATAATCAAAATTATCTATTTCATTTTTGTGAGTGTCTCTATGTTTTGCTTGATCACAAATTCTTCCCATATACATGTAAGAGAGGTAAACTATTCCACATTCCCTTAATTTGTTTATTGGTATCACCCTTTATTTTTAGATCATTTTTATTTTATCTTTGTATATGGTGTTAGATTTTGACCTAGGCTTAGTTTCTGCCATACTATTTTCCAGCAGCTTTTGTCAAATAGCAAATTCTTCCCCCAGGATTTTGGATCCTAGGTTACTATGATCATTAAATACTATGTTGATTACCTAACTTACTCCATTGATCCACTACTTCTCTAATTCTTAGACAATACTATACTGTTTTAATGATTACCACTTTATTTTTTTTTTTAATTTTTAAAAATAATACCCTTACCTTCAATCTTGGAATCAATACTGTTGTAAAACAACACCTTTAACTTCTCTCTTAGACTCAGTCACAGAACTGGGAAATGTCTGAGACCAGATTTGAACCTAGGAACTCCCATCTTTAGACCTGGCTCTCAATCCACTAAGCTACCCAGCTTCCCCCACTGATTACCACTTTATAATACAGCTCAACATCTCATAAGGTTTTTCTGGGAGCCATCAAGCCACGATGCCTTGACTGAGTCATGCATTGTAGCTAAGGAGGTCACATTGTGGCCCTTGGCAAGATGTGATTGCCCACTCAGTCCCCCTTGTATGACCTCTCTCATCAATGTCCCTTACCTATGGAATTGACATGACTATCATTCCCCCTAATCTCAGAAAGAATAATTCAAGAGCAAAATATCTGTACCCTAATTCCCCAAAACATCACCAAAAGATCAGATCCTCAAACCCAATCCGACTACCATGGGTTAACTTTTACTTAGGTACATAATTTCCAGTAAAACCTCAGCTACAGTCCAAGCCCAGAAGTTTCCCACTCACAGAAACTTATTCTCATAAAATCAGTACACAAATCAATCATAAAGGCCCATACAAGTACATTACAGGTACACTAAGCCTCAATATGTCTCAGTGACTCAATTTCACAAACCAGTAACTCAGAAACTCCCTAGTAAGCCCTGAAAAATGACCAGTCTAATATTAAATCAGAATTGTATTCCCAGTAATTCTCAACCTCAATGGTATGATTGTTGAATTGTCTTTTAAGAACTTTTGATTTATTATTTCCTTTTATTAACAGTAATAAGTAAATTTTCCTTGATTGTTTGTAAGCTCAAAACTTCTCACAGGGTAATGAGAAAATTAAGACACCTGTGACAAAATCATTTATCTTGTGTGAAACCTTTATGCAGTCAAGAATCTGTAATCACAATACAAGAATATAGAATGCTAATTAAGTGATTTGTTAAAAGTTAATGTATCACTTTTCCAATTATCTCCATTTAGACATGTGTGTTAGTTAATTTATCTGTGTGCCAAGAAAATGGGTATAAAAATAAACATCAAGATTGGGGATGGTGGAGCAGCTATCAGATGCAATTCATGGCTGTAAAGATACAGCTGTCTTCTGTTTGTTATTTTCTTGACTGATTGTTTGCCACCTGTCAAGAACCTCTGGAGTCGTGAGTGAGGCTGGACCTTGCTCATGACAAGGGTTGACCTCCTTTCTTCATATTTTTTCATACTTGATACTCTTGACCTTTGCTTCTTCCAGATGAATTTTGTTATTGTTTTTTCTAGCTCAATGAAACAAGTTTGGGATAGTTTGATTGGTATGGCATTGAATTGGTAAAATAATTAGTTTGTATTAAAACTTTTTTTATATTACTGACTTGTGCTATCCATGAACAATTAATGTTTTTCTATTTGTTTATGTCTGACTTTATTTGCATAAAAACTATTTTGTAATTGTCTTCACAAAATTGCTAGATTTGTTTTGGTAGGTATACCCCAGGTATTTTATATTGTCTACAGTTATTTCAAATGGAATTTCCTTTTCTTTCTCTTGCTGTTGATCTTTGGTGTTAAATAGAAATGATTTATGTGAGTTTATTTTATATCCTGCAACTTTGCTAAAGTTGTTACTGTTTCTATTAGGGCATTTTTTGTTGTTGTTGACTATCTGGAGTTCTTTATACCACTATTCATCTGCATAGTTTCCTCATAGTCTTTTTTAATTTATTCAATTTTCTGCACTTATTTCTAAAGCTATCATTTCTAGTAAAATATTAAATAGAAGTGGTGGTATTGAGCATCTTTCCTTCACTCCTGATCTTATTGGGAAGGCCACTAGTTTATTCTCATTACAGATAATAATGCTTGCTGATGGATTTAGGTAGATACCATTTATCGCTTTAAGGAAAGTTTCATTTGCTCTAATGTTTCTATTGTTTTCTAAAGTTTTTATAAAGATTAGGACTAAGGCCACCTGACTGTTTTGGGCAGCTCCATGTTCTGCCAGTTCATTGATGTTACTCAGATTGTACTTCTCTCCCTTCTCACTCCACTGAGACATGTCCCTCCTGCTTTCCATTGTTTTGAGGTGATTTATTTTCCATTTTTGTGTGTTTGGAGAGTTTGGGTGAGTGTAATGTCCCTCATTTACTCTGCCATCTTAGCTCCCAGAATGCTCTTGCTTGTCATGTAGCTTATGTAACTAAGGAGGTAAGACTAGATAACTAAGATTGGAAAAATAGAACAATCAAAGGAAGATTAAAATCACATGACTGTAAAAACAAGAATTTTTGAATTGGCAAATTTAGACAAATGAAATCAAGCCAAGAAACTCTTATCAAGTGTGTACTATGTGCTAGACACTGTGCTAAGCACTGGTTATGTGAAGAGATGGGGGAGAAGAGTATGTTTTCAAGATATTCATGGTCTAAAAGAGAGAGAATGTGCCATCAACAATGTATAAACAAGATATATACAGGATAAATTGGAGATAGTCTCAGAAAAGAGCACTAAGTTTAAGGAAGACTGGGAAAGGCTTTATTTTTGTTGTAGAACCTGGGTCTTTATATGAGATTTGAAGAAAGCCAAAGAAGCCAGGAGATCATGAAGAGAGAGGAAGTTCTAGGCATGATAGGAATTCAAAGGAAATAATTGAATACCAAATTCTGCAAAGAATATATAATGTTCATATTGTGTACTATACAGGAATTCCCTACCTCCTACCCCTACCTCTAGTGATTGTACCAGTTAGATTGAGGCTTCCTGGTGGAATAGTTAAAGGGATTGTAGGGATATTGAAGAAGTATCAGGGGATGAAGAAGAGTTTGTAATGGGGAATGGAGGGGTTGAAGGGAGAGAGGGAATATGGCTGCCAGTGAGGTAAAAGGAGATACCCCCTGCTGAGAGGCTATCTTTGAAAAATGGGGTTCCTGAGAAATGGGCCACCTATGATAACCTTAAGGAATGTCTTCTCTATTGATTGATGTTGAAGATACCCAAGAGCAGGTAAGCATGGATCCTCCTGAGGGACAAGCCTCCCCCTGGACCAAAGTGGCCTGGCAGGGGTAAAAGAAGTACCATTTATGGTTGAATGGCTATCCATAGGTCTAGCTCCCTCTATGTCCCCCTGAAATGATAGTCCTCTTATCTTACTGCAGGTTATTTAAATAAAGATGAATTTTAATAACAAGTTTGGATTGGGGATGTATTAGGGAAGAGGAAATCAGGATTTCCCTAGATTGAGTTTGAGTCTCTCTCAGCTTTTGAACTGAGGCCAGGCCTCAGGCTAGTGGAGGGTTTCTTTTATTCCTGTCTATGCTAAACTGTGCTAGCTTTCTTAAATTCAAAGTCTTAGCAGAAGACAGCAAGGGGAGAAAAGATTCTGACCTTCAGAGCTGGTTGGGTCTGTCTCATCAGGCTGATGCCCCTAAAGAACAGCCTTACAGTTCAGACCACTCCCCTTAAATCCTTTTGTTCGATGACATGATCACAGGAATCCAGGTAGAGCAAACAGGAATATGGGTAATTCTATCCAGAGACAGGGAGAGAGTGCTCCTTCCAATCTGAGGGCCAGGAAAGAGAGTCATGTGACCAACTGTCATTTCAAGTTCCCCTCCCCCCACCAACTGTCATTCTTGTCAATATCTTCTTTCTAACATTCCAACTGCTGTTTCTTCCTCCTGAGTGGCAGAAAGTCCAAAACTTGCTTCAGTTTTCTTTTCCACATTGGAAGGAGATATTTCTTGCTTAAGAAAATAGTGCAACTTGAATGGATGACCTCTGAATAACCAATGAATATTCTTGATTTCCCTGTTGCATGACTGATCAGTCAATAGATCAGAAAGAATAGAGCATGAATGGAATAGGGAACATCATGGGGGCCAGACAGATTTGTAATCAAGGGATTATGAAATAATAAATGGGGTTTGAGGACCATAGCTGGCTGAACAAAGTAATTGGAGGCTGTCAGCCCATTATATAAAGTGATACCACTTCTAGTATAGTTCAATCTTCATTTAGAGAGGACCAATGACATCATGAGGATGATTTCTTGACTCGCTCATAAATTGGTTAAGTGAGGCCTCACTCTCTCTTACAGAGTCATTGAGTTCCAGTGGCAGGACAAAGGTCAAGACAACTGGCAATAGTTCAAGATGCAGTACATGACCTTAGTGTCTTGGTCTTCTAAGACCAAGCTCTAAGATTTCCATAAGACCAAGCCCTGAACCTTCTATAGCACTTGCTTTAGTCACCTTCATGGACATTGGAAAGAATTGTTCCTATCTACTGGTTTTTCCAGGATAGGTTTTCCTATTTTGAGGTGGACAAACCCCTAACCAATGGATTCAAAGTCTATTGGTTACCCTCAACTTAGTTTATTGCATCTGCCAAGGCAATTTTACTGAGATGTGGCCACCATGCGCGCTATAGTTTCTTGGAGCCACAGGTAAGAATTGGGAGAAAGGAGAACCAAAAGTGGATGAGCAACCCTAAAAAGGGCTTGGCATGTCCTCAAAATAGAGCTACCAGCCCTTCCTGAAGAGCTCACACACACTAGAATAGGAGCAGGGCTAAGCCTAATAGCTATGTATTGAGGTAGAGGAAACAGGCTAGATTAAAAGACCTGAAAACTTTCCTATTCTTCTCTTATTTGCACATATTCCCTGAGTATGTGCATAAGCTATGGACCAGCTTGAATTTTCAAAAGATTAAGAAAACTTGTAGATATTCATGTTTTGGATATATATGCCCATGAATGTGAATTGATGGCCACTAGAGTAGAGACAAAACTACTCTTTGTTGATAAAAAATGATCCTAGAAGATATGGATATTTTCCCAGATTCTTGTAGAAAAAGAAAGACAATCTACAAACACATGGTTTTATTCCATATTTTTATTAGAATGGCATTTAGCTCTTCCCAATATGTTTTGATAAATAGGAGGGGAAAGATGTGAAAAATCAGTAGATTTCAGTTTGTGGCTGAGGCTTCTAGATAGTTTATGTGGATGACTTTGAACTCCGTTGGCACTGAGGAGTTGAAAGAAATTACTTCCCTCCACCAGAAGAATCTTCTGCCAAATTTAACTTGTACATTTCTAAATCTCTTACATATTTTAAAGGATTAAAGTTAAAGATGAGATTAAAAACTCTCCTCTTGGCTTCAAAGGGAGAACCAGCTTCTCTACAGAGCACAACTGACAACACCCCCTGCTCTCCACCTTTTTATGGTTTGGGAAATAGGAGGAGGGAAGGCAAATCAAAAAGTTTTCTTTTTCTTTTTAACCCCTTATTTTCCATTTAGAGAAATCTGAGAAAAACTTGGTCTAGTTTTAGTAAACATGAATGTATTGCTTTTCTTGATATCACCTGAAAGAAACAGTTAACAGCTTGATACACAATATTTGCTTGTCTTTGAACTTGGCTCTGATTCTCAAGTCCTTAAAAGTGTTGTTAATGCAACATGTTGTGGCAGAATTAATTGTGTTGCCATAACATCAACTTTTCCCTAATAAATTTTCCTCTGTGGAGATTTCAACACTTCAAAGATGAGACAGCACACTTTTGCTCACCAGATGATGATAAGGTTTCATGAATGCAATGGAGCCAATGATTATTTCTAAACCAACATGTAATTATGAGGACACAGTGGAAGAACTTTCAACATGCTCACAAGTGGCAGAACTGGATTGGAGCAGGAATGTCATGTTGGGGTTGAGGTTCAAAGTTAGCAGCCAGAGTTTCCCACTCTGCAGCTGCTATAATTACACAACTCCATAAATTGCAATCATTTATCTTCTGCCAACTGTGGTAATTAATTTTCTCTTCAATCAGTGTAGGGGGGATTGATCTTCTTTTTATGAAAGTCTTTCTCACGCAAATGCTGTGTTCCGCTGTGCTTTCCATGCTGGGGAAAGGAAGGTTGCCTTCTTTCAGAACTGGAGTCTTAGCTTCTATCCCATGGGTCTGTGTCTAATACAAGTTAGAACTAAGTTTATTGATGAGCCTCTCTTTCTCCCTTTGTCCTTGAGCAATCAAAACCTTGTCAAAGTATAGACTGATTTGAACACCCAAATTATCTATAGCACAATTTGAATATAAGGTTAGAGTAGTCTGCACATACAGGCAGGTGAATACTTGTTAAATACCCCAGCCTTACTGCAAAGGTATGAGAAAACATTTATGCATGGACTTTTTGTTTTGTTTTAGAAGAAAAAAAAAGAAGTTGGGAAAATTATAATCCATGATATATTAAGGTTTCTATTACACTTGGTTATAAATTCAGGATTTTTTTGGATTTCATTAATACAATAATCCCTAATTGTACCTAGTGGTTTTAAACTATGTATTCAGCTTGTAAAGGTATCAGCTCAAGTATAACCGAGGAACTGAAAGAAACTTGGGATCATTGATTTAAGGCTGGAAGGGATCTTAGAGTCTATAGAGTTCAACATGTTCATTATAAAGATGAGGAAATTAAGGTTAGCCAATTTGCTCAAGGTCACATAGGTAGTCTGGTACACACGATTATAAACTTAGACTAGAAGGCATAATAGAAGTCCAGACCTCTCATTTTGCAGATTAGGAATGTGCAGCTCAAAGTGGTTATAATTTATTTAATTTCCTACTGCTAAGTAACACAGCCAGTCTTTGAACATGGATCAACAACTGATTCCAAACGTGGTGCTCTTTGTGCTTGCCCATGTTTCCTCTTAATGTAATTACTTTAACTTGTGTCTATTAACTCTAAACATTTTATCTGGCCAAATTGTCATCTTTTAGTCTTGATTGTTTACCTTTGAAGAACCAACTTCTTGAGAAATTGGGAAGTTTTTATGATTGAAGTCATAATTTAAGGAAAAGTAATGACAAAAATAATCTGGAAGAACAGAAGGTGAAGAGTGTCAGGGGATTAACAAAAAAAAATAAGAAGATGGCCTAACAGTTCCATATCTCCAATGTACTATAAATCAATAATCCTCAAAACAATCTAGTATTCCCCAAGAAACAGAATAGTGAATCAGCGGAATAGAACATATACACAATATGCAGGGATAAATGACCATAGTGGCATAGGATTTGATAAACCTAAAGATCCTAACTTTGGGGATAAGAATTCTCTATTTGACAAAAACTGTTGGGGTAACTATAAAACTATGGAAGACACCAGGTACAGATCAATATTTCATGTTTTTTACCAAGATAATGTCAAAATGGGATTATGATTTAGACCTAATGGGTGATACCATAAGCCAATTAGGGGACCATAGAATAGTTTATCTATTAGACCTATGAAGAAGGGAAGAACTTGTGATGAAACAAGGGATAGAGAACATTACAAGACATAAGATGAATAAATTTGATTATACTAAATTAGAATTGACTTGAAGAAATAAAACCAATATAACCAAAATTAGATGGGGAAAAAACTAAGAAAATGTTTTACAGCAAATTTCTCTGATAAAGGTCTCATTTCTTATGATACATTAATAAAATGTCATAATGGCTAAGCGAGATAATAATCAATGACAAGTCTTCTCTTAACAAGTTTGGGTCAACAGTATTACAAAAGAGGTAAGGTTAAATGTGAATAAATCTGAGGAGTGTAGAGAAGTTTGGGATTGGATAGCAATAGTAGATAAGTGCAAAAGATAAAAAAAAAAAGATCTAAATCTTCCAGCAAGGACAATAGAAGGAAGGACAGAAGAAAGGGAGGCATACACACACACACACACACACACACACACACACACACACACATACACACATGTTATTTCAGGATTATATTGTTTCTGGCAGAATAGAACTTGCTATTCCTGGAAATTGCCTTGGCAAACCCCATCAAGCATGCACTAGGTCAAACAGCATAAAATGTATGCTTAAATTAATCTTTTAAAGACAAATTCCCTTTCATTTAATGGAAAGGGGAGATATAGGGAGTGATCTTGGACATTGGAAGATAAGGATTTTGGGGAAAAAGGGCAATCCTATGCTGTTCCATAAATAGAAGTCAGAAATCTTGGATTACCTCGAGGCTATTGCTGGGAATCCATCACTGGAAAAGGAACCAAGCTGGGCTGGGCCAGGCTGGGAAGGAGATCACTTGGGGTACAGCTTGGTAACAGTGAGTCATCTGGTAGTTTCCCATTTTAGCTAATTTTACTGCTAATATAAAAGGTTTATAACATTCTGGAGAAGGTAAAAATTCTGTTAGCACTTGCTTACCTCTGTCTAGTTACAACTTTGCTTTCTGTCCTGCTTGGCTAAGGATCATAACATTTTAGAGGTGAAAAAAGCCTTGGAGATCAATTAGTCCAATGGCTCTAAAATATTTTATAGCAGGAGAACTTTTCAATTAACATAAAATTTGGTAGAGGCTTTACATTAAAACCTGCTAAAATAATTTCAATATCTATGATTTTATGATCCTAATGAAACAAATTAAAAAAAAACTAATTTGGGAAAATTTAATTTGTCATCTATGAATAGTATCATATAAGCAGCTTAGTATAAAAATGGGATCATTTGATATCAACTATTATAAGATGCCTCACAAAATTTTTTACTTTATTCCCTTTTTAGGGAAGGAAGATATTTTAGTTCATCACATTCTTACCTGACTTAGTAGAGTCTTGTTCTTAATTTCTCAGAATTTGTTCATAGGCATCTTTGTAATTTTGACAGAATACTGGGGCTCCTTAATTTTTTTGTAACATTGCACGTACTAAAATAAACATAAATTGGAAAAAATTATTGTCATTTTCATTTCCTTAGTGAAACATATTTCCCACAATAAATTCAATGGGGAGGGCAAACCTTATTGATCAAACTTGATTCTCATTGACTCAACTTTGCTTACTTGAGTAAAATAATTTTCTTTCCCTTAGATCATTCATATTTCCATAGATTCTTCCATATGTCTTTACAAATCACCTTAGCTTTAACTCCTAAAGTATTTAATTATGTTACTGAAATATAGTAAACTTAGGAAGTATTACAGCACGTGTATCATAATATCAACATCCTCTTTCCTTTCTCAACTTCTATTCCTTTTCAGATTGAATAATTTCATTATCTTCATTCTTCTGAGTCATAAGAAAGAAACAACAAAGAAACTCAATGTCTTATAATAAATCTAAAATTTTTTCATTAGAGTGGGAGTGTGAAATGGACTATTAACACAAATAGGATTGTCTGTAACTGAATTGAAAATTTTCAGTGATTTTCTTGAGCATAGATGAACAATATACCAGAGAGCAGAAAGCCTAATTCTATAGTACCATGGATCCTAGTGCATATGCCTGTCTGCCTCTGTAATCCTAGCATGGAAGAGGACTTCTGCTCAAACAACCCAAAGAGTAACAATGCATTTGGGTTTCACCTTATTGCCACAAATCAAAGGTCAACTAATAGCATGTCATAAAAATATTTGTCATTTATTTTTCCTTTTTCCTTTAACTTCTGCATACCCTCTACATGATGACACTGAGATCAAGCTGATGTCCTACACCAACAGTTACTTTGGAAATGGATATCTAAGCAAATGTTTCCTTATGATTCTTAAGCTTGCTTTGTGGATATTTATTTCATTGCCAGAGTCTTATTGTGAAATCTTTTCTTTTCATAGTCCCTAGTAATCACTATCATAGTTAATGTTGGTACTTATATATATATATATATACATATATATATATATATACAACAAAAGAATAATATAAATGGATACTAATTATTTCACAAATGCTTTATAGAGAAATTGGGAAAATCAACTCATTGTTCATCACATAGGTTATCAGGTTAATTCTAGGCCAATTAGAACTAGTTAATTCTCAAGTTTTAACCAGTTGATGATTTTCCATATCTGCTAAATGCATATAATATGCCTACATGTATAGCATAATAAACATATTTATTGTCATTTGTACCTATTATTGCCATTTTAATATTTTACTCATAGATTTCCTTGATCTATATTGTGGTACTCTAAGTCATGGACTACAGCTTGAGAAGTGTTTTTCTAATCCAATCATTTGCCCAAATCACATGGCTAAATAGTGGCAGAACTAAGATTCAAATGGAGCTCTGATTTCCAGCACATTTCCCTTTCTATTATATCATAATGTACAATCTAATGATTACAGGATTGAGGATTAAGTGGCACAGGCCTTGTTGTTCTCATATATGACACTCTATCTCAGAGTTCTATGCATTTTCTTGGACTTTTATGCCTTAAAATTCTCTCTCCTCACCCATACTGTCTGGTTTTCTTCAAGATTCAATGCTAAACCCACCTCCAGCAAGAGACTTTCAAGGCCCTATCTCTCTACCACTGTCCCTCATTCCCACTGATGTGTCTTTTCCTCTGAGATTCTCATTTATATCTCTCATATATTTTGTTTGTACTTAGTTATTTGCATTTCACCTCCTCCTTTAAAATATGAGTTGCTTGATGGAAGGAATTCTGTTTTTGTCTTTATGTATATCCCTAGCACTTAGCACAATGCCTGGTACATAGCAAGCATTAATAAATTCTTGTTGACTGACAGCTTTCTATAGGTACTCCACCAGCTCTACTGATATTATATTAATTACCGACCTTCAATAATTAATACAGAGGCTATTTGTGGTTTCAGAACAGATGTTTCTCTGATAGCTCTTTATTGCATCATTCACAGTAGAAATACCTATACCAAGGTTCTTCTTAACATTGAATAAATGTCAGCACTCTCCTTTCTATATATTCCATCTAACAACATACTCCATGGAAGATACCAAGCTGCTTTAGGGAGAGGAAATGCTTTCATAGATTAGGAGCTGACCTTATATAAAGGGCATTTCAAAGTCTAGACATTCCATTAGCAAAGGCTGGGATTCTCTGGGAAGATAAGGTATTTTGTGAACCCTTTTATGTTTCTCTTATATGCTTAACAAGATCAGAGGACCTTAAAGATACTAGAGCTTTGACATAAGGATTAATTGCTTCTCAAGATGAAATCCAAGGAAATAAAGCACTTTAGCACTCTCTCCACCTCTAAACTCTGAGAATGAGGAATTCATTTGTCTTGGAGGTAATGTTCCATTGAAAAAGTATTGACTTCCGGTTAAGATGGCGGCTTAGAGAAAGCTCAAGTTCAGATCTCCGGAAAAACCTTCCCGACCATCTCAAACTATAAGCTCCTAAGGCGCCGAAATTCAAAACGATCAACAGCACAGACCCTGGGAACCCTCCTCCTGGACCTGGACCCGGTTCAAAAGGTACGGCTCCCCTCAAAAGCCAGAACCCGAGATCCCTCGGACCTCAGGGGTAGGAGCGCAGAGTCCAAGGCTCCCGGAAGCCGCAGCCCTGCCGGCTGGGCTCAGAGAGCAGAACCCTCAGGGCCTTCTACAGTCCCGGTGAAAGTTACTGCCTGGGGCTTCCGCTGCAGAGAGCTGGTCGAAACAACAGCAACCCTCAGGGCGGGCAAGACAGCCTCGAGGGCTGGATCCTGCTATCCAAGTCTCAGTGAAAGTCCTTGCTCTCGGAGCTTGGGTTAGCTGCAGCCCATCCCCCCGCAGGCCGATGAAACAGCCTCACGGCCAACTATTCTGAAGGCAACTTCCTGAAAGCAACGTGGTCCAACCCTTCCATTCCAGTTCCAGTGAGGCATATTCAGTTTAACCCAGGGAAAGTCATAGAACCATCTGCCCAGGACTAAAGCCTCTGAACACCAGACAGAGACAAGAAAAACCAATCCTCCACATTCAGAGATGGAAAACTCCACAGAAGCACAGAAGCCCCAAAATACCAAGAAAAATAAGAAGAAAGGGGCGACTTTGGACACATTCTATGGAGCCAAAATACAAAATACAGAGCAGATAGAAGATAATATAAAAGAAAATGCTCCAAAACCTTCCAAAGGAAATGGAAACTCTCCACAAACCTATGAAGAATTTGAATCAGAAATGACCAAAAAGATGGAAGCCTTCTGGGAGGAAAAGTTGGAAATAATGCAAAAGAAATTCACGCATCTACAAAACCAGTTTGACCAAACTGTAAAAGAAAACCAGGCTTTAAAGGCCAGAATCAGGCAGCTGGAAGACAACGATCGTGTAAAAGAGCAAGAATCAATAAAGCAAAGCCAAAATACCAAGAAATTAGAAGAGAACATAAAATATCTCACCGACAAGGTGATAGATCTGGAAAATAGGGGGAGAAGGGATAATTTAAGAATAATTGGACTCCCAGAAAAGCCAGAAATAAACACCAAACTGGACATGGTGATACAAGATATAAAGAAAATTGCCCAGAGATTCTAGAACAAGGGGGCAATACAGCCACTGACAGAGCTCACAGAACACCTTCTACACTAAACCCCCAAAAGACAACTCCCAGGAATGTAATTGCCAAATTCCAAAGCTATCAAACAAAAGAAAAAATCCTACAGGAAGCCAGAAAAAGACGATTTAGATATAAAGGAATGCCAATCAGGGTCACACAAGACCTTGCAAGTTCTACTCTGAATGATCGTAAGGCATGGAACATGATCTTCAGAAAGGCAAGAGAGCTGGGTCTCCAACCAAGAATCAGCTACCCAGCAAAACTGACTATATACTTCCAAGGGAAAGTATGGGCATTCAACAAAATAGAAGACTTCCAACTTTTTGCAAAGAAAAGACCAGAGCTCTGTGGAAAGTTTGATACCGAAAATCAAAGAGCAAGGAATACCTGAAAAGGTAAATATTAAGGAAAGGGGAAAATGTTATCTTCTTCTTTTACTCAAACTCTCTTCTATAAGGACTACATTTATATCAACCTATGTATACTAATATGTGGGGAAAATGTAATGTATAAATAGGGGGTAAAGAAAGACCAAATAGAATAATCATTCTCACACAAAGATTCATATGGGAAGGGGAGGGGAAGAAAACTCCTATAAGAAGGAGAGGAAGAGAGGGGGGGGGGATTTACTTAAACCTCAATCTCAGGGAAATCAACTCTGAGAGGGAAAAACATCCAGATCCATTGGGATCTTGAATTCTATCTTACCCAACAAGGGTAAGGAGAAGGGAAAACCAAGGGGGGGAGGGGGAGAGGGAGAACAAAAAGGGAGGGAAAGAGAGGGGGGAAGGGGAGGGAACAAAAAGGGAGGGACTAAAAAGGGAAACATCAAGGGAGGGGACAAGGGGGACTGTTTCAAAGTAAATCACTGGACTAAAAGGTAGAGCCGAAGAAGAATAGGTTAGAATTAGGGAAGGCAATCAAAATGCCAGGGAGTCCACAAATGACAATCATAACTTTGAACGTGAATGGGATGAACTCACCCATAAAACGTAGACGAATAGCAGAATGGATTAGAATCCAAAACCCTACCATATGTTGTCTTCAAGAAACACACATCAGGCGGGTTGACACCCACAAGGTCAGAATTAAAGGATGGAGTAAGACCTTCTGGGCTTCAACTGATAGAAAGAAGGCAGGAGTGGTAATCATGATATCCGATAAAGCCAATGCAAAAATAGACCTGATCAAAAGGGATAGGGAAGGTAATTATATTTTGTTAAAAGGGACTATAGACAATGAGGAAATATCATTAATCAATATGTATGCACCAAATAATATAGCACCCAAATTTCTAATGGAGAAACTAGGAGAATTGAAGGAAGAAATAGACAATAAAACCATACTAGTGGGAGACTTAAACCAACCATTATCAAATTTAGATAAATCAAATCAAAAAATAAATAAGAAAGAGGTAAAAGAAGTGAATGAAATCTTAGAAAAATTAGAATTAATAGACATATGGAGAAAAATAAATAGGGATAAAGAGGAATACACCTTCTTCTCAGCACCACGTGGCACATTCACAAAAATTGACCATACATTAGGTCACAGAAACATAGCACACAAATGCAGAAAAGCAGAAATAATGAATGCAGCCTTCTCAGATCACAAGGCAATAAAAATAATGATTAGTAATGGTACATGGAAAACCAAATCTAAAACCAATTGGAAATTAAACAATATGATACTCCAAAACCGTTTAGTTAAAGAAGAAATCATAGAAACAATTAATAATTTCATCGAGGAAAATGACAATGGCGAAACATCCTTTCAAACCTTTTGGGATGCAGCCAAAGCAGTAATCAGAGGTAAATTCATATCCCTGAATGCTTATATTAACAAACAAGGGAGAGCAGAGATCAATCAATTGGAAATGCAAATGAAAAAACTGGAAAGCGATCAAATTAAAAACCCCCAGCAGAAAACCAAATTAGAAATCCTAAAAATTAAGGGAGAAATTAATAAAATCGAAAGTGATAGAACTATTGATTTAATAAATGAGACAAGAAGCTGGTACTTTGAAAAAACAAACAAAATAGACAAGGTACTGGTCAATCTAATTAAAAAAAGGAAGGAAGAAAAGCAAATTCACAGCATTAAAGATGAAAAGGGGGACAGCACCTCCAATGAGGAGGAAATTAAGGCAATCATTAGAAATTACTTTGCCCAATTATATGGCAATAAATACACCAATTTAGGAGAAATGGATGAATATATACAAAAATACAAACTGCCTAGACTAACAGAAGAGGAAATAGAATTCCTAAATAATCCCATATCAGAAATTGAAATCCAACAAGCCATCAAAGAACTTCCTAAGAAAAAATCCCCAGGGCCTGATGGATTCACCTGTGAATTCTATCAAACATTCAGAGAACAGTTAATCCCAATACTACACAAACTATTTGACATAATAAGCAAAGAGGGAGTTCTACCAAACTCCTTTTACGACACAAACATGGTACTGATTCCAAAACCAGGCAGGTCAAAAACAGAGAAAGAAAACTATAGGCCAATCTCCCTAATGAATATAGATGCAAAAATCTTAAATAGGATACTAGCAAAAAGACTCCAGCAAGTGATCAGAAGGATCATTCACCATGATCAAGTAGGATTCATACCAGGGATGCAGGGCTGGTTCAACATTAGGAAAACCATCCACATAATTGACCACATCAACAAGCAAACTAGCAAGAACCACATGATTATCTCCATAGATGCAGAAAAAGCCTTTGATAAAATACAACACCCATTCCTATTAAAAACACTAGAAAGCATAGGAATAGAAGGGTCATTCCTAAAAATAATAAACAGTATATATCTAAAACCAACAGCTAATATCATCTGCAATGGGGATAAACTAGATGCATTCCCAATAAGATCAGGAGTGAAACAAGGATGCCCATTATCACCTCTACTATTTGACATTGTACTAGAAACACTAGCAGTAGCAATTAGAGAAGATAAAGGAATTGAAGGCATCAAAATAGGCAAGGAGGAGACCAAGTTATCACTCTTTGCGGATGACATGATGGTCTACTTAAAGAATCCTAGAGATTCAACCAAAAAGCTAATTGAAATAATCAACAACTTTAGCAAAGTTGCAGGATACAAAATAAACCCACATAAATCATCAGCTTTTCTATATATCTCCAACACAGCTCAGCAGCAAGAACTAGAAAGAGAAATCCCATTCAAAATCACCTTAGACAAAATAAAATACCTAGGAATCTATCTCCCAAGACAAATACAGGAACTATATGAACACAACTACAAAACACTCGCCACACAACTAAAACTAGACTTGAACAAATGGAAAAACATTAACTGCTCATGGATAGGATGAGCCAATATAATAAAAATGACCATCCTACCCAAACTTATTTATCTATTTAGTGCCATACCCATTGAACTACCAAAATACTTCTTCACTGATTTAGAAAAAACTATAACAAAGTTCATTTGGAAGAACAAAAGATCAAGGATATCCAGGGAAATAATGAAAAAAAACACACATGATGGGGGCCTTGCAGTCCCTGACCTAAAACTATATTACAAAGCAGCAGTCATCAAAACAATTTGGTACTGGCTAAGAAACAGAAAGGAAGATCAGTGGAATAGACTGGGGGAAAGCGACCTCAGCAAGACAGTATACGATAAACCCAAAGATCCCAGCTTTTGGGACAAAAATCCACTATTCGATAAAAACTGCTGGGAAAATTGGAAGACAGTGTGGGAGAGACTAGGAATAGATCAACACCTCACACCCTACACCAAGATAAATTCAAAATGGGTGAGTGACTTAAACATAAAGAAGGAAACCATAAGTAAATTGGGTAAACATAGAATAGTATACATGTCAGACCTTTGGGAGGGGAAAGGCTTTAAAACCAAGCAAGATATAGAAAGAATCACAAAATGTAAAATAAATAATTTTGACTACATCAAACTAAAAAGCTTTTGTACAAACAAAACCAATGTAACTAAAATCAGAAGGGAAACAACAAATTGGGGAAAAATCTTCATAGAAACCTCTGACAAAGGTTTAATTACTCATATTTATAATGAGCTAAATCAATTGTACAAAAAATCAAGCCATTCTCCAATTGATAAATGGGCAAGGGAAATGGATAGGCAGTTCTCAGATAAAGAAATCAAAACTATTAACAAGCACATGAAGAAGTGTTCTACATCTCTTATAATCAGAGAGATGCAAATCAAAACAACTCTGAGGTATCACCTCACACCTAGCAGATTGGCTAACATAACAGCAAAGGAAAGTAATGAATGCTGGAGGGGATGTGGCAAAATAGGGACATTAATTCATTGCTGGTGGAGCTGTGAAATGATCCAACCATTCTGGAGGGCAATTTGGAACTATGCCCAAAGAGCAACAAAAGAATATCTACCCTTTGACCCAGCCATAGCACTGCTGGGTCTATACCCCAAAGAGATAATGGACACAAAGACTTGTACAAAAATATTCATAGCTGCGCTCTTTGTGGTGGCCCAAAACTGGAAAACGAGAGGATGCCCATCAATTGGGGAATGGCTGAGCAAACTGTGGTATATGTTGGTGATGGAATACTATTGTGCTAAAAGGAATAATAAAGTGGAGAAGTTCCATGGAGACTGGAACAACCTCCAGGAAGTGATGCAGAGCGAGAGGAGCAGAACCAGGAGAACATTGTACACAGAGACTAATACACTGTGGTATAATCGAACGTAATGGACTTCTCCATTAGTGGCGGTGTAATGTCCCTGAACAACTTGCAGGGATCCAGGAGAAAAAAACACCATTCATAAGGAAAGGATAAACTATGGGAGTGGAAACGCCGAGAAAAAGCAACTGCCTGAATACAGAGGTTGAGGGGACATGACAGAGGATGGACTCTAAATGAACACTCTAATGCAAATACTATCAACAAAGCAATGGGTTCAAATCAAGAAAACATCTAATGCCCAGTGGACTTACGCGTTGGCTATGGGGGGTGGGGGGGGGAGGAAAAGAAAATTATCTATGTCTTTAATGAATAATGCTTGGAAATGATCAAATAAAATATATTTAAAAAAATAATAATAAAATAAAAAAAAAGAAAAAGTATTGACTACTTAGAACTTGTCTACAAATAACAGTTGTAACAGCACACAAGTTGATCCATGCCTTCCCTCCTCATCTTCCAACAAACTAAAAATCATTCTCTTTCATCCACTCAAAACATCAAGCTTTCTGTCTTAAACCTATTGGGTCACAGTCAACAAAGGACCACAAAATATAAGACAAAGTGATAATAGTCCATAAGTAATCAAAGAGGGAGAGCTTGTAGCAAGCAACCCCCATGACTGAGCCTGGAGAAAAGCTTTCGCTACCCCACCTTTGTTAGAGCATTGAAATCATGCCTGTTTTTTTTCCAAAGGAGATTCTTGTTTTTCTCTTTTCATAAATCCTTCATATAAGAGCCACACTATACTCAGGATGTATTTTTCTGGTCTTGTGACTATTTCAAGCTGTCCATCTGTGATCCTTTGCTCTTAATACATGAATAACTTCCATTCTGTTCTTATTGCACTTGTCTCTGATCATTTCTCTTATACTACTGCTCGCATGAAACCATCATTAGAAATATACAAATGGCTGATTAGAACTATTGTGCTTCTTTTCTTTGGGTAACTTAAAATTTTCATACTTCTGAGATTGTGATATTTCCTGATTCATGGCCATATAGCAGTATCAAATGAATATTGAAGTTAAAAAGTACTTTTGTGTCATGAATAGAATAGGGACAACAGAAACACTGAGTAATTTCAATTTCAATTCAATTCAACCTCTTGACCTTATACTATTTTTGTTTCAATTTTAATTATAATAATAACAGCAATAATAACAATCAGCAATTAATAATAATCATATATCTATCATTTATATATCTATACCTACCATGTAACAGACACTGTGCTAAGTACTTTCCAATTACTATTGCCTTTGATTTTTACAACTCTAGGAAGTAGTTACTACTATTATCTCCATTTTATAGCTGAGCAAACTGAGGTAAACTGAACTTAAGTGACTTGCCCAAGGTTACACAGTTAATTTAGTAAATTTGTGAGGCCAGGTTTGACCTTAGGTCTTTATGACTTTAGGCTACATCCTCCAAATCACCTAACTGCCCTCAAGCACAGATATAGTGCTTTAAAGTTTATAAAGCACTTTATAAATATCTCATTTTATCTACCTGCACTACCTATCCAGGATATAAGTATATATTAGTAGACTATCTCAATAGGCTTTCTGTTTAAATTCATATCATAATTTTGGCAATTTGTATTTTCTAGCCACTATATTTTTATCAGTGTGTTTGGTTAAGCTGCATATGGATTTCAACACGGAGCTTTTTTCAAGGTTTGGGCTTTGATTCAATGTCCAAATCCATATCCTTGGAAATGGATAAAAACAATTAAGACATAAGATAAACAACATAAATGACAATGATAATCATATACTTTTTATGTTGCTACACAACTGTTAATACTGGATTTGTGGAATATTTTAGCTATCCTTTGGTTCAAAGAGCAGCTTTGCACCATAAAAGCTTGTTGCTATGTTTTATTTTGATACCTTAAACATTTCTTTGTGTTTTGTTTGATATAGTTAAGGCATATCAAGCATATTAATTAAACTAAGTTTATCAGAAGAAAGCAGGCTAGAAATATAGAACTTCTTTGAGTTTTAGAGGCAAGAGTCACAACACATTTCTTTGGTATTAATTTGATATGGTGACTCAGATTGATATGTGTTTCAAGTTCTTAATCCTTCTTTTCTTTTATTTATGGAATGCGGGGGCTTATGGTTTTGGTATTTGATGTGTATATAGATTGTGATGGAGGTCAGATACTATTCTGCAGTTACATAATCTATAGCTGGCCATAGAAAACACTTCTAATCAGAAAAGACAAATATTCAAGCTCATTTTGACTCTGGACACATGCTTTGATTTTTCTGCCATCTAAGATGGTTTAAAAATCAGTAAAATAATTTCATCTTGTTTTGCTTTATTGGTAACTTTCTGTGGGAAAAGAGGGGGGAAACCCTCCACTAAATTGGGGATCTGGGTAACTTAGCATCTTTGGGTAGAACAAAAGAAGAGAACAGAGGGGCTAATTGTTTAATTAGTAAATGTCTGCTTGGTTAATGATATATTAATGAGTTTTTAAGACTGTCATATCATTTACCATAAAAGACCCATGTACCTATCCCTGGATGTACCATATAATTAAGTAATGTGGCCCAGAGGATTTAATCATTTAAAGCCTTGTCAGCTTTCTCCAATTTGCTGTTATAAGATCAAACAATCTGGGCACATGCCAGGTAAGACCAGTGTGGAAGGTGATGCTGGAATACATTGCCATTTTGCAAGGTTTGTTTGATATTTGATTATCCCCCCCAACAGGTTATTTTTTCCATCAGTAAGTGGAAGTGGTCTTAATGTGAAATGCCAGTTTTTACCCTTGGCATCCCAGTCATTGATAACGAGACTGCCAATTGACAATTTATTAGATATGGAATAATTTCTTCCTAGGTTATTTCAAAATCTCTTCCAAAAGGGCATGTTATAATGAATGATTCTTGAGTTCTAGAAAACACTTGCTGAAACCATCCAGAGTGTCTACATATGGAAAGTACCACTCATTCATATCTGATCACATCTGGTAAAAATCCAGAAGATAAAAGGATAACTTTCCAGTTTTACCTTTAAACTCTAGCTTAGCCCTATTGTAGAGAGCATGGTACTGTTGAAAATATACTAGAGTAGGATCCAAGAGAACTGGTCTATAGCTCTGGTTCTTCTGCTAGATCACTGTGAGAATGAGTGGAAAAGCATTTATTAAGCACCTTTACATGGAACACTATGCTTTCTTTTGGGGGTGTAACAACAAAAATGAGACAATTAATGTCCCCAAGAAATTTAAGTTTTAAGAGGAGACAAAAAAAGGGAGATGTGGCCAGGTTGTAATATTGTGGTCTGAGGAACGACAGGAATTATGAACAAAATCATAGGCAGGGGTATGTTAGAGCCAGCTCTTATTAGCTTTCTGCAAAATGGTATCAACCTCTATCATAATTTTATGAACACCAATATTACTGTCAAATTTTTACCATGAGCATTTACAACTTGAAAATTGGGACATCCTATAATTCAGGTCTTGATTCATTGTTTTATTGATTTTTAAGACTTAAGTGATGGAGCAAATGGCAATAATGAAGATTAAAAGTAAAAATGTGTTCTGCATACATTTTGTTTTTTGAATGCAGTTGTAAAACTTGTACCAGCATACTGGTTGTTTGTCATGCACTTTGCAAAAACATCTCATCTTTCTGGTCCTCATTTTTATTTGTAAATAAAGAAATTGAACTATGTGATCTCTGAGGCACTTTTTAGCTCTAAAATTATATATGTCTATTTTTTTCCATGGCCAATCATCTAAGTCAGAATTTTTTCAGCCAGCCATTTCAGTCTATCAACTGTCAACAAGCATATTAAGTGGTTACTCTGTGTCAGGCACTGTGCTAAGCACCGGAGTTTCATTTTTTTTAGACAGGAACTTGTTCCCTACCTGTAAGGAGCTCACATGCCAATGGGAGTGATAACTTGAAAATAACTGCATAATATACCAGCTATATATCTATATTAATATGAATATTGCTATAGGTAGGGTAAATGGGAGGTAATCTCAGAGAGAAAGGAAGAATGGGTTGAGTAGAGAGGTGGGAATGTTCTCATGTAGAAGGTGAGATTTGAATAAGGTTGTAAAAGAATCCAGGAAATCTGGGAGGCAGAGGTGAGAAGAAAGTGCATACCAGGCATAGGAGATAACCAATTAAAATACAAAGGATAGGGAGATGAAATGCATTGTGTGAAAAAGAGTAAGTAATCAGTTTAATATCGAAAGATCATAGAGTAGGTAGAGGGGTGTCAAGTGTAAGAAGACTGGGAAGGTTGCCAAGAGCTTTAAATGCCAAAAGAGAAGATTTTTATATTTGTTCATGGAACTGTGTGGTGGTTCAATTTGGTAAAATCATTTTGTAAGCTGAGTGGAGGATGGACTGTAGTGGACAGAGTGAAATTTAATTTTTCTTTGGTGCCAGCTATTTGAGGGAGTTTACATTGTCTTAAGGTTAATTATGTTAATGTAATAAAAACATAATAAAACAGCCTATTTTAACACAGAGTTCTAACTTCTCATCCCAACCTGTTTCAATACACAGATCACCTCATTTGTTATCCTGGACTTGGGGAATCCCAGGTCTTTTATTGTTGGTTTCCAGTTTCAATTTGTGTTTGATATTGTTTAACACCTAATAGCTTGAAATTTATAAAATGCATTATGTACATTAACTCATTTAATTCTCATAACAACACTGAGTCTAACTAACTAAGAGTTAGTTACAATTGTCATTAACATTCCTGTTTGAAAAGTTGAAAAAACTGAAACTTAGAGAAGTCACTCAATTTCAATACCTTTCCTGGGTCCTCTTTTCTTCTCCCTTTTTGCTCTTGTGTTGATGGTCTCATCAACTCTCATGGATTTAATCAACATCTCAAGGCAATGCTTTTCATATCTCTTTGCTCATCCCTAAGTTCTTTCCTGGGGCAGCTAAATGGAACAGTAGAATTCATTTTTCTGAGTTCAAATTTCACCTCAGATACTAGTTATATGATCCTAGGCAAATCACTTACTCTTGTTTGCCTTGGCTTCCTCATCTATAAAATGAGCTGGAGAAGGAAATGACAAGCTACTCCAGTATCTTTGCCAGAAAACTCTAAATGAAGTTATGAAGAGTTAAACACAACTGACATGATTAAACAAACCTCTCCTGACCTCTACTCTTACACCTTTAACTTTCTTTCACACATGTTGAATTGGAAATCTCATTGATATCTTAAAGTCAACACATCTAACACTGAACTTATATTTTTTCCTGTTTTCTCTATTGCTGTCAAATAAAAGTAAACCCCTCTCTCACTTATCAATTATCATCAAGAACAGCACCATTCTCTCAGTCACAGAGGCTTACTAGTTAGGTATCATTTTCTATTTGTCATTCTAACCTCTATATTTTTAATATAATTTTTCCTCCAATATCCCTAAGTGCCTATATCAAAAAATAGAGAGAGGAGATCAATGAATTAGGCTAGCAACTTAAAAAGCTAGAAAGAGGACAAATTAAAAATCCCCAGTCAAAAACTAAATTGGAAATCTTAAAAATCAAAGGAAAATTAATAAAATTGAAAGTAAAAGAACTACTGAATTAATAAATAAGACTAGGAGCTGGCACTTTGCAAAAACAAATAAAATAGACAAAGTACTGGTTAATTTAATAAAAAAAGAAAGAAGAGAATCAGATTAACAATATCAAGGATGAAAAGAGTGATCTCATCTCTATAGAAGATGAAATTAAGTTAATTATTAAGAGCTACTTTGCCCAATTATATGGCAATAAATATGACAATCTAGGTGAAATGGGTGAATAATTACAAAAATATAAATTGCTTAGATTAACAAAAGAGGAAATGGAATACTTAAATAACCCCCATCTCAGAAAAAAAATGAACAAGCCATTAAAGAACTTCCTAAGGAAAAAAACCCCAGGGCCAGATGGATTCACAAGTGAATTCTATCAAACATTTAAAGAACAACTAATCCCAATACTATACAAATTGTTTAACAAAATTAGCAAAGGAAGAGCCTTACAAAATTCTTTTATGATACAAATATGATATTGATTCCAAAGCCAGGTAGACCAAAAAGAGAGAAGGAAAACTATAGACCAATTTCCTTAATGAACATAGATGCAAAAACCTTAAATAGAATACTAGCAAAAAGACTACAACAAGTTAACAAGAAGAATATTCATTATGACCAAGTGGGATTTATGCCAGGAATACAAGAATGGCCTAATATTGGGGAAACTATTCACATAATTGACCATATTTATAATAAAACCAACAAAAATCACAAGATTCTCTCCATAGATGCAGAAAAAGTCTTTGACAAAATCAACACCCATTCCCATTGAAAACATTTGAAAGTATAGGAATATAAGGGCCCTTCCTCAAAATAATAAAAAGGATATATTTAAAACCATCAGCAAGTATCATCTTCAATGGGAACAAGTTAGTAGCCTTCCCAATGAGATCAGGAATGAGGCAAGGATGATCATTATCAACACTACTATATAATATTGTACTAGAAATGCAAGTAGTAGCAATTAGAGAAGAAAATAAATTGAAGGGATTAAAGTAGGCAATGAGGAAACTAAACAATCACTCTTTGCAGGTGATATAATGGTCTACTTAAAGAATCCTAGAGAATAAACTAAAAAGCTAGTGGAAATAATCGACAACTTTAACAAAGTTGCAGGATACAGAATAAACCCACATAAATCATCAGCATTTCTCCATATTTCCAACAAAACTGAAGTAGAAGTTAGAAAGAGAAACTCCATTTAAAATCATTCTAGATATTATAAAATATTTGTGAATCTATTTTCCAAGATAAATTCAGGAATTATATGAATCTAGCTACAAAACACTTTATACACAAATAAAACCAAATCTAAACAGGAAAAACATTAACTGATCAAGGGTAGGAAGAGCTAATATAATAAAAATGATAATGCTACCTAAATTAATTTGCTTGTTGAATGCCATACCTATCAAACTACCAAAAACTTTTTATAGAATTATAAAAAATTATAATAAAGTTCATCTGGAAGAACAAAAGATCAAGAATATTAAGGGAAATAATAAAAAATGTGAAGGATGGGGGCCTATCAGTACTAGATCTTAAACTGTGCTATAAAACAGTGTTCATCAAAACAATATAGTACTGGCTGTAAGGGCAGGTTGCAAAAGGGAAGATGGAACATTAAAAGAAGATTTGATTGACAGTAAAGACAGCTGGCAGCAGAGGATGCTGGTAAAGAATAATGTACTTAGAGGAGCTCCATGAAGAATTCTGGGCTTTTTGAACTGAGATATCAAAGAGGCAGGAAGGATATTTCCTGGAGATCTTGCAAAATGCCAATAGAGGATTCACCTGTGTTTAGCCTTGAGACTACTCCTACAAAGTTATTTCAACAACATAATACCTCAAGGAACATTTCACCAGAGTGTCAAGGCTCTTCAGACCTGAGAGGGTCATGAACTCTTTGCCCGAGAGCCTGACTCTCCCCTTTGCCCTTTGCACCTGCTCAGACTATTCCTTTGCCTCTGTAGTATTAAAAAAAGGAGTGAGAGAAATAGTGGGAAAGCAAAGGAGAAACTCTGGTTTGCTTGATAGCTGCCAGAGTGACGGACCTTTGGGGGCATAGATCAGGGACCCTGATTTCCTCATTCCAACTCCCCAACTTTCCTTATAGTCATTGCCCATTAAACCTTCTTACATGCAGTCAGATATTTCTAGTGCCTTATTTCTGGTTGCTAAAAGGAAGGTAATTTGTTGAGGCTACATATCAGTCATAACAGAGTGCTAATCAAGACTCCTCCCCCACTGAGTCAAAGACTCAGGGAGGCTTATCTCTATGACCTTGTGCCAGGGAATTTGGGGATACCTCTTACACTACCTGAGAACGGAGACCTTCTTTCATTTTCCCATCACCTTCACATAACAAGGAAACCCCAATTTCCTGAGTAGGATCCTTTTATAGCATTACCCAGGAGGAGTGAGTGAAAGAGAGTGTAGGAGTCAGCCTATCAAGGCTATTACCATATGGCTCCTATGTCCTTCACAACAAGTTCTCTTTTGAACATCGTTAACCATTTTTTAACATTATTATTTTTAATTTGGTCAATTTCAAACATTATTCTTTGGTTACGAAAATCATTTTCTATTCCTCCCTCCCCTCTGCCTACCCCTCCCATAACAAACATGTAATTCCACTGGGTATTACATGTATCCTTGATCAGAACCCATTTCCATGTTGTTGGTGTTTGCACGAGGATGTTCGTTTAGAGTCTACATCCCCAATCATAACCCCCTCGACCCATGTAATCAAGCAGTTGTTTTTCTTTGGTGTTTTTACTGCCGCAGTATTTCCTCTGAATGTGAATAGTGTTCTCTCTCATAGATCCCTCTGGGTTGTTCAGGATCACTGCATTGCCACTAAGGGAGAAGTGCATTACATTTGATTGTACCACAGCATTATCAGTCTCTGTGTAAAATGTTCTCCTGGTTCTGCTCCGTCCAGTTCCCATGGAATTCCTACACTTTATTATTCCTTTGAACACAATATTATTCCATCACCAACATATACCACAATGTGTTCAGCCATTCCCCAATTGAAGGGCATCCTCTAATTTTTCAATTTTTTTCCACCACAAAGAGCACAGCTATGAATATTCTTGTACATGTATTTTTCTTTATTATCTGTTTGAGGTATAAACACAGCAGTGCTATGGCTGGGTCAAAAGGCAGACAGTCTTTTAGTGCCCTTTGGACATAGTTCCAAATTGCCCTCCAGAATGGTGGGATCAGTTCACAACCCCACCAGCAGTGGATTAGTGTACCTACTTTGCCACATCCCCTCCAGTATTTATTACTTTCCTTTGCTGTCATGTTAGCCAATCTACTAGGTGAGAAGTGGTACTTCAGAGTTGTTTTGATTTGCATTTCTCTGATTATGAGAGGTTTAGAACACTTTCATGTATTTATTAATGTTTTTTATTTCTTTGGCTGAAAATTGCCTATTCATGTCCCTTGCCAATTTATCAATTGGGGAATAGCTTGATTTTTTGTAGAATTGATTTAGCTCTTTGTAAATTTGTGTAATTATACCTTTGTCAGAGGTTTTTGTTATGAAGATTGTTCCCCAGTTTGTTATTCCCCCTCTAATTTTGGTTATATTGGTTTTGTTTGTACAAAACCTTTTTAATTTGATGTAATCAAAATTATTTATTTTACATTTTGTGACTTTCTAAGTCTTGCTTGGTTTTAAAATCTTTCCCTTCCCAAAGGTCTGACATGTATACTATTCTGTGTTCACATAATTTACTTATACTTCCCTTCTTTATGTTCAAGTCATTCATCCATTCTGAGTTTATCTTGGTGTAGGGTGTGAGGTGTTGATCCAAAACTAATCTCTCCCACACTGTCTTCCAATTTTCCCAGCAGTTTTTTTTTTATCAAATAGTGGATTTTTGTCCCAAAAGCTGGGATCTTTGGGCTTGTCATAGACTGTGTTGCTGAGGTCACTTACCCCAAGTCTATTCCACTGATCCTCCTTTCTGTCTCAGCAGATAGATTCCTAAGTATTTTATATTGTCTCAGGTGACTTTAAATGGAATTCCTCTTTCTAATTCTTGCTGCTGAACTGTGTTGGAGATATATAGAAATGCTGATGACTTATGCAGGTTTATTTTGTATACTGCAACTTTGCTAAAATTGTTGATTATTTTGAATAGCTTTTTGGTTGATTCTCTAGGATTTTTTAAGTAAATCATCATATCATCCGCGAAGAGTGACAGATTGGTCTCCTCATTGCCAATTTTAATACCTTCAATTTCTTTTTCTTCTCTAATTGCTAATGCTAGTGTTTCTAGTACAATGTCAAATAGTAGAGGTGATAATGGGCATTCTTGTTTTACTCCTGATCTTATTGGGAAGGCTTTGAGTTTTTCCCCATTGCAGATGATGTTTGCTGATGGTTTTAGATAAATACTGTTTATTATTTTTCAGAAAGACCCTTCTATTCCTATACTTTCTGGTGTTTTCAATAGGAATGAGCATTGTATTTTGTCAAAGGCTTTTTCTGCATCTAATGAGGTGATCATGTGTTTTTTGTTGGTTTTCCTGTTGATATGGTCAATTATGTGGATGGTTTTGCTGATATTGAACCATCCTTGTATTCCTGGTATAAATCCCCCCTGATCATAGTGAATAACCCTCCTGATCACTTGCTGGAGTTTTTTTGCTAGTATTGTATTTAAGATTTTTGCATCTATGTTCATTAAGGAGATTGGTCTATAGTTTTTTTTCTCAGTTTTTGACCTGCCTGGCTTTTTAATGAGTACCATATTTGTGTAATAAAAGGAATTTGATAGAACTTGCTCTTGGCTTATTATGGCAAATAGTCTGTATAGTATTGGGATTAGCTATTCTTTGAATGTTTGATAGAATTAATTTGTGAATCCATCAGGCCCTGGGGATTTTTTCTGAGGGAGTTCTTTGATGGCCTGTAAAATTTCTTTTTCTGATATGGGATTATTTAAGAATTCTATTTCTTCTGTTAATCTAGGCAATTTATATTTTTGTAAATATTCATCCATATCCCCTATATGCCTTTATGCCTATTTGGCATGTATATTGCCATATAATTGGGCAAAATAGTTTTTAATGATTGCCTTAATTTCCTCTTCATTGGAGGTAAGTTCTCCCTTTTCATCTATGATACTGTTAATTTGGTTTTCTTCTTTCCTTTTTTTATTAGATTGACCAGGAGTTTGTCTATTTTGTTTGTTTTTTCAAAGTATCAGCTTCTAGTCTTATTTATTAGTCCAATAGTTCTATCACTTTAAGTTTTATTAATTTCTCCCTTAGTTTTTAGGATCTCTAGTTTGGTTTTCTTCTGGAGGTTTTTAATTTGTTCGCTTTCAAGTGTTTTGATTTGCATGTCCAATTCATTGATCTCTGCCCTCCCTAATTTATTAATATACGCACTCAGGGAATGTGAATTTTCCTCTGA
Organism: Monodelphis domestica; assembly: GCF_027887165.1. NCBI lineage: Eukaryota > Metazoa > Chordata > Mammalia > Didelphimorphia > Didelphidae > Monodelphis > Monodelphis domestica. The sequence goes on along the minus strand of NC_077229.1, from coordinate 200,900,488 downwards.
GTACTGCTTTGGCTGCATCCCATAGAGTTTGAAAGGATGTCTCACTGTTGTCATTTTCCTCAATGAAATTATTCATTGTTTCTATGATTTGTTCTCTAACTGAATTTTGAGAATCATATTATTTAATTTTCAATTAATTTTTGATTTGGCTCTCCATGTACCCTTACTGATCATTATTTTTATTGCTTATGATCTGAAGAGGTGGCATGTATTATTTCTGCTTTTCTGCATTTGTTTTCCATGATTTTATGACCCAGTACATGTTCAATATTTGTGAATGTACCATGTGCTGCTGAAAAGAAGGTGTATTCCTTTTTGTCTGTATTTATTTTTCTCCATATATCTATTAACTCTAATTTTTCTAACATTTCATTCACTTCTTTTACCTCTTTAGTATTTATTTTTTAACCCTTTAAAAAATAACACCAGGGTCAAGTTTACATATAATCATTACAGTTTTGGCTGAGTCAGCTAAGGTGTCAACCTACAGAATCTGAGTCAACTGTTGGACTTAGTGGGAGTTGGCAAATAGGTATCTTGGATATGGTACTCCTACCTGGTCAAGAAATCTACAATGCCAAAGCTCACTCCAAAGGGAGGGGCTTGCTCTTAAAGTGGTAGACTTAAAGACAGATTAGAGGTTGTTTTTTTTTTCCTTCAGGCAGCATAAGGGATCTGAAGTTGCTTGTAGTAATAGCATACCTGGCTATGCTAACCCACTTTGGCTATTGGATTCATTACTTAATTTATAATATTATACAGAACTACCTTTACCCAATGCTAAACTTGTTGGATAGTATGAATGGGTTGAAGTGGAAATGGGACAACTAGGGTCATTCCTCCCTGTAGCATATGGGACAGTCATCTCCCTATGGCCTCTCCTCATTTAATTGAGAGCATTGGTAGTAAGATAGTTGGAAAACAAGAACAGAACAGTGATAAACAAACTCTGGGAAGATGGCAGCTTAGAAGCAGTGAAAGTTCAGACCTCAGAAATCCTACCTTACCGATCACAAACTGAGTGCTCCTAGGACACCAAAATTCAAGCTGAACAGCAGGAAAGACCCGGGGAACCCTCATCCCAGACCTGGATAAAAAGGTATGGCCTCCCAAAAGCCAGAACACTAGATCACTTGGATCTAAGAGGTAGGCAGAAAGAAGGTCCCAGGACCCATCCCCCCCCCCAACCTAGAGTGCAGAGCCCATGGCAGCAGTGGGAACCTCAGGGCCGGCAAAAGTGCCTCAGGGCTGACTATTCTGAAGGACTCACCTTGAAAGCAACCTGAGCCAGTCTCCAGGGCTCCCAACACAGAAGGCAGGGAAACATAGAGAGAAGGGGGAAGCCTGTAGCCCCCTGGCTGGGTCCTTCCATCTGAGTCTCAAGGGAGGTCCCAGCTTTAGGGCACCAGCTGAACCCAATCACATCAGGAGCCCTCAGAGCTACTGAAAGGACAGAAACCTTAGGGTCAGCGAAAGAGTTGCTCCAAAGAGCTTACCTTGAAAGTAACCTGGGCCAGTCTCCACGCATTCAACACAGACTGGGGAGGAAGAGGTATTTTTTTTTTTTGGTTCAGGGAACATTCGGCCCACATCAGCTGAACCTAATCCCATCAGGAGCCCTCAGAGCCCAGGGAGACCACGACCACTCCCCCCATGGAGAGCAGGGTCTTCTGAAAAAACAGAAACCTAGAGACAAGATCAAGATGGCAGCCTAGAAGGAGCATAGACCTGGCAGCCTGGCCAGAGCTTTGGAGATCCTCCATATTTCCTCCAGCTGTCCAGGAAGTTTAAAACTCAGAGTAAACCCAGCCCAACTAAGCTGAACTCAATCCCATCAAAAGTCTCCAGAATGCAGGGAAGCCCAGGCTCCCCACCAATCCTCATTGACTACTGGACTTTAAGCCAATCAAAAGCCTCCAGAGGACAGGGAAGCTCAAACTCCCAACAACCCTCCCCCAGAGATTACACCAAGAGAGCTTCTGTTAAAGCTCCAAGAGGGGAGACTGATAGAAGTTCCCAAAAAACAAAAGAATGAGAGGAACAAGAGCACAGACAAATACGGGGAGTAAAGAAGGTGAATTTGAGCAAACAACAGAAAAAGAAGAAAGAAACTACAATAGACAGCTACTATTCAGCAAATGGAACAGAGGGGGAGTGATCAGCAAACAATAAACCAGAAATCCCAGCAAATTGGATACAGGCTGTGGAAGAACTCAAAACACAACTAAGAGAGGCTGAATACAATTGGGAAAAGAACTTAAAAATTAAGATAAGTCATCTGGAAACAGAGGCACTTGAACTCAAACTAGAAAATAGTGTCTTGAAAGCCAAAATCAACCAGCTGGAAAATGAGGCAAAGGAGATGAAAGATGAGGCAAAGGAGATGAAAGACAAGGTAAAGAGAATGAAAGATGATCTTCAAAGAAAATCAGACCAGAAGGAAAAAGATGACCAAAAAGCCAGAGATGAAATCCAATCTTTAAGAACCAGAGTAAAACAACTAGAATCAAGTGACCTCACAAGGCAGCAGGACACTATAAAACAAAACAAAAAGAATGAAAAAATTGAGGAAAATGTGAAGCATCTCATTTACAAAACAGATGATTTAGAAAATTGTTCAAGAAGAGACAATTTAAGAATAATTGGTCTACCAGAATACCACGACAAAAGAAAAAGCCTGGACGTCATACTACAGGAAATTATCCAGGAAAACTGTCCCAAGATCCTAGAACAAGAGAGGAGAGTGGAGATTGAAAGAATCCACAGGTTTCCCTGTATTTAATCACCAACTGACAACACCAAGAAATGTTATAGCCAAATTCAAAAACAATCAGATGAAAGAAAAGATATTACAAGCTGCCAAGAAGAAGCCATTCAGATACCATGGAAACACTGTGATGATAACACAGGATCTGGCTGCATCCACACTGAAGGACCAAAAGGCATGGAATACAATATTCTGGAGAGCAAGGGAACTAGGTCTACAACCAAGAATAAAATACCCATCAAAATTGACTATATTCATACAGGGGAAAGTATGGTCATTTAACACAACAGAAGAGTTCCAAGCATTCATAAATAAAAAACTAGACCTGAACAGAAAATTTGATGTCCAAGCACAGAACTCAAGAGAATCATCAAAAGGTATTTAAAAAAGAGGGGGGGGGACAAAACAAGAACAAAAATTTTTTAAGAGACTGAATAAGTTAAAAATGATATGTATTCCTATAAGAAAAGTGGTCATTGGTAAGTCTTAAAAACTGTTGCTATCGGGGACAGCTGGGTAGCTCAGTGGATTGAGAGCCAAGCCTAGAGATGGGAGGTCCTAGGTTCAAATCCAGCCTCAGACACTTCCTGGCTGTGTGACCCTGGGCAAGTCACTTGACCCCCATTGCCTAGCCTTACCCCTCTTCTGCCTTGGAGCCAATACACAGTATTGACTCCAAGATGGAATGTAAGGGTTTAAAAAAAAACTGTTGCTATCACCTGAGCAGCTAAAAGAGTTACACTCAGAGGGAACAGTGACAAAATGTACAGGATGGAAGGGCAAGACATAAATAGGTATATAGATATATGCATGCATAAATACATATACATGTGTATGTATATATATATATATATATGTGACTAGAGCTAAAAAAGAAAAGAGGTTATGACTAAAAGAAATGGCAAAAGAAACAAATGGGAGTAAATTTATATGTCACAAAAAACCTCATGGCGGGAGGAGGGAGAACATCGATACACTGGAAGGGTAAAGAGGTTGGAGATAGGAAATATTCATCTCATACCTACTTTGAAACTGACCCAAAGAGGGAAGAACAATTCAATCCATTGGGGAAGAGAATAGATTTGTTCCCTATAGTGGAGTAGAAGGGTAAAAAAGGGACTGGTGGGGAGGGAAGTAGTACAAGGAAGGGAGAGGGTGGGGGAAAATTTTTAAAAAGACTTCAGGGGAAAATAAGGGAGGAAATAAGAAGGGGGTTAGAAAGGGAAGTAAAATAAGGAGGGAAATGGGGGGGGGAAACTGACTATAAACAAACATTGTTATAGAAGGAAATAGTGAAAGAAGAAAAGGAAGGACCAGGAGTAGAAATAAAAATGCTGGGAAATACACAGCTAGTAATCATAACTCTGAATGTGAATGGAATGAACTCACCCATAAAATGCAAGCAAATAGCAGAGTGGATTAGAATCCAAAACCCTACCATATGCTGTCTGCAAGAAACACATATGAGGAAGGTAGATATGCATAGGATGAAATTAAGATGATGGAGCCAAATCTATTGGGCATCAAATGATAAAAAGAATGCAGTAGTAGCAATCATGATATCAGACAAAGCCAAAGTAAAAATAAATATAGTTAAAAGAGATAGGGAAGGTAATTACATCCTGATAAAAGGCAGTATAGACAATGAGGAAATATCTGTACTCAATATGTATGCACCAAATGGCAGAGCATCCAAATTTCTAAAGGAGAAACTAGAGGAGCTCAAGGATGAAATAGATAGAAAAACTATACTAGTGGGAGATCTGAATCTTCCCCTATCCAAACTAGATAAATCAAATCAAAAAATAAATAAGAAAGAGGTGCGAGAAGCAAATGAAATCTTAGAAAAATTAGAGTTAGTAGACATATGGAGAAAAATAAATAGGGACAAAAAGGAATACACCTTCTTTTCAGCAGTACATGGTACATTCACAAAAATTGACCATGTACTAGGGCACAAAATCATTGCAAACACGTACAAAAGGGCAGAAATAATAAATGCAACCTTCTCAGACCACAATGCAAAAAAAAAAATAATTAGTAAGGGTACATGGATAGGTAAATCAAAAATTAATTGGAAATTAAACAATATGATTCTCCAAAACCAGCTAGTTAAAGAACAAATCATAGAAACAATTAATAACTTCATTGAAGAAAATGACAATGGCAAGACATCCTTTCAAAACCTATGGGATGCAGCCAAAGCAGACTCAGGGGGAAATTTATATCCTTGAGTTCATATATAAACAAATCAAGAAGGGCAGAGGTCAATGAATTGGTCATGGAAACTAAAAAACTAGAAAGTGAACATATTAAAAACCCTCAGATGAAGACTAAATTAGAGATCCTAAAAATCAAAGTCGAAATTAATAAAATTGAAAGTCAAAAAACTATTGATTTAATAAATAAGACTAGAAGCTGGTACTTTGAAAAAACAAATAAAATTGACAAAGTACTAGTCAGTCTAATTAAAAAAAGGAAAGAAAAAAAACCAAATTGACAGTATTGAAGATGAAAAGGGAGACCTCACCTCTAACGAAGAGGAAATCAAGGCAATCATTAAAAACTACTATACCCAATTATATGGCAAAAATATGGCAATCTAAGTGATATGGATGAATACTTACAAAAATCTAAATTGCCTAGACTAAAAGAAGAAGAAATAAATTACCTAAACAACCCCATATCAGAAAAAGAAATTGAACAAGCCATCAAAGGCCTCCCTAAGAAAAAATCCCCAGGTCCAGATGGATTCACAAATTAATTCTATCAAAAATTCAAAGAACAGCTAACCCCAATACTATACAAACTATTTGACAGAATAAGCCAAGGAGGGGTTCTACCAAATTCTTTTTACAACACAGATATTGTACTGATCCCAAAGCCAGGCAGGTCAAAAACAGAGAAAGAAAACTATAGTCCAATCTACCTAATGAGTATAGAAGCAAAAATATCAAATAGGATACTAGCAAAAAGACTCCAGCAAGTCATCACAAGGGTTATCCACTATGATCACGGGGGATTTATACCAGGAATGCAAGGATGGTTCAATATTAGGAAAACCATCTACATAATTGACCATATAAACAAGCAAACCAACAAAAATCACATGATTATCTCAATAGATGCAGAAAAAGCCTTTGACAAAATACAACACCCATTCCTATTGAAAACACTAGAAAGTATAGGAATAGAAGGGCCTTTCCTAAAAATAATAAACCGTATATACTTAAAACCATCAGCAAACATCATCTGCAATGGGGAAAAACTCAAAGCCTTCCCAATAAGATCAGGAGTCAAACAAGGATGCCCATTATCACCTTTATTATTTAATATTGTACTGGAAACACTAGCAGTAGCAATTAGAGAAGAAAAAGAAATTGAAGGTATTAAAATTGGCAATAAGGAGACCAAGCTGTCACTCTTTGCAGATAATATGATGATTTACTTAAAGAATCCAAGGGAATCAAACAAAAAGCTAATCGAAATAATCAACAACTTTAGCAAAGTTGCAGATACAAAATAAACACACATAAGTCATCAGCATTTCTATATATCTCCAACCCAGTTCAGCAGCAAGAATAAGAAAGAGAAATTCCATTTAAAGTCACCTGAGACAATATAATATACTTAGGAATCTATCTGCCAAGACAAACACAGGAACTATAAGAACACAACTACAAAACAATCTCCACATAATTAAAACTAGATCTAAACAAGTGGAAAAACATTGATTGCTCATGGGTGGGACGAGCTAACATAATAAAAATGACCATCTTACCCAAACTTATCTATCTATTTAGTGCCATACCCATTGAACTACCAAAAAACTATTTTACTGAATTAGAGAAAACCATAACAAAGTCCATTTGGAATAATAAACGATCAAGGATATCCAGGGAAATAATGAAAAAAAAATACAAAAGAAGGTGGCCTTGCAGTCCCAGATCTCAAACTATATTACAAAGCAGTGGTCCTCAAAACAATTAGGTACTAGCTAAGAGACAGAAAGTAGGATCAGTGGGATAGACTTGGGATAAATGACCTCAGCAAAGACAGTCTATGACAAACCCAAAGACCCCAGCTTTTGGGGAAAAAATCCAGTATTTGATAAAAAACTGCTAGGAAAATTGGAAGACAGTGTGGGAAAGATTAGGTTTGGATCAACAACTCACACCCTACACCAAGATAAATTCAGAATGGGTGAATGACTTGAATATAAAGAAGGAAACTATAAGTAAGTTAGATGAGTGAACACCGAATAGTATACATGTCAGACCTTTGGGAAGGGAAAGATTTTAAAACCAAGCAAGACTTAGAGTCACAAAATGCAAAATAAATAATTTTGACTACATCAAATTAAAAGTTTTTGTACAAACAAAACCAATGTAACCAAAATCAGAAGGAAAGCAACAAATTGGGAAACAATCTTCACAACAAAAACCTTTGACAAAGGTCTAATTACTCAAATCTATAAAGAGATAAACCAGTTGTACAAAAAATCAAGCCATTCTCCAATTGATAAATGGGCAAGGGGCATGAATAGGCAATTTTCAGTTAAATAAATCAAGAAGATTAATAAGCACATGAAAAAGTGTTCTAGATCTCTTATAATCAGAGAGATGCAAATCAAAACAACTTTGAGGTATCACCTCACAACTAGCAGATTGTTCAACATGACAGCAAAGGAAAGTGATGAATGCTGGAGGGGATGTGGCAAAGTAGGGACACTAATCCACTGCTGGTGGTGTTGTGAATTCATCCAACCATTCTGGAGGGCAATTTGGAACTATGCCCAAAGGGTGATAAAAGACTGTCTGCCCTTTGATCCAGCCATAGCACTGCTGGGTTTGTACCCCAAAGACTTGTACAAGAATATTCTTAGCTGCACTCTTTGTGGTGGCCAAAAATTGGAAAATGAGGGGATGCCCTTCAATTGGAGAATGGCTGAACAAATTGTGGTATATGTTGGTGATGGAATACTATTGTGCTAAAAGGAATAATAAAGTGGAGGAATTCCATGGAGACTGGAACAACCTCCAGGAAGTGATGCAGAGTAAGAGGAGCAGAACCAGGAAAACATTGTACACAGAGACTGACACATTGTGGTACAAGAGAACGTAATGGACTCCTCCTGTAATGGCTTTACAATGTCCCTGAGCAACCTGCCGAGATATATGAGAAAAAAAAAAAACTATCCTCAAGCAGAGGACAAACTGAGGGAGTAAAAACACTGAGGAAAAGCAACTGCTTGACTACAGAGGTTGAGGGGACATGATTGAGGAGAGACGCTAAATGAACGCCCTAATGCAAACACCAACAACAAGGAAATGGGTTCAGAGCAAGGACACATGTGATACCCAGACGAATCGCGTGTCGGCTAGGGTAGGGGTGGCCGGGGGTGGGGTGTGGGGCGGAAAAGAAAATGATCTGTTTCCAATGAACAATGTATGAAAATGACTAAATAAAATAATGTTTTAAAAACTTAAAAAAAAAAAAAACCAACAAGCTCTGGTACTAGTGCTGAAGCAAATTGCCAACCTTAAGCAAATGTACCAGGAGTTGAAAGATACCAAGGTCAATACACTGGACACTACTCAAGATAAACCAAAAAGCAGAGACAAGGCAAATGACAAATAAATCACAGGATAGACAGATTGTTCAAAAATATATTACTGATACAAGACCACACAACTTTATGGGAGTATTCTGGGATTGTGCATTTGAAGGTCCACAATCCACTTATAGCTGCAGATTTAGAGGGCCTGAAACATTGCATGCCTAAATTTTTCCTAGATCCTTACAAATGTATAAAAGACTCCAACCATGCATTGAGGCTATATGATCCAACTTTTGCTGATGTTGAACTTCTTCTGAGGGAGCTTTTTTACCTCAGCAGAAAAACAGAAATTTATCCAACACACAAGGAGGATCCAAATCTTACAGATTGGCCCCTGGAATACTCTGACTTGGAATTCTCACACCACCAAAACTTTACCTATTTATGTAAGGTTCATGAAAATCTCCTGGAAAGCATACACTGTTTCACTAAATGGCCAGATTCATGGGGAAAATTCAAGAGAATGAGGAAAGAACTCACTGAATATCCCTCCCTTTATCTGGATCACCTGGTTGAGGCTGCAGAAATGATCTTGGTATTCCCTGAACAAAGTGACCAAACCCTGCAACATGTCTGTAGGCAATTTTTAAAGGGATGCACACCATCAACAAAGAATTATTTCAAGCAGTTTTGTCCCTAATTTGAGACATTAACTCTGGAGGACCCTAGGGAATCTGCTATGTTCCTTTACAACTCAAGTAAAGAACAGAGATAGGAGAAAGATGAACAAATCAAAAATCTGAAGCAACAATTAAAGGAAGCCAATGCAACGATCAAGCAGAAAGAGACAGATGAAGTAAAAAACCTGGTATCTCTTAAAACATATAAACCAAGAGTAGAATACCAACAATCCAGGCAATCAAATGCAAAAAGGTGCATTTTTTATGTGGAAAATAAGGCCACATAGTCAGATTTTGACATCTAAAGGCTCAAATTGACTAGAAGAATAATAGAAGATCTTATGGCAACAGCAACCAATACAAGAACAATAGAAATAACACAACAAGCAATAACCAGTCTCAGTGTTGTGATCATATTTGTAAATCATACATGCAAGCCCCAGACCTAGGTACAATGCAAATTCTGATCCAGCAAGGGGCCAAACCAAAATATTCACATGTGGTCTTGAATGCCAACAAACACACCACCTTATGAAGCCAGGAAAAAGCATTAACACTAAAGGGAACAGGCAAACAGTGAAGAAAATTTTGCTGGAAATTTTTGCAGGAAGGAGAGTATTTAGTCAAAGAAATAAACTTTGCAGAAAATAAAACAAAGGGCAAAATTATGGAACAATTTGAAGAAGAGGAACAGTTGCAAAGAGATGTTATAGAGATCAGGAACAGGATCTATGAGAAAGACAATGGGGTACAAGAAAGCAATAAAGATATCAAAGAACAGTTTATAATACACATGGGAACCAAAGAATACAAAAATGTAGCAGTTACAGAAACAAACTTCCAAAAGTCCTCAAAAAAAAGTCAAAATGATCTTAATATGTGAACAAAACAATAGTATAGTATAAGAAACACAGTTACCTGGGTGTTCTAAAGACTTTAAAGTTCAGACTACAAAGAAAATTCACAAAACCACAGAGAACTCAACAAAAGACTCCAGTGAAATGGAAAAAGCAACAGCTTCTAGCATACATAAAAGCAGACTTCCAAAACACTGGGTGTCAGGGAGTGCTAATTCAGATAGGAATACAGTTGACACAGGAATAATATCAAACCTCAATCCTGAAGTCAAAGATTTCCAACTAAAAAACATCTATAGAGATACTGGCAAGGAAAGGCACTATCCCAGTGTCAATAACACCACAGTGTCAAGCTTGTAAAATTTCAGTGGAGCCTGACAGTGAAACAAACCTTGAATGCTTAGAACAGGAAGACATGGGGGAAACCTAAAGATTAGTGTAAAAAAAGCAGAAAAAGAGAATAAGTGAAAATTGGGAAACACAGCCAATACTGGTAAACACATAGGGATTAATATTATACAATCTATGGTGCCCATAAGCAAATCAAATAGCTTCCTATGTACCCAAGAAATACAAGTTCATTTAAATCCTTCAACCATGTTACCACCTGCCTGGAATGGGATGTATAGTCTATCATATATTCCCAGTATACCTCATAATAAAGTAAGCACACAGATGCAAGTTCCTCAACTGTATACATCCTCAGTAGATAACTTTGTAATAACAATTCAACAAAGAACACACATGGAAACAGAAAAATCATTGCCTGTCCATGAAGCAACAGCAAGTTCAGCAAAAGACACAGAGAATCCAGTAAGATCAGCAATCTTAAATGGCAATGAAACAAACAGTGGCAGCATGGAGCTACTAAAGGAAAATAAACAATACAACATCATAGCAACATCAAATAGTACCTCAGAGTGCAAAAACCTAAGGCAAATTTCTAAAGGAGAAATTGGTGGAGCTTAAGGAGAAAATAGATAGTAAAACTATACTAGTGGTAGACCTGAACTTTCCTCTATCAGATGAATCAAACCAAAAGATAAATAAGAATGAGATAAGAGATGTTAATGAAATCTTGGAAAAATTAGACTTAATAGATATTTGGAGAAAAATAAATAGGAACAAAAAGGAATACACCTTCTTTTCAGCAGCACATGGTACATTCACAAAGATAGACCAGGTACTATGGCATAAAAACATGGCAAACAAATGAAAAAGAGCAAAAATAATAAAGGCAAAACTTTCATATCATAATGCAATAAAAATTTTAATTAATGAAAGTACATGGAGAGGCAAAATAAAAATTAATTGAAAATTAAATAATATGATTCTCCATAATTGAAGAACAAATCATAGAAACAATTAACAATTTCATTGAAGAGAATGACAATGATAAGATATCCTATCAAAATTTATGAGATGCAGCCAAAGCAGTACTCAGGGGGAAATTTATATCCTTGAGTACACATATTAACAAATTAGGGAGAGCAAAGTTCAATGAATTTGGCATGAAAATTTAAAAAAAATCTAAAAAGTGAACAAATTAAAAATGCCAAATGAAAAGTAAATAAGAGATCCTAAAAGTCAAAGGAGAAATTAATAAAATCAAAAGTAAAAGAATTATTGTATTCATAAATAAGACTAGAAGTTGGTACTTTGACAAAATAAATAAAATAGATAAAGTGCTCATCAATCTAATAAAAAAAGAAAGAAGAAAACCAAATCAACAGTATCAAAGATGAAAAGATCTCACCTCCAATGAAGTGAAAATTAAGGCAATCATTAAAAACCATTTTACCCAAATATATGATAATAAATATGTCAGTCTGGGTGATATGGATGAGTATTTACAAAAATATAAATTGCCTAGATTAACAGAAGAAGAAATACAATATTTAAATAATCCCATATCAGAAAAAGAAATTGAACAAGCCATCAAAGAACGCCCTAAGAAAATATCCCCAGGACCAGATGGATTCACAAGTGAATTCTGCCAAACATTCAAAGAAAAACTAATCCCAATATTATACAAACTATTTGACAGAATAAGCAAAGAAGGAGTTCTACCAAATTCCTTTTATGGCACAAATGTGGTACTCATTCCAAAGCCAGGCAGACAAAAAAAAAGAGAAAGAAAGAAAACTATAGACCAATCTCATTAATGAATATAAATGCAAAAATATTAACTAGGATATTAGCAAAAATACTACAGCAAGTGACCACAAGGGTTATTCACTTATGATCAGGTAGGATTTATACCAGGAATGCAAGGATAGTTCAATATTAGGAAAACCATTCACATACTTTGCCATATCAACAAGAAAACCAATAAAAATCACATGATTATCTTAATAGATACAGAAAAAGCCTTTGACAAAATATAATACTCATTCCTATTTTGAAAACACGAAAAAGTATGGGAATAGAAGGGCCTTTCCTAAAAATTATAAACAGCATATATTAAAAACCCTCAGCAGGCATCATCTGCAATGGTGATAAATTAGAAGCCTTCCCAATAAGATCAGGAGTGAAACAAGGATGCCCATTATCACCTTTATTAATTAACATGGTACTAGAAACACTAGAGTAGCAATTATAGAAGAAAAAGAAATTGAAGGTATTAAAATAGGCAATGATGAGACCAAGCTATCACTCTTTGCAGATTATATGACGGTCTACTTAAAGAATCCTAGGGAATCAAACAAAAAGCTAGTCAAAATAATCAACAACTTTAGCAAAGTTGCAGGATACAAAATAAACACACATAAGTCATCAGCATTTCTATATATCTCCAACACATCTCGGCAGCATGAATTAGAAAGTGAAATTCTATTCAAAATCACCCTAGACAAAATAAAATACTTAGCAATCTATCCGCCAAGACAAACACAGGAACTATATGAACACAACTGCAAAACACTTTTCACACAATTAAAACTAGATCTAAACAATTGGAAAAACATTAACTGCTCATAGGTAGGACAAGCTAACATAATAAAAATGACAATCCTAACTAAATTAATTTACTTATTCAGTGCCATACCTATCAAACTGCCAAAAACATTTTTACTGAATTAGGAAAAAACAATAAGAAAGTTCATTTGGAAGAGCAAAAGTTCAAGAATAGCAAAGGAAATAATGAAAAAAAATGTGAAGGATGGAGGCCTAACAGTACCAGATCTAAAACTGTACTATAAATCAGTGGTCATCAAAACAATTTGGTTCTGGTTAAGAGACAGAAGGGAATATCAGTGGAATAGACCTGGGGAAAATAACCTCAGCAAGACAGTATATGATAAACTCAAAAGAGCTCAACTTTTGGAACAAAAATTGAGTATTTGACAAAAACTGCTGGGAAAATAGGAAAACAGTATGGGAGAGATTAGTTTTAGATCAACGCCTCACACCCTACACCAAGATGAATTCAGAATGGGTGAATGACTTGAATATAAAGAAGAAATCTCTAAGTAAATTAGGTAAACATAGAATAGTTTACCTGTCATATCTATGGTAAAGGAAAAGTTTTAAGACCAAGCAAGAGTTAGAAAATATTACAAAATGTAAAATAAATAATTTTGATTACATTCAATTAAAAAGGGTTTGTACAAACAAAACCAATGCAGTCAAAATTAGAAGGGAAGTAACAAATTAGGAAAAAAATCTTTATAACAAAAACCTCTGACAAAGGTCTAATTACTCAGATTTATAAGGAGATAAATGAATTGTACAAAAAAGCAAGCCCTTCCCCAATTGATAAATGGGCAAGGGATATGAATAGGCAATTTTCAGATAAAGAAATGAAAACTATCAATAAGCACATGAAAAAATGTTCTCAATCTCTTATAATTAGAGAAAATCAAAATAACTCTGAAATACTACCTCACACCTAGCAGGTTGGCTAAAATGACAGTAAAGAAAAGTAATGTGTTGGAGGGGATATGACAAAATTTGGACATTAATGCATTGCTGGTGGAGTTGTGAATTGATCCAACCATTGTGGAAGGCGATTTGGAATTATGCCCAAAAGGCTTTAAAAGACTGTCTGCTTTTGATCCAGCCATACCACTACTGGGTTTATACTCCAAGGAAATAATAATGAAAAATATTCTCAAAATAATTTATAACCACACTGTTTCTGATGGCAAAAAATTGGAAAATGAGGGGATGCCCTTTGATTGGGGAATGGCCGAACAAATTGTGGTACCTGTTGATGATGGAATACTATTGTACTATAAAGAATAAAGAACTGGAGGAATTCTATATGAACTGGAATGACCTCCAGGAATTGATGCAGAGTGAAAGGAACAGAACCAGGAGAATTACATACACAGAGACACTGTGGCACATTAAAATGTAATGGATTTACAAGCAGAAATGCAATTATCCAGGACAATTCTGAGGTACTTATGAGAAAGAACACTATTCACTTCCAGAGAAAGAACTGTGGAAGTAGAAACATAGAAGAAAAACAATGGCTTCATCACATGTTTCGATGGAGACCTGATTGGGTATGTAGACTCTAAGTGATCACCTTAATGTAAATATTAACAATATAGAAATAGTTCTTGACCAATGACATATGTAAAACACAGTGAAATTACTTCTTGGCTATGGGGAGTGGGGGGGGAAGGGAGGGATAAAATATGAATCATATAACCATGGAAAAACATTCTAAATCAATTAATTAAATAAAAATTTTCAATTAAAAATAATAAAACAATAAAATATTAAATTAGACAAAAAATAAAGTTATCTTGAAAAAAATAATGGCTGGTGACAAAACTCCTATGGATATAACAACAGATTTAATCCATACAGGTGGCAGGAACAATCAAACTGCTTTGTGCATAACTTTTGGCATGGATCCCAACAAGCTCCTGATCTCCATACAATGCAGGAGTATGTTAAGAACAGGGCCATATCAAAATATTCACAAGTGGCAGGGTCTAATTGCCTAAAGGGGAATCTGCAAAAGGGATCCTGTGCATTATGAAGGTGAACCCAGAAAAGCATAGAGCTAAAAAATAGAAGGAAACAGGAAATAACTAATGGGGGAAATGATAGGACCAATGAACTACAAACTGAAAGCAATGAAAGAAGTACACAGTGTAAGAAAAAAGAAATGGATACAATAGTAACAGGTAGTGTGAGGAATGAAGCAATAGAAATTTATGAAGGAGAAAACATATTCAAAACTATTATTAATAAGTGGTAGAAGTGGGAGCAATGGAAAAGAAATAGAAGCCTAAGAAAGCTGTAGGGAAGTTACTAAGTGCAGGGAAAACAGTAATATTGTGAATTTTAAATTACTCCACCCTGCTTAGTCAAGCAATAAGGAATGTATACACCCCCTACTTAAGGATTAAGTGTTGAGAAGGATGGCCTATGATAGACATGTGCTAGCAAATGACAAATTAGAAACAACTAACAGACCCCCTGGGCTGTCCGAAGTCAAGCTTAAGCTAGTACTGGTACATGTGAGACCCAGGAAGTGATGCAAAAAAAAAGTCTATATATTCCTGTCACTTCCTCTTGCAGCTCCTTTTGGCGGTGGAGGAGTGGAGCTTGGGGGCTCTCTCTTGGAGGAGCTGGGTTTCAATTACAGTATAGCTTGTGGCAGTGTTTTGACATCTTGGCGTCTTGGCATGGGTCAGGTGAGGTCTCTTCCTTGAGTTCTCTTGAAGTTTAGGCTGGTTCCTTTTTTTTTTCCTTTATCTTTCCTAAAACACTATCCTTCTAGATGGCCCCTCATCTTGGAGAAGGCCTCGTGGCTAAGGGCTCCAAACTCCCCTTTGCTAATGCTGGGTTGGAGAAATCTTATACACTTTTCCCTCTCTCTTCTTCTTACTTCCTTCCCTTTATATTAATTAAACCACCATAAAATTCCCAAAATGACTTGAGTATTTTTATTGGGATTTGAAATTAATCCCTGGTGACCATAAGCACAATATATTAGTCAAAAACCCCTAAATTTACCCCTTACAGCATAAAATTCTGGCAGTGCAATGAAGTGAATGAAAATAGGGAGATGGGATGTGATGAACAGGGATTACAGATAAAATTCCCAAATCCATCCTTGTTCAAAACAATAACTGAGACACACTCAACACCAAAGAGCATGGAGCCATATGTATCATTAACAGTGTTTGAACAAATCTATGATCACCGAGGGTTCTGGGTCCTTCCCCTTCCATGGCTTCAGGGGTCATTGACTAGGTATGGTGGTGAAGGTATGAATGAATGATGGGAAGACAGTTGAGCGTGTTGTTCTGGGACCAGACTTTGCACAGAACTGATTTTCTAGGCCTAGGATTGGCTTTATTTTTATACCCCAATGATCTCATATTTCCTTGGCACACAGCTTCACTATTCAACATACATATTCTCTACAGATAATTGGATAAGTGATACATTAACTTTTAACAAATCATTTGGTTAATATTCTGTGATCATTATACATAATATATTGTTACTATTGATTCTGAAAACGTACACAAAGATTTTACAGGAGATAAATGATTTCTCGTCACAGGGAGGATAGCTAGAGATCAGTTCTCATTAACCTCTGAGGTGCTTGGACTTGTGTACAATCAAAGAAAAATCATATGTTACTTTTAATAAAATAGGTAATCAGGAGTTCTTATAAGACAATCAACACACACTGTTGCCAAATTGAGGGATCAAAGAGTAACAGAAATTATTCAGTTTTAGATATTCTATAATATCAGGCTAATCATTTTTCTAATTTTACATTGGTAAAACAAGTCATTGAGGCATAGCGTACAAGCCTCTCCCTAAATGGTGATTAATACACTAGCTTAGGAGAGCTTGTTCCTTGCCTATACATGGGGCTGAGGAATTTTGAGTACAGCTTTGTTAGAAGTTTAACCCATGATAATCTTTCGGTTTGATTTTGTGAGTATGATCTTTTGGTGATGTTCTGGGAGAATAATGTGGAGCATTAGTATGAATCCTTCAAGTATTTTGCTCTCATATTATTTTTCTGAAGCTAGGGAGAGAACAATAATGATAGCAATTCCAATAATAAGGGATGTTAATGAAAGAAGTCACACAGAGTGGGGCTGAGCAGATGTCTCCATCCTTCCTAGGGCCTGCTTTGCAGCCTTCAGTTTCCACAAGTGACCCTGTCAAACATTGTGGCTTGATGGCCCCTGCTATATTACTTGCTGGTGGATACAGGTGCTAGCAAACCTGTCTTACAAACATCCCCTGATGATTGCAAATCTGTAGGGTCATGAAAGTAATAGGAGCTACTGGAAGACCACTGAGAGTAGAAATTTTATAGCAAAGGATGGTATCCTTAGGGCCTCAGTCAATGGACCACTTGTATTTGCTAATGCCAAATTTCCCTATGAAACTTTTGGGTAGAGATTTGTTATGCAAATTAAGAGAAACATCCAGTGCACACTATCTGGGGACATAGGGGTAGTTCTAGAGGAATCTGTGAAAGTTTTTCCAAATTTGTTCTTAGATTCAGTAGAGGCAGAAGATGACACATTTTTTAAACCTGATAGCAGATAACATACTAAATGACTTATGGGCTGGGCCTTCTCCACACATGGGTTTACTTAAATCAGCAACACCAGTGAGGGTGAGAACTAAAGGTGGAATTCCTCCTTGCATATCACAATACCCCTCTAAGTAAAGAGGCTTTTGAAGGGATAAGACTGATTATTGAATCCCTATTACAACAAGGGTTTTAATACTCCTATACTTCCAATCAAAAAAACCAAAGCCCAATGCAACAGTGTTAAATTTATGGACTGAATATATTTAATTTATTGCCAGGGATTTAATTACTAAATCCCAAAAATGAATTACTAAAGTCAGAATGGAATTTATGGTAGTTTATTTTACAATAAAGGGAAGGTATTAAGGAAGAGAGAAAGAGAAGAAAAGAAGAGAGAGAGAGAGAGAGAGAGAGAGAGAGAGAGAGAGAGAGAGAGAGAGAGAGAGAGAGAGAGAGAGAGAGAGAGAGAGAGAGAACTCCTGCTTCCTCTGAGTCAGGCCCCCAGCCAGGGGAAAGGAGTCTCAAGATGGCCAAGGAAAGGAAGTCAGCCTTTACACTCATCATGTGTCAATTCAATCAGAAGAGTCTTTATCAGCTTCAACTCCAGTAGAACTGCTTCTTACAGGAGGTTCCACTCAAAGTATGTCTTCACTCCAAGTGTCTCTCTCCAGTCCAAGTGTCTCTCTCCACTCCATGTGTGCCTCTTCACTCCAAGTCTCTCACCACTCTGTGTCTCTTCACTCCAAGTGCGTCTCTCCAAGACCTTGTGTGTGTCTCTGTTTCCTCTTTTAAAGACCTTTTTCTCTTGTGTCACGTCCCCTAAATTTTTACATCTACCAATAACAGCCAATGCTCCACTCCACGACTTTCCACTGTTTCACAAGTGGGTCACAGATCTCCCACTCAATGTATGAAATGGATGTATCTCCACACTCAACTTTAAGTACTGCACTTACATTTTGGGGGATTAAAATCTAAAAATAGACAGGGGATTACAATTTAATCTTCACAATCAAGGAAGAGTTAAATGCCTTCATTGTTACAATCAGGGGAGAGCCAAATCCAATCTTCACAAGAGGAAAAAATACAGAGTCATATAAGATTTAAGAACTGTAAATGATTATATTATTTTTTAAAAACCTCCTATTGTGCCAAGCCCAACAACAATCATCTTCTCAATTTCCAGTCATGCAAGATATTTCATTGTAGTAGTCTTATGATCAGTGTTCTTTTCAATTCCCATTCATAAAGACTCACAAAAGATATTTGCATTCACTTGGGAGGGGAATTCTTACTGTTGGACTCATTTTCCAGAAGGGTATTTGGAAATCCCAAATATCTTCTCGCCCAAATCCTAAATAAAGACCTGAAAACAATCAAATTTAAACAAAGCAAATTGGCGCATTTTGCAGATGATAATCTTCTAGCATTTCCAAATGATAAAGTTTGTCTCAGGGATAACAAATTTCCTTTATGTGAGTTATATAAGCAAGGGCATAAGATTTCCAAAGCAAAATGTGGTGTTTGCCAAGGGTTGAGTATTTAGGGTTCATACGATCAGGAGGTTCTAGAAGTATTACACAAAAGAGAATTGCAGATATCCAAAAGCTGAGTACACCCAAAACAAAGAAGTACCTCAGGGAAATTCTTAGTACAACGGGATTCTATTGTCAATGGATCCATATGTACAGTGAGATAACCAAGTGTCTTATTGATTTGACCAGAAACACAGAACCTAATCCTTTAAAACTCAAGCCTGAACATCTGCAAGCCATTGCAAAGCTTAAAGAGGCTATTCTTATTGCAGATGATACTTGCTGATGGTTTTAAATATATACTGTATATTATTTTTAGGAAAGGCCCTTCTATTCCTATACTTTGTAGTGTTTTCAGTAGGAATGCATATTGTATTTTGTCAGACTCTTTCTGCATCTATTGAGATAATCATGTATTTTTTGTTGGTTTTCTTGTCAATATGGTCAATTATATGGATGGTTTTCCTAATATTGAACAATCCTTGCATACCTGATATAAATCCTACCTGATCATAATGAATAACCCTTGTGATCACTTGCTGTAGTCTTTTTGCTAGTATTCTATTTAAGATTTTGGCATTTATGTTCATTAAGGAGATTTGTCTGTAGTTTTCTTTCTCTTGTTTTTTTGTCTGCCTGGCTTTGGAATAAGTACCATATTTGTGTCATAAAAGGAATTTGATAGAACTCCTTTGCTTAATTTTGTCAAATAGTTTGTGTAGTATTGGGATTAGTTGTTTGTTAAATGCTTGATAGAATTCACTTGTGAATGCATCTGGTCCTGGGGAATTTTTCTTAGGGAGTTCTTTGCTGGCTTGTTCAATTCCTTTTATTTTTTTTATATGGGATTACTTAAGCATTTTATTTCTTCTTCTGTTAATCTAGGAAATTTATATTTTTAAATATTCTCCTAGAATAGCATATTTATTATAATATAATAGGACAAAATAGTTTATAATAATTTCCCTAATCTCCTCTTCATTAGAGGTGATGATGCCCTTTACATCTTTCATGCTGTTAATTTGGTTTTCTTTTTTCTAATTAGATTTACCAGTTTTTTGTCTATTTTATTTGTTTTTTCAAAGTATCAGTTTCTAGTCTTATTTATTAATTCAATAGCTCTTGAACTTTTGTTTTCATTAATTTCTCCTTTGATTTTTAGGATCTCTAATTTAGTTTTCATCTGTGGATTTTTAATTTATTCACTTTCTAGTTTTTTTTATTTGCATGCCCAATTAATTGATCTTTGCCCTCTCTAATTTGTTAATATATGCATTCAAGGATATAAATTTCTGCCTGAGTACTGCTTTGACTTCATCCCATAGATTTTGATAGGATATCTCATTGTTGTCATTCTCTTCATTGAAATTATTTACTTTTTCTATGGTTTGTTCTTTAACCAACCAATTTCGGAAGAATATATTTAATTTGCAATTAATTTTTGATTTGCCTCTCTAAGTACCCTTACTAATTATAATTCTTATTGTGTTATGATCTGAAAAGGTTGAATTTATTATTTATACTATTGTGCATTTGTTTGCCATGCCCAACTACATGGTTATTCTTTGTGAATGTACCATGTGCTGCTGAAAAGAAGGTGTATTCCTTTTTATCCCTATTTATTTTTCTCCACATAACTCTAGTTTTTCTAAGATTTCATTCATATCGCTTACCTTTTTCTTATTTATTTTTTGGTTTGATTAATCTAGATCTGATAGAAGAAGATTCAGGACTCCCACTAGTGTAGTTTTACTATCTATTTCCTCCTTAATCTCCAATAGATTTTCCTTTAAAAATTTGAATGCTATACGATGTCCACACATGTTGAGCACTGATATTTCCTCCTTGTCTATACTGCCTTTTATCAGGATGTAATTACCTTTCCTATCTCCTTTAATCAGGTCTATTTTTCCTTTTGCTTTCTCAGATATCTTAATTGGGACTCCTACCTTCTTTTTCTCAGTTGATGCCCAATAGATTTTGTTCCAATCTTTTACCTTTACCCTGGTTGTGTCTACCTGACTCAATTGTGTTTCTTGTTGACAGCATATGGTAGGATTTTGTTTTCTAATCCACTCTGTTATTTGCTTCCATTTTATGGATGAGTTCATCCCGTTCACATTCTGAGTTATTATTACTACTTGTGTATTCCCCATCATTTTGATTCCCTATCCTAGTCCCTCCCTTTCTTCTTTCACTATTTCCTTTTAAACCAGTGGTTTGCTTTTAATCAGTCCCCCTAACCCCCATGCTTATTTTAGTTCCCTTTCTGCCCCATCTCTTTTTTGTTCCTCTCTTATTATTTTTTAGGGTCTATTAAATTCTCCATCTTGCCTCTTTCCCTATTTTTTGTACTCCTTTCCACCTTCGTTTTTCCTCTCAACTTCCCTGAAAGGTAAGATAGAATTCAATACTGTAATTAATCTAGATAGTCTTCCTTCTAAGAATTGATTCCACTGAGAGTAAGATTTAAGCATTACTTATTAGTCCTCTCTTCCTCTCCTTCTTATAATAGTATTCTTCCCCTCCCCTTCCCATGCAACTCTTAATGTGGTATAAATTATCCTATATTTCTTATTCCTTTAAGTTTCTCTTGTTGCCATCTTCTATTCCCACATTGTATTTTTTATATATAAAATCTTAAACCACTTAGTACCCCAAACTCTATCTATGAATAATTATTATTCTAATTAATAATATAGTGAATTTAGTTATTGAGAGTTACAAATAACATGTTTCCATATAGGAATATAAAGAATGTGACCTAACTGAAGCACTTAAATTTTTTCCCCTATCTTTTTTGTTTATCTTTTCATTATTCTTTTGATTTTTGTATTTGGACATTAAATTTACTGTTTTGTTCTGGTCTTTTCTTTACAAATACTTGGAATTCCTCAATTCTTTTAAATTCTCATACTTTCCCCTCGAAGTATATAGTCAGTTTTGGTAGGTTCATGATCCTTGGTTGTAGACCCAATTCTCTTGCCTTTTTGAATATCATATTCCAAGCCTTGTCTTCCTTTAGTGTGGAGGATTCCAGATTCTGTATAATCCTGATTAGTGCTATTTGATATCTGAATTATTTCTTTATGACTTCTTACAATGTTATCTCTTAGTTTGAAAGCTCTTGAATTTGGTAATTATATATCTGGGTGTTGTCTTTTGAGGATTTTATGTAGTGGGTGATCTATAGGCACATTTAATGTCTATTTTGCCCTCCTGTTCAAGAATATCAGGGTAGTTTTCTTGGATAACTTCTTGAAATATGATGTCAAGGTTTCTGTTTATTTCTAGGTTTTCAGGTAGACATATAATTCTCAAATTGTCTCTGTTGGACCTGTTTTCCAGGTCAATCATCTTCTCAATGAGATATTTCATGTTTCCTTCTATTTTGTCATTCTTTTATCTTTGCTTTCTCAAATCTTGCTTTCTTGTGAGATCATTGCCTTCTACTTGCCCAATTCTAGTTTTTAATGACTGGTTTTCAGCTAAGATCTTTTGATTTTCCTTTTAGGTTTGGTCTATCCTGCTTTTCAGAGCTTCTAGGAGGTCAATTCTAGTCTCCAATTTGCTTATCATTTCATTTGATGTCTGGGTTTCTTTTTCCAAGTGGAAAAACTTATTTTGTTTTAATTATTTCCCTTTTTTTCTCTTATCTTTGCCATTTGTTTCTCAAATTTGTATTTGATTTCCTGGAAAGGTTGTTATTGATCTACATTTTTTGAATATTTGGATGTATTAGCTTGTTTGTTGCCCTCTGCTGTCTCCTCTGTAGTCTACTGCTTTTCTCCATGGAAGTTATCCAGGGTCAGAGGCTTTTTGTTACTCTTTTTTTTGGTAGTTGTAGATTGTAGTTTTGGGGTAATGGTGGCCATTGCAGTGTTAGTTTTTTTTCCTCCCTTTCCATCCAGAAGTCTGAGTGAGGAGGGTAGGCAGGTCTCTGTGTATTGAGCTACATAGTGGTTTTTGCCCTATAATATTTTTCAGTCTCCTCAGTGTCTGATGTGAGCAGCCCCTCTCTGCCCTCTCTGTGTCCAAGATCCTCATTCTTCAGCCTCCTGGGGTCCCAGGTCTCTCTGCTCTCATTGGTAAGTCTGTGGCATCCTCAGCTAGCCTCCCTGAGAACTTGGAGATTTCCCAGTGCTTGCTCTGACTCTAGTGATATATATGGAGTGGAGGAGGGGAGATCAGCTTGGACTTTATTAAGAGTAATTTTACCCCTTATAGCATAGAAATGCCCAAACCCTGCCTACATCAAAGGCTATACCCTACTGTAGAGTGTCTTTGCTTATCTTATTTTTGATTTTTGTCCTTTTGAGGCATGTTATATTGGTCAGTGCTATAATACCTGCAGATATACTGGAGTCTCTTTGGGCCACATATTCTTCTGATGTAGGTTTACTTAAGCCAGCTATTTCTGTGCAGATAAAAACTAAATGTAGCCCACCTCCTTCCATTCCTCAGTATCTCCTCTCAAAAGAGTCAATTGAGAGTATTACCCCAGTAATAAACTCATTAATTGAGCAGAAAATAATAATCCCTTGTAAATATGGATACAATTCACCCATGCTGCCCATTAAAAAACCAAAAATAGGGCCTGATGGCAAGCACCTCTATAGATTTGTATAGGATCTGAGGGCTGTGAACAACAATATTATAAAAAGACACTCCATAGTTTCCAACATACATGTGATTATTTCTTCTATTTCTAGCACAGCTACATACATTACAATAGTATATTTGTGTCCAGCCTTTTTTTCCCCATACCCATACATGAGTACTCCAGGCATATCTTTGCTTTCACCTAGAAGGGCTCTAACATTATATTTAGTTGGCTGCCACAAGGGTTCATGGAAAGCCCAAGTTTATTTGCACAAATGTTGAGCCAAGACACAGATAATGTAACATTTAAAAATAGCAAATTAACCAAATACATAGATAATCTATTCTTGGCCTCAACAGACGCAGAAGCATGTCAGGAAGATAGTAAACACCTTCTTTTGGAAGTACACAAAATAGGGTATAAGATCTCAAAGAACAACGTTCAATGGTTTCTTCCTAA
The DNA here is from genome assembly GCF_027887165.1 of Monodelphis domestica. Taxonomy (NCBI): domain Eukaryota; kingdom Metazoa; phylum Chordata; class Mammalia; order Didelphimorphia; family Didelphidae; genus Monodelphis; species Monodelphis domestica. The sequence continues at coordinate 200,876,493 of NC_077229.1, read as the reverse complement.
AGTAGAATATTTGGGGTTCATCCTGACTGCAGGTACCCACTCTACTTCTCCCAAACGAATTGAAAATATTGAAAATTTAAGTGTTCCTACCACTAAGAAACAGTTGAGAGCAATTTTAGGAGCGACAGGGTTTTGTAGACAATGGATTCCTTGCTATGGGGAAATTGCTAAACCCCTTATAGAACTAACAAGGGATTCGGTCCCTGAACCACATAAATTATAGCCAGTACATCTGTCAGCTCTGTCAGATCTTAAACAGGCTTTCCTGTCTGTCCCTACTCTAGGAATCCCAGATTACAAAAAGCCATTTATGTTGTATGAACATCAGTGAAGAGGAGTAGCTTCAGGTGTTTTAACTCTGACTTTGGGACCTCCTCAGCACCCAATTGCTTATTATTCTATCCAACTGGACCCAGTAGCATCAGGAGCACCACCATGTCTTAGAGGAGTAGCTGCTACAGCCTTACTAGTGGCAAAAACTGTTGATCTAGTTTTGGGATGCCCATTAACAATTATGTTCCCACATGACATAGAAGCATTGTTGCTAAGTCATAGAACACAGGCATTTTTGGGTCAGCAAATTACAATATATGAAATAACCTTGTTAAATAGCAAAAACAAACATCACCTTGAAACTCTATACAACTCTTAACCCTGCCACCATGCTTCCAGATTTACCAGTTTCAGGAAAAATCATTACACAGTTGTGAAACACTAGTGTCCATGGCAGAAAAACCTTGAGATAATCTCTTGGACACTCCCTTAGACAATCCAGATTTGATTTTATTTACTGATGGTTCCTAGTTTATAAGGGATGGCATATGCTACACTGGAGCTGTTGTAGCCACAGAATTTGCCACTGAGTGGTCGGCTTCACTGCTCTCCAATTTTAGCACTCAATGTGCAAAACTCATAGCTCTGAAACACACCTGTATAATTGCCAAGTATAAAAAGGCGACAATTTATATGGATTCTAGATATACTTTTGGTATTTGTCACTCAGTCGGGATGCTATGGCTCCAGAGAAGATTTTTAACCTCAGCTGGAAAATCTATAGCTAATGCAGAAATTATTAATGAATTTCTTTCTGCTCTTCAGCTGCCTGAAGCCCTAGCTGTACTTCATTGTTCTTCACATACAGGTGGCACTGACCTTGTCTCTAGGGGAAATGATCGAGCAAATGTCACTACAAAACTAGCAGCCATAGAAGGGCCTGAATAAATTTTAACATTAACAACCATTGATGACTTAAATTTATCACTTTCCTATAAAGAAAAGGAAATGAAAAATGGAAGCAAAAATTGAAAACAAAACTGATTAATGGAATATGGGTGTCATGTGAAGGAAAACCCCTGCTTCCTAGAAGTTTCTATCACCAAATCTGCCAATCTATTCATAAAAATAGTCACTTTGGTACCCAGGGCATAGTGGACTCTGTTAAGAGAGTATGGATAGCCCCAGGTATAACTACTATAGCCTCTAAATTATGTACAGCCTGCTCTACCTGCCATGCATATAACCAACATGCCTTTCATGGCAAAGCCTTTGGTGGGTGTCCTCTGGCTTACACACCTTTTAAGCACCTACAGATAGATTTCATAACAATGCCGAAGGCTGGACATTATAAATTTTGTCTAGTCATAGTAGATCAACTGACCAGATGGACAGAAGCATTTCCTTCAACCCGAGCCACAACTGCTTTTTTTGTTAAGGTGATTTTAAAAGAAATTATTCCTCCTTGGCCTGCCAGCATGTATTGATTCAGATAGAGGAAGTCATTTTACTGATTCTGTCCTAAATCAGATACATTCTTGCTTGGAAATAACTCTCAAATTTCATGTACCATATCATCCCCAGAGCTCAGACCAAGTTGAATGAATGCACTGAGACCCATTTACAATGGCCTGAAATCCTCCCTCTGGTCCTATTTTATCTTAGAAGCAGGCCTAGAGGAGGCCTACACATCTTACCATTTGAGATGCTTTTTAACATCCATCTATACAGGCTAAATCTTTCTTTCCAGCATATACATCACTATTAGGGGGAGATACTACTATTGCTTCCTATATACAGGAATTCCAGCACAAACTGCATGAACTCCATGAATCTGAAGCTGCCATACAATACAGACCACTAGACTTTTCACTTCATGACCTGAACGCAGGAGACAAGGTGTATATTAAGAATGTCCAGCATACTGGAACAACTCAGCCTTCCTGAGAAGGGCCATTCCAAATATTATTAACTATTCCAATGTCTATAAAGATTGGAGAGAAGGACTCTTGGATTCATTGCTCACATGTAAAGAGAGCATCTTCTGTTGAGACTGATTGACTGTACCCTATCACATTGGAGATAATAAACCATTGACAAGTGGATGCTGTTTTTCGAGGACATATTGAATTCCTGAATTTTCCCTTATTTTTAATATTGCTTTTCTTTTATTTTTATTAGAATATTTGAATTTTTCCCTTTTTTCTCATTTCTTGTACTAAAGGTACAAGATATTTCCTTGATATTTTTTCTGCAGTAATATAAGTTGTATATTTATTTATTTATTTACTTGCTATAATATGAATAGTGCCAACAAGAGCACACAGGAAAAACTAGTGCAAGACTCGAGGTTGTGACTCTTGACATATGTTAAGTTGTAGGACTTCCTTGTACCCACGCTCTTTGTGAAATACTCAGACAAGTACCAAAGTTTGACTATCATCCTGGCTCCCCATATCCCTGATTATGACAAAAAATCAGACCAGGGAATGATACTTCCCTATCAAAATAAAATTCTAGTTCTTTTTTTTTCTTATAGTATAGCAACTTCCTATAGTTTTGGTTGCAAATGGGTAAGTGAAATGTTATTGCATTCTGTCCTACAGAATTGTGGAATAGAATTTTATTGAACCCTAATACAAAGGCCTATTATGAATTCATTCTTGCTTACGCAACATTTTATAAAAAAAGGTTTTGGTATTTTTATTCTGATTTTGAATTTTTTTCTTCCTACCAAAATTTTAACTTTCTTCTAATTTTTCTTTCTTTATATTTTTTTGTGGGGTTTTGTTTTGTTTTTCTCTTCTTTTTGATAATTGACTCATACACCCCCATAACTCAACATTACATCCTGAGCTGAACTGCATGTTTTTTAGCTCCCACTTTAGGGGGGATTGTATTTTAATAAAAATCCAAGATTTTGAAATTTTCTTCAAGAAAGAATCTTCAAGGAAGAAGCTTGCTAACTCCTAAATTCAGAGAATGAACTGTTGCAGAAAGATGCCAGAAAACTTACACTACATCAAGAAGATCCAGAATGAACTTTGAGTGAGGTTCATTGAACTGAAGTTTGATTGAACATTTATTTGAATGTATAGTCCTATACCAAAAGGGGACTGCCCCCCAATTGGTTTTTGTCAATGTACCCAGCAAACATTGATTTTGCTGTCTGTCTTTCTTCTATTTCCCTCTTCTAACTATTGTGATTTCCTCTTAGAAGTTGAAATTATGTATGCACCTGCAGTTAGAAAATTTGATGGTGTAGGATGATTATGTTTAGTGATCAATTGGGGAGACTAGTCTCCCAATCATCATCAAGAGTAATTGTGAACTTTAGATTACTCCAACCTACTTAGTCTGACAAAAATCATGAAATTGTGAACTTTAGATTACTCCACCCTACTTAGTCTAACAAAATCAGGAATGTCTACACCCATATTTAATGATTAATTATCTAGGAGGATGGCCTATGGTAGACATGTGCTAGCAAATGACAAATCAGAAACAACTGACAGATCTAAGTCAAGACTAAGATATCATTGGTACATGTGAGACACAGGAAAGTGATGTAAAACCATCTATATATTTCTCATCACTTCCTCTCTCCAGCCTCTTTGACTGTGGAGAGATGGCTGGTGGCAGCTTGCTGAGAGTGTCGGCATCTTGGCGTGGTGGCTGCTATTGTCCAGGTTTAGCGGTGAGTTTTCCTTGATACCATACTGGAAGAAGCCTAGTAACCTAGTTCAGGTGAGGCTCTTCTCTGAGATCTCTCAGAGTTTAGGCTGATTTTTCTCTCCTTTGCCTTCCAAACACTATTCTCTTAGAGAAATCCTCTAATCTTCAAGGACCTTGTGGCAGAGGACTTTGAACTCACCTGGCACAAACGAGGCAAGAGAAATCCTATACTTTTCCCTCTCTCTTCTCCTTGATTTCTTCCCTATACATTGATTAAACCACCATATATTTCCAAACTGACTTGGGTATTTTTTTTGGGGGGGGTATCCCCTGGCAATCAAAAATCAAACTTAAATTAGGTCACAACTCTAAATTATCCTTACAGTCATGAGGAGAAGAAGACCCTTGCTTCTACTCTGTGGCCATCTTAGCCCAGAAGTCCATCTTCACTTTTAAAGAACATACATTTCATAAACATTTTTATATGTAAATAAAAAATTTTTGATCTCCAAATTCTTACTCTTCCTACCAACCCTCCCCTCTTCTTAAGATAGCAAAAAAGTTAATATCAATTATATGTATGAAGTTATAGGAAATATATTTTCATATTAGCTATGATGCAAAAGAAAAATGGAAAATAAAACAAGATAAATAATGTTTAAAGAAGCATGCTTCAATTGGCATTTAGAGTTCATTAGTTCTCTCTCTTGAAATGGCTAACATTTTTCACTATGGAATAATTGGGATTGTTTTGGATAATTTTCTTCATTAGAGAAGGTGATTATTTTTACTGTTATTTACTATTACTGTACACAATGTTTTCCTGGTTCTACTCATGTCACTTTGCATATATCCAAATTTTTTTCTGAATCCATCCTGCTCATCATTTCTTTGGAGGTAAACATTCTCAAGTTAATCTTCAAATAGTAAAGCTATTGATGCATGTAGTATTCTTTTCGTTCTAATCATTTCACTTTTCATTATCTCATATAGTTCTTTCTAAGTTTTAAAAAAATTATTCTGTTCATTTATTATGGTGTGCTGGTAATTTGTTTTGCCATTTCCCAGTTGGTGACATTACCTCAATTTCTAATTCCTTGCCACCACAGAGAGCTGCTATAAATATTTTGGAGCATATGAGTTCTTTTCTTTTTTTCCCTATTCTACTTGGAAAATAGATCAGGTCATGGTATTGATGGGTCTAAGGAAATGTTCTCTAGGCATAATTTCAAATTGTTTTCCAAACTGTTTGCATCAGTTTACAGTTCTATCAGCAGTGTTTTAGTGTTCTTACTTTTCCACATTATCATCCCATTTTATATTTTACCCTTTTATAATTTTAGTTGACCTGACAGGTGTGAAATGATAACCTTAGAATTGTTTTGTTTTGCATTTTCCTAATCATAGTGATTTAGAGATTTTTTTCATGCCTCTAAATGTGGCTTTTATTTCATCTGAAAACTATTCATTTCTTTTGCTCATTTGTCAGTTCAGAGATGAATCTTAATCCAATAAATCTGACAAAGTTCTTTACATATTTTAGTTATGAGATGTCTATTCTAGAGACTGCCTATAAAAATGATTTCACAGTTTTTTGTTTTCCTTCTAATCATAACACCTTCCTTGACCTGTTTTATTTCTAATCTTTTATTTATACAAACATTTCAATTTAATGTTCTCAAAATTATATTTCACATCTCACAATGCTTTCCATCTCTTGATTACTCATAAATTCCTCTACTATCTATAAGTATGATTGCTAATATGTTCCTTGTTTTGCTAATTTGCTTATGATAACCTTTTTATGTCTGAATCATGTACCTATTTTGATCATATCTTAGAAAATGGTATAAGATACTAATTTATACTTAGTTTCCACAAAACTACTTTCTGACTGTCCTAGCAATTTTTAATCAAATAGTGATATTTTTATCCCAATATCTTGGATCTAGATTTTTTTAAAAATACAGTACTACTACAATATTTTACTATTATTTGTTGTATGTCTATTCTATTTCTCTGATATCCCTTCCTAGTCATAGCCAGAACCAAATAGTTTAGATAATAATTGTTTTAAAATGCATTTTAAAACCTGGTGCTGTTAGACCTCCATTTTTCATATTTTTTATTAATTATTTTTATGTTCTTGGTCTTTTGTTCTTCCAAATGAATTTGAACCTCTCCTTTCACATCCAATTAAAGTTCAAAATCATATTTTGGATCAACTGCATAGGCCACAAGCCCTGTGACCCATGCTAAATCACACAAACTTATGCAGATGCACACTAGTTGTGTTATCCAGAAGGGGGTGGGGATGAGGAAGAATTTTTCTCACAAAATCCCTCCTTCTATTCTTTGGGAGACCAGCATGTTAAAATCTCCTTACTTGGGGTTTCTGGGAGATTAACATGTCAAGTCTCCCCAATGAATTATGAATTATTCTACCTATGTTCCTTATAATTCTAAAGATTTTCTTACTAGGCATATATAAAATATTGCACCTTACATAGATGGAATTACAAAAATTTGGAGAATAAGAAAAAAAAGAAAAGAAAAAAGGAGAAGGAAAACAAAAATGATTGATAGTTGCATTAACAAAAAGTCAATTAGGGAGCACTCCCCTTTGGCATAAGAGTTTACATTCAGAATAAATAATAGGTTCAACCCCCTTCAGTTCAATTCATTATATCCCAAAATTCATTCTGGATCTCTTGATGTAGTTTGCGGTTTCTGTAGGCATCTTTATGAAACTTTCTCCAAAAGATCCAATCTTTTGATTTGGGGTATTGATGATTTTCTCTCCCTAAAATTGTTTTAAAAGATCTTAAACCTTGAATTTTAGTATAATTACAGGATCTCCCCTTAGGAGGGTGTGACCAACACTAGAATCACCCAAGGATACATGGCTGAGTTATGAGGTATATGAAACAATTCTTAAAACCCCAAACCCTAAAACCAAATAGAAGAGAAAAAATTAAATCTGGGTAAAAATATATATCAAAATCCTATGTGTAGGGGTAAGCTGGGTAGCTCAGTGTAATGAGACCCAGACCTAGAGATGGGAGGTCCTATGTTCAAATCTGGCCTCATACACTTCCCAGCTATGTGACCCTGGGAAAGTCACTTAACCCCCATTGCCTAGCCCTTATCACTCTTCTGCCTTGGAATCAATACACAGTATTTATTAAAAGACAGGAGGTAAGGGTTAAAAAAAAGCCTATGTGTATAAAATTACAAGTAAAATAAAATAACAGGTCCTTGAATCACTAGAAAGACTCAATTAAAGGGACTTATGCCCTACAAATCTGCAGGACAATTGCAGCAATAGTGTACTTACCCATTGGCAGCCAGGACTATGGAAAATTGTTATACAATAAAAGAGAAGGAACTAGTATCTGAGGTAAAAAGGAAAATATGATTCCCTGGTTTGATTTTACCTTCAATCTCAGGCTGAGGTCCAACATCTGAATTTATTAAATAGACACTTCCTAGAACCTCTAACAAGTCCTCTGTCTTGGCATAGTTCCTCATCAATCCAACAGGGATTTTTGGTCTTCTTGACCTTGTGCTTCTTTGAACTGGGTAGTAGCTCTTTAGTAATCTCTTCTTCTGAAATCAGGCACAAATATTAGTTAAAGTCCCATAATACTTAACAATTGATGGCAGGTTTCCATAGTCTAAAGATTTTGGGTATGCATTAGTATTAGGTCTAATAGACATTGTAAATTTATCTTTCAAAGTCAAAAACATTAATACTTATTCCATCTACTCAAGTACAAAAAGATAAAAAGAGGGGAGAAATGAAATATTCTATTGAAAATATAAAGAAACACAATAATAAAAATTTCAGGAATTCATATTGCACATCCTTTTTGACAATGGGGCAGTCAAACAGAGACACAGCAAAAGAATTTCTCACTCAAAAGCAAGCTCTATTTCCTTTCTAAATTGGCCATGATCCATGGTGCAAGTGTATGTAAGTTTTTCATTAGGTAAAAGCTTGTTATAAACAGTAGTAACATATAGCTAATAACCAAAGCATACTAACTGAGCATAACATTGTATAATGGAACTTCTCAGATTAGATTAATATGTAAACTTATGTAAGAAATTAAATTTATATTTTATGTTAATATGAGAATTCTATAGTAATATTGTGGTTGCCAATTTAAAGATATCATAATAAATCAAAAATGACTTTTAGTAGTTTTATTTGCAAAGAGGTAGAAAGAGTGAAAGTGGGAAAAGGTATCGGTGTCTTCCACTAGAGTTCCACCAATACATCCTCCTCCAAAGCCAAGGCAGGGATCTCCAGAACCAATCTCTCCAAAAGCCAGGAAGAAAAGGCCAGCTATTCACCGACCTAAGATGAGCTCCAAAGGAGAATACTAAAGGCCAAGTCCCAAGGTGAAGTCCTCCAACACTGAAGTCCAAAAGAGAAGATACAGGAAGCTGTCCAAAAGCCAAGGTCGAAGGTCCCTTGGACAGGAAGTTCAGGACATTTTATAATTCTTTTTCCACATCACTTCATGTCCCTTCTTCCATGTTACAGGAACCAGTTGCAGTCTTTCAATTTACCTAGCACTGCCCAGAGGCAGGGCAGTGGCTTCTGGAGTTGTCACCCACTTTAGCCAATAATTCTCTTACTTAGTGTTAAGTAGGAGTGTTTAAGTTTTTGACCAATTAATTTAAAAGTTGTTGATTGATAGACAAAGATAGTTTGATTCACTCTTCACACTTAAAACCAATACTAAATCTAAAAAACCCCAAACAGAAAATACAATATTTTGTGACAAGATAGTTATTCAGTGTCAGTAGAGAGTACCCATTTTACATGTGAGCAAGGAGTCCAAGAGTTGTTTTCTCCAATTTTGATAGCTGTTCAAGCAATTTGCTGGAAATTACTTATATATACCTTGTCTCCTGGATATAAATCTATATTCAAGATTGCTTTGCATAGACTTATCTACTACATGGTGGGGAACAGATAGAAACAGCATCAATAAGGCAGTGAGGTCTGAAAAGGCTAAAAATTCACCTCCAGACTCTTTGATGCCCCTTCACTTCTTGAGTACCATTATACAGCTAGATTGGCAACATCATTGGCCACTCTTCTGGCAGTACCTCTGGCCATCCCTCTGGTCACTCCAACCATTTCTCTGTGGTACCTCACAGTGATTACAGATGCCTTGTCACAGTGAATTATGGTCTGAGATCTAATTTTCCCTATTACAATCACTACTTCTGTTAGAGGATCTGTTGTTGTTGTTGTTGTTTTTGCTATATTCTATTTTCTTGGGTTTTTTTTCTACAATCCATAGCCACATGACCTGCCTTCCCACAAAAAAAGGAAGTCTTTGGTTGCCTTACATATTCCTTTAAAAGAGCTATGACCTCTGTCTGTATTATAGCTCTTTTTTACTTGTTGCTTTAATTAAACTATTTCCTTTATTTCTCTTCTAATTTAGCTTTTTCCTTCTTTAATCTCACCATTAATTCAGCTTCCTCTCTGTTTTATTTTTTATGCCCCTCAAAGACTGATATCCTCATTAATTTATCAATGTCCATAGTGGATCAGTCAAGAAAATTTTCTCAACATATTTCTTAATATCTTGTGAGCAGTTATTTATAAAATGCTTCCTCATATTTCTAAAATTTTTTCCCTAGAAAGATCCAGGTGAAGATATGTACATCCTAGTTCAATTAGTCTATTCATGAACTGAGATGGTCTCTCATTTTCTTTCTGTCTCAAGTCTTCAAATTTAGTTTAATTACTTGGCCTGTCATAGCAAGCTCTTATTCCCTTCAATAAAACATTCCTAGGGGACTGTCAGATAAGCTTAGTGGCAGTCTAGACGTGGGATGCTTCCTCTCCTCAGACCCACCAAGATAGACTACCTCAAAAGATCCAAAAAAACATTTTCATAAGAATGAAGAGACTCTACAGCAGGGAGCATCATTGAAGGTACTTGGGGTTTGGGCATTTCCACACTATAAGGGGGTGAAAAGGCTCCCACCCAAGCTGCTCTACCCTCTCCCACACCACCTATGGAGCCAGAATCAGAGCTAGCGTGCGCTGGAATCAGTGAGTGAGCGAGGGGCACCTCTGGAGTGAACAAGTGGCACCTCTAGGTCTTGGGAGGTGACTAAGAACACCAAGGACCTACCCCTGAGAGCAGTTACAACCAAAACCCTGGTGGGCAGGGGAGCACAGACCATGAGCACCCCTGGGAAGGTCGTGCAGCTGTGGAGATTCGAGAGATTGCCTCAGTCAAAATCTTTGCTCCTTAACTCCATACACAGAGAGCTTTCCCAGTTCACTCAGATTTCTGACTAAAAAGGGAAGGTAAATCTTCCACAGTGATGGCTAATGGTGCACAGGAGCCCCAAACTCTTTCCATAAAAAGCAAAAAAAAAATAGGCAGTGACCCTCGAAAATTTTTATGGAGGAAAAACCCAGACTACAAAGGATATACAGGAGGAAATTCAAACAAAAACAAAACCTTCTTAAAAATGGAAATTGTCCACAAGCTCTGGAAGAATTTAAATTGGAGCTTATCAAAAAGATGGAAGCCTTCTGGCAAGATAAGTGGGAGTGGTTCAAAAAGAAAATAAAAAAATATATAGCACAAAACCAAAAAATTATAGCAGAAAATAAAAAAGTTAAAGGAGAAAACCAGGCCTCAAGGACCAGAATTGAGCAACTGGAAACCAACAATCTTGCAAAACAGGAAGAATGAATAAAGCAAAGTTGAATGACTGACAAAATAGAAGAAAACATAAAGTATCTCACTGACAATGTTACAGATCAGGAAAACAGAGGAAGGAGAGACAATTTGAGAATCATTGGTCTACCTGAAAAGCCAGAATATTTGTGAATTTTTGGAAGGATGTGGATCAGAATCAAATAAGATGAAAAGGCATGGATAAGTTGTTACTTGTATCAGTCAAATCAAATCTGCATTTATTAAGCATCTTCTATGAGCGAGTCTTTAGAGTTTCCCTTGGACAGCAAGGAGACTAAATCATTCAATATTTAAAGAAGTTAATTGATAATATTCATTTGGATAACAAATACTGAAGCTGAAGATTTTAAATATCTTGCCCACATAATAAGAAGAAAAGATTCATTGAAAAAGCCTCTGATGTTGGAAAGACTGAAGACAAAAGAAGAAAGGCATGGCAAAGGATGAGATGGAAATACATGGAAGTACTGAACATAGGCCTCAAGATAAAGTGGATGGAGAATGGCCTGTTTTGCTATGGCCCGTGGAATCTTGAAAAGTCTGTATACGACTGTATTCCTGAAAACAAGTGAGTAGGACATTGTGCTGCAGTAGAAAAAGAAATTGGAACTTTCCTCAAATAGCTTATGTATAATATGCAGATGGGGGGGTGAGTAACATGTGCATAGAGAATTTGTTATAGGTGATGATTTGAGTAGGAAGGAGAAGGGGATCAGGGAAAGTTTCTTGTAGGAAATGGTAACTGATTTCAGGATCATTGTTGTTCTACTACAGTTTCTGAATTAATATGTTGAGATACATATTGGATACTTGTTGGAGATTTCTAGCAGGCAGGTGGTAATGTGGGATTGAAATTCACTGGATGAATTAGAGCTAAATTAATTTAGATCCAGGAGTTTACTTTGTAAAGATGAACATTCATTCAAATCAGTGGAGCTTATGAGATTATAATGGGAGATGACATAGATAAAGAAATAATGGGGAAATCAAGAAGTCATTTGTGGAGGTGGAGTCAAGATGGCACCTTAGAAGCAGCAAAAGTTCAGACCTCTGAAAATCCTTCCTTACTGATTACAAACTGAATGCTCCTAGGGGACTGAAATTCAAACTTAACAACAGGACAGAGGAATGGAACCCTCCTTCTGGACTCAAATCAAAAGGTATGCCCCCCCAAAAGCCAGAATCTGAGAACACGTGGGTCTAAGGGGAAGGAAGAAAGAAGGTCACAGGACCCCACACCCCCAACCCAGACTGCTGAGACCCCAGCAGCAGCGGGAACCTCTGGGCTGACAAAGGTGTTGGTTTGGAGGGTCTACCTTGTGAGCAGTGGGGCACCGGGCTCAGAGCATCCAGCACAGTCAGCGGGAAGGAAGCCAGGGAGAGACCGGGGAGCCTGTAGCCCCATGACTGGGTTGTACCATCTGGCTCCAGTCTCACCAGAGGTTTTTGCCTCAGGGCACATCCAGACCAACCCAGTTGAACTTAATCCCATTGGGACTCCTCAGAGCTCAGGGGGGGTGGCAGGACCCCTTCTCCCCTAGAGTGCAGGGTCTCCCGCAAGGACAGGAACCTTGGGTGGGCAAAGGCACTGGGAAATCTTGCAGATAGCAGAGAAGCAGCTGGAGAGAACTGGAGAGAGCCTGGGTGGCACCAGCCATCCAAGAGTCTTCAGCAACAAAGCACATACAGCCCAACCCAGTTGAACTTAATCCAATCAAAAGCTTCCAGAGGACAGGGAAGCTAACATTCCTCCCCTAGAGACTTTACCAAGAAATCTGACAAAGCTCCAAGACGGGAGACTGACAGCCCCAAAAGTAAAAAAAAATGAGGAGCAAGAGCACAGACAAATATGGGGAGCAAAGAAGGGGTAAATTCGAGCAAACAACAGAAAAAAGAAGAAAGAAATTACAATACACAGCTTCTGTACAGGTAATGAGCAAAGAGCAAACAAAACAGAGGGGGAAGGATCAGCAAAGGAAAAATCAGAGATCCCAGTGAATTGGATACAGGCTTTGCAAGAACTTAAAATTCAATTCAAAACACAATTAAGAGCAGCTGAAGACAATTGGGGAAAGAACTTAAAAACTAAGATAAATCATCTGGAAACAGAAAACAGTGTCTTGAAAGCCAAAATCAACCAGGTGGAAAATGAGGCAAAGGAGATGAAAGATGAGGTGAAGAAGATGAAAGATGAGAAAAAGGAGATGAAAGACAAGGTAAAGAGGATGAAAGATGACCTCCAAAGAAAATCAGACCAAAAGGAAAAGGATGACCAAAAATCCAAAGATGAAATCCAGTCTTTAAGTACCAGAATACAACAACTAGAATTAAGTGACCTCACAAGGCAGCAGGATGCTATAAAACAAAACCAAAAGAATAAAAAAAATGAGGAAAATATGAAGCATCTCATTCACGAAACAGAGGATTTAGAAAATCATTCAAGGAGAGACAATTTAAGAATAATTGGTCTACCAGAAGACCATGACAAAAGAAAAAGCCTGGACATCATACTACAGTAAATTATTAAAGAAAATTGCCCCGATATCCTAGAACAAGAGGGAAAAGTGGAGACTGATAGAATCCACAGATCACCTCTTGTACTTAATCCCCAACTGACAACACCAAGGAATGTTATAGACAAATTCAAGAACTATCAGACCAAAGAAAAGATATTACAAGCTGCCAAGAAGAAGTCATTCAGATACCATGGAACCACAGTGAGGATAACACAGGATCTGGCTGCATCCATACTAAAAAAAAGAAAGGCATGGAATATGATATTCTGGAAAACAAAGGAACTAGGTCTACAACCAAGAATCAACTACCCAGCAAAACTGACTATATTCTTACTAGGGAAAGAATGGTCATTCAACAAAATAGAAGAATTTCAAGAATTCATAAAGAAAAGACCAGACCTGCACAGAAAATTTGATGCCCAAGTACAGAACTCAAGAAAATCATCAAAAGGTAATTTAAAAAGGGGGAAAAAAGAAAAACAAAACAAAACAAAACAAATTTAAGAGACTCAATAAGTTAAAATGATATGTATCCCTATAAGAAAAGAGGTCATTGGTAACTCTTAAAAACTGTTGTTATTACCTGGGCAGCAAAAAGAAGTATACTTAGAGGGAACAGCAACAAACTGTATAGGATGAAAGGACAAGACATAAATAGGTATATAGATATATGCATGCAAAAATATATATGCATAAGTATGCATATATATATATAACTAGAGCTTAAAAATAGGTTAATATTAAAAGAAATGGGAAAAGAAACAAATGGGGGTAAAATTATATGTCATAAAGAAGCTCATGGTGGGAGGGGGGAGAACATCAATACACTGGAAGGGTAAAGAGGTCAGAGACAGGAAATACTCAACTTTTACGTGATTTGAAAGTGACTCAAAGAGGGAAAAACAATCCAATCCATTGGGGGCAGAGAATAGATTTGCACCCTATAGGGGAGTAGAAGGGTAACAAATGGTCTGGTGGGGAGGGAAGCAGTACAAGAGAGGGAGGGAGCAGGGGGTTAATTTTAGAAAGACTATAGGGAAAATAAGGGGGGATAAATAGGAAAGGGGTAGAAAGGGAAGTAAAATAAGGGTGGGAACAAGGGGGAATGTTCAAAAGCAAACATTGGTGTAGAAGGAAATAGTGAAAGAAGAAAAGGCATGAAAAGGAGCAGAAATCAAAATGCTGGGAAATACACAGCTAGTAATCATAACTCTGAATGTGAATGGAATGAAATCACCCATAAAACGCAAGTGAATAGCAGAGTGGATTAAAATCCAAAACCCTACCATATGCTGTCTACAAGAAACACATATGAGAAAGGTAGACACACATAGGGTGAAAGTAAGAGGGTGGAACCAAATCTATTGGGCATCAACTGACAAAAAGAAGGCAGGAGTCGCAATCATGATATCTGACAAAGCCAAAGTAAAAATAAATCTAGTTAAAAGAGTCAGGGAAGGTAATTACATCCTGATGAAAGGCAGTATAGACAGTGAGGAAATCTCTGTACTCAACATATATGCACCAAATGGCATAGCATCCAAATTTCTAAAGGAGAAACTAGAGGAGTTCAAGTACGAAATAGATAGAAAATGTATACTAGTGGGATACCTGAACCTTCCTCTACCTGAACTAGATAAATCAAAGCAAAAAATAAATAAGAAAGAGGTAAGAGAAGTGAATGAAATCTTAGAAAAATTAGAGTTAGTAGACATGTGGAGAAAAATAAATAGGGACAAAAAAGAATACACTTTCTTTTCTGCAGCACATGGTACATTCACAAAAACTGACCATGTATTAGGACATAAAAACATTGCAAACAAGTGCAAAAGAGCAGAAATAATAAATGCAACTTTATCAGATCACAATGCAATGAAAATAATAATTAGTAAGGGAACATGGAGAGGTAAATCGAAAATTAATTGGAAATTAAACAATCTCCAAAACCAGTTAGATAAAGAACAAATTTTAGAAACAATTAATAACTTCATTGAAGAAAATGACAGTGATGAGACATCTTTTCAAAACCTATGGGATGCAGCCAAAGCAGTATTCAGGGGAAAAATTATATCCTTGGGTTCATATATTAGCAAATTAAGATGGGCAGAGGGCAATGAATTGGGCATGCAAATTAAAAAAAAAATAGAAAGTGAACAAATTAAAAATCCCCAGATGAAGAGTAAATTAGAGATCTTAAACCTCAAAGGAGAAATTGATAAAATTGAAAGTAAAAGAACTATTGATTTAATAAATAAGACTGGAAGCTGGTACTTTGAAAAAACAAATAAGATAGACAAAGTACTACTCAGTCTAATTAAAAAAGGAAAGAAATAAACCAAATTGACAGTATTCAAAATGAAAAAGGAGACCTCACCTCTAATGAAGAGGAAATTAAGGCAATCATTAAAAACTACTATGCTCAATTATATAGCAACAAATATGGCAATCTAGGTGATATGGATGAATATACCACATATTTTGTTTTATATTTATTTATTTATAAATTTATTTATTTATATATATTTGTTTTAAATTCAAATAATTGAAGAATCCCAACATTAACTAATATCCTATTTTAAAAAATGACACAACATCCTTTAATTTTATTATAGAAAGCAATCAAATTAGACTAGGGTTTAATAAGAAATCAATGCAAGGCAATAGTACTAATAATAAATATATATTTATAATAATTATTATTTTTTAAATTATTATAACTATTTTTGAAATAAAGGATCACTAAATTAGTATATCTAATCAATTAATATTGCATTTAATGAATTTGGTTTAATTTGATTTTATTAATTTAATTCAATTTTATTAATTTTTCTTTTATTTAATTTGATTCAATTTTATTCAATTCAATTTATATATGTTTGATTGTATTTTGTTTTATTTTTTTAATTGTTTTAATTGCCTGCAGTTTTACTTTTAGTTCATAGGTAGCTCTGTACTGGTTTAGACACAGGTGCTGTACATCCTTAACCACAGCCCAGAGCAATGAGCCTCAACCTCCTGCTGGGAAGCTAGAGAGGTGTGGGGTTGAACAGGCAGCATGGGGGACCCCTGGTTTAGGCTAGCACTCCAGTCTTATCCTCACAACCCAAATTGTGGAAGCTCCACCAGGCTGGATTTAGATGGATAGGCTGGGCCTACTGGTCATTGAAGGATTTGGAAGCCACAACCCCAGGGAGGGAGTTGATTAGCTTGGGTGGGAGTGGGGTGTTGGGGGGAGCAATAGCAAGATTTCTGAAGCTGCCCAGTGCTGGAGTTTAGGAGCTATTCTCCTAACAAGAATAAAGGTAAGAGACTGGAGAAGAATATAGTATACTTCAGCTGAAGGTTTGTTTTTTTTTTTAAAGCAAGTGTAATTATTATCTTAAATAAAGTAGAAGTAAAAATTGATCTAATTAGAAGAGATTAGAAAAGAAATAATGTCTAAATAAAGATACAAAAGTCAATGAACCAGAATCAATATGAAAAACATATGCATTAAATGGCATAGCATCCAAATTCCTGAAAGAGATGTTACATCAGTTACAGGAGGTATAATCAGTAACACTATACTAGTAAGGTACATCAACCCTCTCCTCTCATAACTAGATAAATCCAACCAAAAACTAAGCAAGAAAGAAGTTAAGGTGCTGAACAGAATTTAGAAAAGTGAAATATGATAGACTGTTGGAGAAAGGTGAATGAGAATACAAAGAAATATATCTTTTTACTCAGAAGTGTATGACACTTTCACAAAAATTGACCATGCAATAATGCATAAAAGCCTCATAATAAAATTCAGAAAAGGAGAACTATTAAATGCATCCTTTTCAGACCATAATACAATAAATTTACATTCAAAAAGGGCTACAGAAAGAAAGATTAAAAAATAATTTGAAACTTAATAATTTTATCCTAAAAATGAACTTTTCAAAAAACAAACAATAGAAATAATCAGTAATTTCCAACAGGAAAAAATTTATGGGATAGAGCCAGAGCAGTACTTAGGGAAAAACTTATATCTCTAAATGGGCACATCAATAAAATAGAGAAAGAGCAGATCTATGAACTGGGCATGAAACTAAAAAAAAAATAGAAAAAGAATCAATTAAAAATCCTCAGCTAAACACTAATTTGGAAATCTGAAAATCAAAGGAGAGATTAATTAAATTGAGAGTAAGAAAAGCATTTAAATAATAAATAATACAAAAAATACTTAAATGAAAAAAAGTAAAGTAAACAAACCATTTGTAAAGGTTAAATTTAATGGTTAGACTTAAATTATATGAAATAACAGGGTCACTGAAAATTATTATATCTCAAGTCAGAAGTTTATTACAGAGGATAAACAATAAAGTAGAGAAATGTGAAAGAGGTTAGAGAAAATACCTATACTAATCCTCAGCCAGGAGGACTACTGGTAGTGAGTAACCACAAGGCCTCCTCCAAGATTGAAGCTAGTCTCTTAGAAAACTAGGAAGGGAATCATGCTTTTCACTCACCCAATGAAGTAGTACAGGAATCAGAGTCTAAGTTAAAGTCATGATCCATGCCACAATCTCCCATGAAATTACCTTGAACACTATCTCCAGGAGACACTCTCCACAAGACTCAACTTCCCAAGGCTCCCTCAGCTGAAAGGTTTTGTGGCTTTTATGGTGGATTCTGTCCCTGTCCCTTTTCATAGGGGCCAACCATAGTTTCCAAGTTGTCCAGCATTGCCTGGGACAGTGTCTGTGGGATTGACTTCTCACCTCTAAAAGTGTTAACTCTCCTCTGAGGATTCATAGATTTTTCAATTGTCACCCGGTTTGGATTAACACATTCTGAGTGTGTGAACTCTTAAAAGAATTTTAAAGTTTCTGGTTGTTTGAGTTAAAAAAAAGGGTGGAGCCCTCGAAGTATCTTGCTGGCTTCTCACCTAAGTAGGGTGTGAATTCACTTAGTGGTTTGCATGAGCTCCTCCACCTAGTTCAAGCTTGTTTTGATTCAATCAAAAGGAAGACAAAGGAGAGTTAATCCTGCCTTCACAATCTAGTGAGGTACTTAAATTAGTGTTAATCAAAGTTTTAACTCAAACTAGGAAAAGAGAATAAAGGATTCCCTTTTCACAAGTGTAAACACAGAATAGACAAAGAAAACTAAAAATTTCCTTTCACACTTTGACTAATTTGATTTAAAAAAAAGAAAACCAAACCACTAGCATCAAAAATGAAAAGGGTATATTCACAGCAAATGAAGAGGAAATTAATGTAATTATTAGAAGTTATTTTGCCCAATTATATGCCAAAAAAAATTTAACAATGTAATTGAAAGAAATTAACATCTTCGAATAAATATAAATTTCCCATGTTAACAAAATATTAAATAAACAACATTTCAGAAAAAGAAATTGAACAAGTGATCAATTAATTTCCTAAGAAAAAATTCCCAAGGCCCAATAGATTCACAAGTGAATACTATGAAACATTTAAAGATAATTTAGTTGCAATTTAATTCTAATTTTGAACAATTGGTAAAGGAGTCCTGTTAAATATCTGTTATGAAATTTAAATGGTGCCGATTACTAAATCAGGAAGAGCAAAAACAGAGAAAGAAAATTATAGGCCAATTTTATGAATGAATATAGATGTAAAAGTCCTAAATGAAATCTTAGCTAGCAGACTATGACAGCCTATCACAGAGATAATACATTATGATCAAACAGGATTCATGCCAGGTATACAGGGATGGCTTAATATTAGGAAAATTATTAACATAATTGATTACTTAAACAAAAATAAGAAAAATAATAAGTTTATAACAATAGATGTAGAAATCGCTTTTGACAAAACACAACACTCATTCTTATTTTATAAATCTTAAAAGTCTAGATATTAATAGATTTTTCCTTAAAATTTTAAGAAGTATATACTTAAAATCATCAGGAAACATTATTTGTAATAAGGATAAATTAGAAATCTTACCTTTAAGATCAGGAGTGAAAGAAACAAGTATGCCCTTTATACCAAATATTTTTTACATTATATTAAAAATGTTATCTGTAGGAATAAGGGAGGAAAAAGAACTTGAAGGACTCATAATGGGGAAATAAGTAATAAAACTTTCTCTTTTGGTAGGTAATAAAATTTTATATACGGAAAATCCTAAAAATTAGTTGAAACTATCAATAATTTTAATAAAGTAGAAGGATATAAAATAAAGTCACAGAAATCATCATCATTTTTATATATCACCAATAATGTCCTGCAAGAAGAGATAGTAAAAGATAAGATATTTAAAATAACATAGATTGAATAAAATACTTTCCAGTTTACCTGCCAAGACAAACTCAGAAATTATATTAACAAATTCATAAAATGTTTCTTATACAAATAAAGTTGAGCCTAAATAATAAGAGAAATATTAATTATTCTGAAGTGGGCAGAACCAATATAATTAAAATGACCATCTTACCTAAACTAATTTATTTACTCAGAGACATCCTAATTAAATTACAAAAATTAGTTTGAACTACAAAAAATAACAAAATTCATTTATAATAACAAAAGGTCAATAATATTAAATGAATTAGTGAAAAAAGAGTAAAGGAAAAAGATCTAGCATTACCAGATTTTAAACTGTATTATAAAGAAGTAATTATGAAAACTATTTGTTAATGACAAATAAATAGAAAAGATCAATGGAACAATGCAGACACAAAACAAACAGTAGCCAAAGATTATAGTAACCTTGTGTTTAACAAAAATAAAGATCTAAGCTCTGGGGATAAGAATTTATTATTTGGTAAAATTTATTGAGTGAACTGGAAAGGAATCTGACAGAAACTAGATAGATCAATATATTATGCCATTTACCACAATAAGACCAAAATTGATACATAACCTCAGCATAAAGAGAGATATCACAACAAATTAGAAGAACATGGAACATATTGTCTATCAGGTTTTTGGATAGGAATTTTATGAATAAACAAGAAATAAAAAGTATTGTGAGAGACTACTAGTGACAATATGGTTTTGTAAGAAAGCTATCCTCCTTCACCCTCCCAGATCTCCCTCCAAATAACTTTGAACCAAAGTTTGACCAGAAATTCTGGAGGAGAGAATCAGCTTACCAGGCAGAGAAACTGGAGGACCAATGCACAACTTATTTAAGTCTGAACAGGGAGTAACAAGGGCAAATTTCACCCCAGCAGGCCATATGAGGTCACTTCCAAAGCATTGAGGCCTCAATATGACTCAAATCTGCATCATGCTATAGCTCTTAGGCCAAGTAGCAGAGAAGCTCTACCCACCAGACCAATCAGAATCAAGGATCCATTCCTGGAGCCAACCAACAGTAAGGCTTTCCCTGGAATGGGCCAGCATAATATATTGATCTATCTAGTTTCTTTCAGATTCCTTTTCAGTTCGCTCAATATTTTTTACCAAATAATGACTTCTTATCCTGAGAGCTTAGATCTTTATTTTTGATAAACACTTTTGGAGCTTTACAGCAGTGAGCCTCTGCTTCAGTAGAAATATACAATGTGGTCTTCTACTAGTGTAAGGAAGCAGGGATATTTCCCATCAGTATAAGCCAGGAGGAAGACCCCCAACTAGTATAAGCTAGTAGCAAGATTACAGAACATGGTTTAAAAGAGAAGCAAAGCCTCAAGCCTCAGCATGAGAAATGTGGACAATGTCCTGATTCACAAAGAGGGCTAAACTTGTAAAACCACAAAATAAACTAATAAAAATGAGCCCAGAGAAACTTAATCTAGTAGTTAATATGGAGATAGAGTTAATATGGAGATTCAAGATTCAAATATAATATAGGACAACATTAACAAAAAAAGCTACATGTGAAGCATTAAAGAAAAAATATAAATTGGTTTCGGACCATAAAAATAGACCTACTAGAAGAGCTCAAAAAGGACTTTAAAAATCAAATATGAAAGTTAGAAGAAAAATATAGGAAAAAATAAGAATAATACAGAAAATATGATGAAAAAAGAATCAACAATTTGATAATGGAGGAGGCATCTGGGTAGCCCAGTAGATTGAGAGCCAGGCCCAGAGATGGGAGATTCTTTTTTTTTGGGGGGGGGGATGTTTGCATATTTTTTATTTAGATGTATTATTTTAATAGCAAATGTCTAGAGTTTTCCAAAATTATACAATCCATATTATCTACTTTTCTTCTGCCCTCCTCCTTCCTAGAGCTGACAAGCAATTCAATCTGGGTTATACATGTATTATCACACAAAACATATTTCCATATTATTTATTTTTGTAGGTGAATAATCTTATGAAACTAAAACAAAATGTTTCTATTTTAGACTCCTTTCAATTCACAGAGTGAGACACAGTGGATAATGGGCCAGATCTGGGGATTTAACCTAGCCTCCAACTCTTTTTTTTTTAAATTTTATAATATTTTATTTGATCATTTCCATGCATTATTCATTAAAGACAAAGATCATTTTCTTTTCCTCCCCCCTACCCCCCATAGCCGACGGGTGATTCCACTGGGTATCACATGTGTTCTTGATTTGAACCCATTGTGATGTTGTTAATATTTGCATTAGAGTATTCATTTAGAGTCTCTCCTCTGTCATGTCCCCTCAACCACTGTAGTCAGGCAGTTGCTTTTCCTCATTGTTTCTACTCCCACATTTTGTCCTCTGCTTATAAATAGTGTTTTTTCTCCTTGATCCCTGCATATTGTTCAGGGACATTACATCGCCACTAATGGAGAAGTCAATTATGTTCGATTATACCACAGTGTATTAGTCTTTGTGTACAATGTTCTCCTGGATCTGCTCCTCTTGCTCTGCATCACTTCCTGGAGGTTGTTCCAGTCTCCATGGAGTTCCTCCACTTTATTATTCCTTTTTGCACAATAGTATTCCATCACCAACATATACCACAATTTGTTCAGCCATTCCCCAATTGATGGACATCCCCTCGTTTTCCAATTTTTGGCCACCACAAAGAGCGCAGCTATGAATATTCTTTTACAAGTCTTTTTCTCCATTATCTCTTTGGGGTACAGACCCAACAGTGCTATGGCTGGATCAAAGGGTAGACATTCATTTATCGCCCTTTGGGCATAGTTCCAAATTGCCCTCCAGGATGGTTGGATCAGGTCACAACTCCACCAACAATTAATTAATGTCCCTACTTTGCCACATCCCCTCCAGCATTCATTACTTTCCTTTGCTATCATGTTAGCCAATCTGCTAGGTGTGAGGTGATACCTTAGAGTTGTTTTGATTTGCATCTCTCTGATTATAAGAGATTTAGAACACTTCTTCATGTGCTTATTAATAGTTTTGATTTCTTTATCTGAAAACTGCCTATCCATGTCCCTTGCCCATTTATCAATTGGAGAATGGCTTGTTTTTTTGTACATTTGGTTTAGCTCTTTATAAATTTGAGTAATTAAACCTTTGTCAGAGGTTTTTATGAAGATTTTTTCCCAATTTGTTGTTTTCCTTCTGATTTTAGTTACATTGGTTTTGTTTGTACAAAACCTTTTAATTTGATGTAGTCGAAATTATTTATTTTATATTTTGTGATTCTTTCTATGTCTTCCTTGGTTTTAGAGTCTTTCCCCTCCCAAAGGTCTGACATGTATACTATTCTGTGTTTATCCAATTTACTTATGGTTTCCTTCTTTATGTTTAAGTAATTCTACCATTTGAATTTATCTTGGTGTAGGGTGTGAGGTGTTGATCAATTCCTAATCTCTCCCACACTGTCTTCCAATTTTCCCAGCAGATTTTATCGAATAGTGGATTTTTGTCCCAAAACTGGGATCTTTGTGTTTATCGTACACTGTCTTGCTGAGGTCTCTTTCCCCCAGTCTATTCCACTGATCTTTCCTTCTGTCTCATAGCCAGTACCAAATTGTTTTGATGACTGCTGCTTTGTAATATAGTTTGAGGTCTGGGACAGCAAAGCCCCCTTCATTTGTGTTTTTTTTTCATTATTTCCCTGGATATCCTTGATTATTTGTTATTTCAAATGAACTTTGTTATGTTTTTTTCTAAATCAGTAAAGAAATTTTTTGGGAGTTCCATGGGTATGGCACTAAACAGATAAATAAGTTTGGGTAGGATGGTCATTTTTATTATATTGGCTCGTCCTATCCGTGAGCAGTTAATGTTTTTCCAATTATTCAAATCTAGTTTTAGTTGTGTGGTGAGTGTTTTGTAGTTGTGTTCATATAGTTCCTGTATTTGTCTCTGGAGATAGATTTCTAGGTATTTTATTTTGTCTAAGGTGATTTTGAATGGGATTTCTCTTTCTAGTTTTTGCTGCTGAGCTGTGTTGGAGATATATAGAATATATATATATATTTATATATATATATATATATATATATATATATATATATATATATATATATATATTCTCCTGATCTTAATGTGAATGGATTTAGTTTATCCCCATTGCAG
The DNA here is from genome assembly GCF_027887165.1 of Monodelphis domestica. Classification (NCBI taxonomy): domain Eukaryota; kingdom Metazoa; phylum Chordata; class Mammalia; order Didelphimorphia; family Didelphidae; genus Monodelphis; species Monodelphis domestica. Next base: position 200,852,842 of record NC_077229.1, on the reverse strand, counting down.
ATGATATTAGCTGTTGGTTTTAGATATATACTGTTTATTATTTTTAGGAATGACCCTTCTATTCCTATGCTTTCTAGTGTTTTTAATAGGAATGGGTGTTGTATTTTATCAAAGGTTTTTCTGCATCTATTGAGATAATCATGTGGTTCTTGCTAGTTTGCTTGTTGATGTGGTCAATTATGTGGATGGTTTTCCTAATGTTGAACCAGCCCTGCATGCCTGGTATAAATCCTACTTGATCATGGTGGATGACCCTTCTGATTACTTGCTGGAGTCTTTTTGCTAGTATCCTATTTAAGATTTTTGCATCTATATTCATTAGAGAGATTGGTCTATAGTTTTCTTTCTCTGTTTTTGACCTGCCTGGTTTTGGAATCAGTACCATGTTTGTGTCATAAAAGGAGTTTGGTAGAACTCCCTCTTTGCTTATTATGTCAAATAGTTTGTATAGTATTGGGATTAACTGCTCTCTGAATGTTTAATAGAATTCACTGGTGAATCCATCAGGCCCTAGGGATTTTTTCTTAGGAAGTTCCTTGATGGCCTTTTGGATTTCATTTTCTGATATGGGATTATTTAAGAATTCTATTTCCTCTTCTGTTAGTCTAGGCAGTTTGTATTTTTGTTTATATTCATCCATATCACCTAAATTGGTGTATTTATTGCCATATAATTGGGCAAAGTAATTTTTAATGATTGCCTTAATTTCCTCTTCATTGGAGGTGACGTCCCTCTTTTCATCTTTGATGCTGTTAATTTGCTTTTCTTCCTTCCTTTTTTAATTAGATTGACCAGTACTTTGTCTATTTTGTTTGTTTTTTCAAAGTACCAGCTTTTTGTCTTATTTATTAAATTAATAGTTCTATCACTTTCGATTTTATTAATTTCTCCCTTAATTTTTAGGATTTCTAGTTTGGTTTTCTGCTGTTTGTTTGCTGTCTAGTTTTTTATTTGCATTACCAATTGATTGATCTCTGCTCTCCCTAGTTTGTTAATATATGCACTCAGGGATATGGATTTACCTCTGATTACCTCTTTGGCTGCATCCCAAAAGGTTTGAAAGGATGTCTTGCCATTGTCATTTTCCTCAATGGAATTATTAATTGTTTCTATGATTTCTTCTCTAAACGATTTTGGAGTATCATATTGTTTAATTTCCAATTAGTTTTTGATTTGGTTTTCCATGTACCATTACTGATCATTATTTTTATTGTCTTGTGGTCTAAAAAGGCTTCATTTATTATTTCTGCTTTTCTGCATTTGTGTGCCATGTTTCTGTGACCTAATGTATGGTCAATCTTTGTGAATGTGCCATGTGGTGCTGAGAAGAAGGTGTATTCCTTTTTATCCCTATTTATTTTCTCCATATGTCTATTAATTCTAATTTTTCTAAGATTTCATTCACTTCTTTTACCTCTTTCTTATTTATTTTTTGATTTGATTTATCGAAATTTGATAATGGTTGGTTCAAGTCTCCCACTAATATGGTTTACTGTCTATTTCTTCCTTCAATTCTCCTAGTTTCTCCATTAGAAATTTGGGTTCTATTTTATTTGGTGCATACATGTTGATTAGTGATATTTCCTCATTATCTAAAGTCCCTTTTAACAAAATATAATTAACTTCCCTATCCCTTTTGATCAGGTCTATTTTTGCTTTGGTTTTATCAGATATCATGATTGCCACTCCTGCCTTCTTTTTGTCAGTTGAGGCCCAGAAGGTCTTACTCCATCCTTTAATTCTGACCTTGTGGGTGTCTACCCACCTCATGTGTGTTTCTTCAAGACAACATATGGTAGGGTTTTGGATTCTAATCCATTCTGCTATTCGTCTACATTTTATGGGTGAGTTCATCCCATTCACGTTCAAAGTTATGACTGTCATTTGTGGACTCCCTGGTATTTTGATATCCTTCACTAATTCTAACCTTTCTTCTTCAGCTCTACCTTTTAGTCCAGTGATTTCCTTTAAATCAGTCCCCTTTGTACTTCCCTTTCTACCCCCTCCTTTCTTATTCCCTTCCTTATTTTCCCCTATAGTCTATTTAAAATTCCCCCCCCACCCTCTCCCTCCCTTGTACCACTTCCCTCCTCACCAGTCTATTTTTTACCCTTCTACTCCCCTACAGGGCACAAATCTATTATCGTCCCCCAATGGATTGTATTGTTCTTCCCTCTTTGGATCAGTTTCAAAGTATGTAAGAGTTGAGTATTTCCTATCTCCAACCTCTTTACCCTTCCAGTGTATTGATGTTCTCTCCCCTCCCTCCATGAGCTTCTTTGTGACATATAAATTTACCCCCATTTGTTTCTTTTCCCATTTCTTTTGGTCATAACCTCTTTTCTTTTTTAGCTTTAGTCATGTATATATATATATATATATATATATATATATATATATATATATATATATATACATACACAAGAATATGTATTTATGCATGCATATATCTATATACCTATTTATGTCTTGTCCTTTCATCCTATACAGTTTGTCACTGTTCCCTCTGAGTGTAGTTCTTCTAGCTGCTCAGGTGATAGCAAGAGTTTTTTAAGAGTTGCCAATGACCTCTTTTCTTATAGGGATACATATCATTTTAACTTATTGAGTCTCTTAAAAAAATTTTTTTTTGTTGTTATTGTTGTTTTTTCCCCTCTTTTTTAATTACCTTTTGATGATTCTCTTGAGTTCTGTGGTTGGACTTCAAATTTTCTGTTCAGGTCTAGTCTTTTATTTATGAATGCTGGGAACTCTTCTGTGGTATTAAATGACCATATTTTCCCTGTAAGAATATAGTCAGTTCTTGGCTGTAGACCTAGTTCCCTTGCTTTCCAGAATATCATATTCCATGCCTTTCGGTCCTTCACTGTGGATGTAGACAGATCCTGTGTTATCCTCACTGTGTTTCCATGGTATCTGAATGGCTTCTTCTTGCCAGCTTGTAATATCTGTTCTTTCATCTGATTGTTTTTGAATTTGGCTATAACATTTCTTGGTGTTGTAAGTTGGGGATTAAATACAGGGGGTGATCTGTGGATTCTTTCAATCTCCACTTTCTCCTCTTGTTCTAGGATCTTGGGACAGTTTTCCTGGATAATTTCCTCTAGTATTATGTCCAGGCTTTTTCTTTTGTCGTGGTCTTCTGGTAGTCCAATTATTCTTAAATTGTCTCTTCTTGAATGATTTTCTAAATCATCTGTTTTGTGAATGAGATGCTTCACATTTTCCTCAATTTTTTCATTCTTTTTGTTTTGTTTTATAGTGTCCTGCTGCCTTGTGAGGTCACTTGATTCTAGTTGTTTTATTCTGGTTCTTAAAGATTGGATTTCATCTCTGGCTTTTTGGTCATCTTTTTCCTTCTGGTCTGATTTTCTTTGAAGATCATCTTTAATCCTCTTTACCTCATCTTTCATCTCCTTTCCCTCATCTTTCATCTCCTTTGCCTCAATATCCAGATGGATGATTTTGGCTTTCAGGACACTATTTTCTAGTTTGAGTTCAAGTGCCTCTGTTTCCAGATGACTTATCTTAATTTTTAAGTTCTTTTCCCAATTATATTCAGCCTCTCTTAGTTGTGTTTTGAGTTCTTCCACAGCCTGTATCCAATTTGCTGGGATTTCTGGTTTATTGTTTGCTGATCACTCCCCCTCTGTTCCATTTGCTGAGTAGTAGCTGTCTATTGTAGTTTCTTTCTTCTGTTTCTGTTGTTTGCTCAAATTCACCCCTTCTTTACTCCCCGTATTTGTCTGTGCTCTTGTTCCTTTCATTTTTTTGTTTTTTGGGGACTTATATCAGTCTCCCCTCTTGGAGCTTTAACAGAAGCTCTCTTGGTGTAATCTCTGGGGGAGGGTTGTTGGGGGTTTGAGCTTTCCTGTCCTCTGGAGGCTTTTGATTGGCTTAAAGTCCAGTAGTCAATGAGGATGTGTGGGAAGCCTGGGCTTCCCTGAGTTCTGGAGACTTTTGATGGGATTGAGTTCAACTTAGGTGGGCTGGGTTTACTCTGAGTTTTAAACTTCCTGGTCAGCTGGAGGAAATATGGAGGATATCCAAAGCTCTGGCCAGGCTGCCAGGTCTATGCTCCTTCTAGGCTGCCATATTGACTTCGTCTCTAGGTTTCGGTTTTTTCAGAAGACCCTCCTCTCTAAGGGGGGAGGTGAGTGGCCTCCCTGGGCTCTGAGGGCTCCTGATGGGATTAGGTTCAGCTGGTTCTTTCAGAAGACCCTGCTCTCTAAGGGGGGAGGGATTGTGGCTTGCCTGGGCTCTGAGGGCTCCTGATGGGATTAGGTTCAACTGGTTTGGACCGAATGAGCCCTGAAGCAAAAAAACCTCCTCCTCCACAATCTGTGTTGAATGCCTGGAGACTGGCCCAGTTCGTTTTCAAGGTAAGCCCTTCACAGGCCCTGAGGTTTTTGTTCTTTCAGAAGGTCTGAGGGCTCCTGATGGGATTACGTTCTGGTGGTGTGGGCCGAATGATCTCCGAGCCAAGAAAAGGAAGAAAAATAAAACAACCTCCTCCTCCACAGTCTATGTTGAATGAGTGGAGACTGGCCCGGGTTACTTTCAAGGTAAGCTCTTTGGAGCAACCCCTTTGCCAGCCCTGAGTTTTCTGTCCTTTCAGTATCTCTGAGGGCTCCTGATGGGATTGGGTTCAGCTGGTGCCCTAAAGCTGGGACCTCCCTTGAGACTCAGATGGAAGGACCCAGCCAGGGGGCTACAGGCTTCCCCCTTCTCTCTATGTTTCCCTGCCATCTATGTTGGGCACCCCGGAGACTGGCTCAGGTTGCTTTCAAGGTGAGTCCTCCAAGCCCTGAGGTTCCCGCTTCTGCCATCAGCTCAGCACTCTGGGTTTGTGGGGGTAGGTCCTGGGAACTTCCTTCTGCCTACCCCTTAGATCTGAGTGATCTAGGGTTCTGGCTTTTGGGGTGTGGTACCTTTTGATCCAGCTCCAGGAGGAGGGTTCCCCAGGTCTATCCTGTTGTTCAGCTTGAGTTTCAGTGTCCTAGGAGCACTCTGTTTGTGATCAGTAAGGAAGGGTTTCCAAGGTCTGATCTTTCGCTGCTTCTACGCCGCCATCTTGACCGGAAGTCCGAGATGGGGGATTCTAAATTCAAATCTTGCTTGACAATTCCTAGCTGTGTGACCCTAGGAAAGTCACTTAATTCCCATTGTGTAGCCCTTATCACTATTCTACCTTGGAATCTATACACAGTATTGATTCTAAGATGGAAAATAAGGGTTTAAAAAACCAACTTGATAAAGGAAATACCAAAAATGGGAAAAGATATCCAAAAATTTGCCAAGAAAAAGAACTTCTTAAAAAGTAGAATTGACCAAATGGAAAAGGAGGTATAAAAACTTATTAAAGAAAACAACTCTTTAATAAATAGAACTAGCCATGTGTAAAATAAGGTATGTAAGCTTACTGAAGATAATAATTCTTTCAAAATTAGAATTAGACAAGTAAAAATCGACTCCACGAGACTTCAAAAAATAATTAAACAAAAACAAAAGAATTAAAAAAATAGAAGAAAATATGAAATTTTTCATTGAAAAAACAACTAACCTGGAAAATATGTTGCAGGGAAATAATTTAAGATATATTGGATTGCATAAAAACCCACAGCAAAAAAGAAGAAGAAGAAGAAGCTAAGAGAAATTATCATGGAAAATAGCCCTGACATCCTAGAATCAGAGGGTAAAATAGGAAATGAAAGAATTCACTAATGATCTCCTGGAGAAAATCTTAATATAAAATATCCCCAAAAATATGATAGCAAAATTCCAGAGCTCTTTGACTAGGGAGAAAAAAAAATTTCAAGCACCCAGAAAGAAACCATCCTAATATCATGGTGTCACAGTCAAGCATACACAGGATTTAGGAACTTTCACCCTGAAAGATCATGGAGCATGCAGTATGATATTCTGGAAGGAAAAAGAACTAGGATTACAACCTAGGATCATCAAAGCAGAAAAATTCAGTAAATAAGAAAAAGAAAAAAAATGGATGTTTAACACTGAAAAGTAATTATCAAATTTGACATCAAATATTTTTTATCAAATTTGATAATTTGATCATTTTGATAGTAATAAGACCAGAGCTTCATAGAAAATACTATGAAGGCAAACTCAGAAATTATATGGATACAATTACAAAATATTTTTCACAAAAATAAAGTTAGATCCAAATAACTGGAAAAATGTTCATTACTCATGGGTTTGTCAAGCCAATATAAAAAAATGACAACCATACCTAAATTTATTAGATTATTCATTGTCATGCCAATTTCATTGTCAAGAAATATTTTATAGACCTGTAACAAATAAGAACAAACTTCATATTGAAGAACAAATATCAGGAATATCAAAGGAATCAATGAAAAAAATGTAAAAGAAGGTGGCCTGGGAGTACCAGTCATCAAACTGTATTACAAACAAGTGATGGAAAACATAATAGGATGTGAAATTGGTAGCTTTGATTATATTAATCTAAAAAACGTTTTATACAGACAAAACAAATACAATCAGGATTAGAAGTAAAGGAGAAACCTGGGGGTGGGGATTTACAATAAATATTTTTCATAAAGACCTTATTACTTCAATGTAATGAGAACGGAGTCAAATTTATAAGAAGGTGAGAACTTTTCAAGGTGAGACAACAGGCAAGTATGTATCCTGTAAAGGAGAATGTACCCTGGACCTGTGACAAAGTTCAAGCAACACCAAAGGAGGGAAGACACAATGAGAAATGGAAAGAACTTTGAATCAAAGACATTATGGGAAATGAACTTCAGGAAAATGGGTCACATAAAATTAATCGCCAATCACATTAATTTCACATATAGGGAATTGCATCCACATTCACATTGGAATCTACACAAGAAGAATGAAGTAGAGATCTTCAGGCAACAAGAGTAGAGATTTTCCTGAAGAGGAGTAAGTATGCATCCACCATGACATATCTAGAACACGAACAAATTTCACACTAACATTAAGGGCTGTGCTGTAAATAAGGACAACCCATAAATTGTATAAATGTAAATAGATCTCTAGTACCAGAGGATGTGTACATACATATATAAATAACATGTAGCATATGTAAATGTGTAGAAAACCCAGATATGTACATATGTAGCATATTAAGAATCTAATCCACTAATATAGATAGTGTGCCAAGGAAGTTCATTCCCTCTCCCTCCTAAGTATCCTGACCTGTCCATCAACATTCCTCACGTAACACAGTTATGCCAGGTTTGCATCCACATACATGCTATATGTCAATAAATGTGAGGGGCCAGGTCCATTCCAGGTGTAACAAATGTGGGAACAGAACAGGCAAGTAAGGGGAAAGATGCAGGGACTGACAGGCTAGGCAACTCATGGTCAGGCTACTTAGAGGAATCATGAGATTTAAAACTATGATTGTTTGTCCTTTCCAGTAAATTTTATAAAATATATATCTGGGTAGAAATACTAATTTAATTCTTACAGATGGCAACCTCTAGACTGGGATTTTTTTCTGAACCTTTAATTTTCTTCTGAGAGAAATTTTGAGTAAGTGCTTCCGTAAGCATAGGTGAATGGAAGAGGTTTCAGTTTGCTCACCTGCTTTCAGATGTTAAATGAACCTTGTCAGAGAGAGGGAATAGACTGCTGTTTTTTCCAGGATTGGATCACATTGGATTGGTGAGGGGAGCTCCTTCCCAAGTGGCATTTCCCCCACCCCACGCCACGTCTTTTTTTTTTCTTTTGCCTTGAATAAGGGTGAAGGGACCTTTTTGCCCATATAGAATCCAGTGGGTTTTAGGACCCAACAGGAACTCCTACTCTTTTATTTTCTACAGCACAAAAGGTCCTAGTGCCCCTTTGCTCAATCCAGTGCAGTTCAGGGCAGTGGGAACCCCTTGAACTGATCCTGGGGGTCTTTACAGACTGTGGATTATAGTTAAGGAGCTCCCTAGGGTGGTAGAGACTTCCAGGCACTTCCTGGCATTCAAAAAATACTGGCTTTCAGCTGAGGGCAGTCCAACTGCTGGACTCAAACTCTGATCCAAAGCCCTCCTACTGAGCCCAGCACAGTGTGGCTCTCAGGGACTAGGGGAACAGCACACAGGGGTGGCCCCCTAGGAATTGGTGTCAGACCCAATTCTATACCCTACCCACTTCCCTGCAACTTTTGGATCTTGTAGTGAGGCATTGGATCAGAGAACCCACATACTCAGTATACAGACCAAGAGGAAGGAGTTTCTGCATTAAAAAATTGGCACTGATTGGGTGGGTTTCTGGCAGTTGCAAGCTCCCCTCAACTTTTGAATGAAACACATGGCTGTTCTGCTCTGGGGGAGGGGAAGGGATTCATCTCCATTTTTCTTTCCCTTCTCCCTCCCGCCCACCAAACAGTCCTTAGAACTGGGCTAAGTGCTTTATGGAATTATTTTCTTCTCTCCCTTCCCACCCTCAAACTTTCCTGGCAGACTGACTGCTTCCTTTAGCATATCAAAAGCCACATTTTCTTTCCCTTCCTTTATCTACCTAAACCCTCTAGTGTTTGGTTTTTGTTCTCTCCCGTCCCTCTCTCACATAGTCCTTTCTCCCTGCTTGATTAGATAATGCCTAGCCTCAAGTATGTTCCACTCCACAGGAATTTACAGTGCCACCTACTGTTGAGAATTAAAACTGTAGCAAAATAAAAAGAAAATTCCTTTTCCGTTCCTACTAGTGATGGACAATAATGATTTTAAATTGAATACATTTAAATAAAGGATTATTAATAGTTAAATATTAATAATATTGAATTTAAATTAAAACCAAATTTCTAAAATTGAACAAAGCTGACATTAAATCAAATTAATTACATGCAATATTAAGGAATAATTTTAGAACATAATAGTATTAATAATACTATCAATAACAATAATGATTAATTTTCAATAGCTTTCATTAGTAACTACCTCCTATTATTAATTACTTATAATTATTATTGATAATTGATAATTATTTAGTTATTGATTACTTATATCAATACTTATAATAAATTCACATTATTATTAATCATTGACATTATCAATAATCATAATACATGCATGTTATTAATTATTAATAACAATATTAATTACACTAAATACAATGCATTATTGATACTATTGCTGTGCAACAATTACTGTTTCCTTACATTAGCTTTTTTAAACCTCCTCTCATTATCTTCTGAAATAATATTGAAGAAATCTGTGTCTCCTTTTTAAAAAATGTTTTAGGAAATTTTCATTGTTTAAGCTGACCACTAGCAATAATAAGAGAAGTTTAAATAGGCAGATTAAGACAGACAGACTTGACCATATGGGAAATACTGCAACACATCAAGGGAAATCAGGAAATATTCCTCCTGATTCACCCCCCGAATATACTTTTTGCTTCTTGGGGTGATCCCAATCTTCCTAAAGAGAACTGGATGACAAAGAAAGAAGCTAGAAAGCTTTGCAAAGCCAGGATGGACATATCTTTAAGTGGCCAAATATGGCTCTTTTGACTTCAAAATCTTAAATGATTTTAAGTTAAGTATTAAAAACAAAGATTCCAAAGATTATAAATACTGGCTCTTGTGGGCATATCATGGTGATAAATCAACCCCAGTAAGGAAATCATTCTTAATGAAACCAAACTATTCTAGCTTAACTCCTTCAGTGAAATCTAGGAAGGAACACACTCTATCATCCCACCTAACAGGTGAGAAAGTTTCTCCTTATGCTGACCCAAACCAGAACTTGAACCCTTCAGCTCCTCTCCCTGTCAGACCTCACTCATCCCCTACTCCTCCCATCCCCTTTCCCCCCAACCTACCTATCTACCCTCCCTTGCCATCCCACCATTCATACCCTCCTTCTCAATACACATTACTGTGACAAGGAAATCACTTTAAAAGACTGATATATATTAATTTAAGGTCGCCAAGGAATTCAGCTATGTAATTCCTAAATGAAAACTCAAGTCAGCAGTCAACCTTTTATGGAGTTTTTAATTACAAACAGGAGGAAGAAAGGTATGAGAGAGAGAGAGAGAGAGAGAGAGAGAGAGAGAGAGAGAGAGAGAGGGAGGGGAGGGAGGGAAGGGGGGAGGGAGGGAGGGAGGGAGGGAGAGAAGGGAATAGGGCTTAAATACCCCCTCTGTTTAGGCTGGGCCAAAGGCGCAAGCCCTTAGATAGCTGAGGCAAAGAAAAGAGATCAGTCCCTATCATTCACGTGACCAAAATGGAGAAACAGTCTCAGGGGCCTCCACCTCCAGCCTCCTTCAGAGCAAGCTTCTCAGAGCACAACCTCTCAGAGCAAAACCTCTTGAACCTCCGCCAGTCCTCAGACCCCGCTATCATTTAGGAAACCATCTAAGTTCCCTCCCCTCTGTTCTCACATCTACCAATCACTGTCCATGTCTTCCCTGTGCCAATGGTGGCTCTAGCTTAACCCAGGATCGCCCAGAGGTCTTCTCTTTTGCACATGTCTGTTGAAGGTCATATTCTCAAATAACTAAGTCTTGATCCTTGCTGCAGCCCTTCCTAAATCCTGTTAGACTGAGTAGGGTGGAGATTGTAAGTTCCAAGACCTGGTTCTGTCATTCCAAGTATCTCTATTGTATCAATTCTAAAATCAATCATGACTCAATAAACTTCCTGTTCTATGCTTAAGCATAGGTCAAAGCCCTTTCCATTGTTCAGCAAAAGGTTTCTGTCCTAAAGCAGTCCCAAGTGGGGAGGAGAAGGATCCTCCCATGCCAAGGGGGTTCACATTCCAATAGAGTTCTTACTATCAGTAGGAAATTTTTTCCAAGTATGGAACTTTCCAATGGTGAAATTTCCAACATTCACAAGTCTAAGAAATTTCAAAGTTTACATTACCCACCCATCTCCCCTATCCTCATCTGTTCCATCCATATTTACCTTATTCTCTTGGAAATCCTTTTCCCTACCTCCACCTCCTGACTGATCCCACCCACTGTACTTCTGCTCTTGACTTCACCCATTCTATTTTTCCCCTCCCTAGTCCCTCCCTCATTCCTCTCCACCACACACTCTGTATTAAAAAATATTAAGACTTTCAGTATTGAGAGGAGGAAAGAGGAGAGACCCCCCATTCTCAAAGCAGGGTACAGGGGAGATAGCTGTTGTTTAGAGTTAGTTCAGAGAGAGGAGAGGGGATTTGAAGATTTTCCCCCTTCTGCCTTCCCTCCTTAGCTGAATCTGCTCTCAGAATTTGCTCTCATTTTTCTTGTTCCCCCTCCACTACTCGAGACAAAAGGGTCTCCACTTGATCTATTCACTCACACTCAGCTTGGGGAACAAATAACTTTTAATGTCAACTCAATCACAAAACACAAACAAAAACAAAACACAAAAGGAATAATGGACAAGGAAGAATGGGAAAAGGAAAGTGGGAAAGAGGTTCCCTGTCTCTATATACACCCTTTACCTTCCCTCCTCGAGATTTGGGGGAACTCAGGACTTGGCATACTGAGCCCCCTGAGAAAAAGTCAGGTTGACTCATCCCTGGGTAATAGGAGCTGCGGTAAAGTCTGCTTAGGTTTCTTTTCAGAATGTCCCTTCAACTGGGAAGTATTGGGTGGAAATATTTCTAGTCACCAGCAGGAAAAATGGGTAGCCCTCAAGAGAAAGTCTTTATCCAACTCTCCCGACTAAGGGCCTCACTGCTCTCTCCCCCAGCCAGAGTCTTCTCCTCCTCAAGGTTCCAAACTCCTTGGGACCCTCCCCTGTTGAGGTGATCAATTTCACACACTCTTCAGCCTGGAAAAATTTCTTTAGCATCAGCCTCTGTCACATATCCTCTACTTCCTGTTGTCTACATGGTGCCACCCTGGCCCATGCAATTTATTTATCTTCTATGTCTATTCTAATCTATCTATGTTACTTATTGTTCCCATCTAACCTCCCCCCTCCTAAAATAATAAAATCTTATCCTAATCTGTCTACTTGATAATCTACATTCCTATCTTATGCTAAGACTGAGTTTTGGGAAGAGAGTTAGGATTATGTAACAACAAAATTTTACAATATAACAATTACTTAATACAAAGGTTATTCCTATTATTACAGTTTTTGGTAGAGCCAGCTAGGTTTTCCAACCTATTTTGTCAAGAATTTGGGGGGAAAACAGTCAATTGGAGTTGTCAGAGAAGTTTCAGAGAAATTGGGCCTACGTGAATTTCAAAAGCCTGTGTGACTGTGGAAAGCAGCCATTTTTAGAGTAGTATTGAGTGCAAATAATCTGCCTAGTAACACCACTGACAAAAGAAACCACACCTTCTGAAGGGTATCCAGAACTATAGAATCATGTGTGCGTGTATAAGCTTAACATATGCATGCATGTAAGAGTGAATATTTTGATCCATGTGAGTGAAACTTTACACAGGATGTTTGTGCCATCCTCATGTGTGCAAGTGAGATTCTTTTTTTATGTAATCAATGTACGTATCTTTCTTAATGTGTGATTGTAAGGCAATTATAAATTTCCTTTGTGGTTGATTGTAGAGGTTAATGATATTTTAATCTAGGCTTGAGATTGAAATTTGTATATAGGCTTAATAATTCTAAGGGATTCTAATTCCACCCAAATAAACTCCCAGGTTATGTAAGAAACCGATTCTCCTGTGTTTCACAGGACACACTAATCCTCCCTGATCTAACTAACCCAAAATTATACTATCTGTCTTGGACATTATTCTATTTCAGTTTCACTGTCTCTGTTCAGTGTCTCTATTTCGTCTTGTGGGATTTTGTTGGATTCATGGGCTCTATGTTTATTTATCAAGGGTTGTTCTTGGGGCATGTGTGTTTTAATGGATTCTTGGGCTCCCATTAAGTAGTTTTTCAGTGTGTTATCATGGGCATAGTGATGTTTCCGTGAGACACGTGAAGCCAAGAATCCTTTCCTACTATTTTGATCGATGTAGGAGTGGTGAGAGCTACATCATATGGACAAATCCATCTGGGCTCTGTGGGTTTGTCTTTGGCAAAAATTTTTACATATAATTTGTCCCCTGGTCTTATGTCATGTAATGAGAAATCTAGTGGTACCCTTTGCACTGTAGTCCCAGACTTCTCAGTTCTTCCAGCCTATTTTGTATCTGTGTCAGATAGGTGTGTAACTGTCATTCCCCTCCCAGCATGGAAAGATAAGATGGTTTAGTTGTCATTCCTATCCCTAGTGGTTGTCCATATATCATCTCATATGGGGAAATATGTAAATCTCCTTCGAGTTTTGTTCTCAATAGAACAGCACAAGTGGAAGAACTTCTGTCCATTTAAGATAAGTTTGGGCACAGAGTTTGGCTATTGTGGTTTTTAATTCCTTATTAATTCTTTCCACCTGTCCTGAACTTTCTTGTCTATATGCATTATGGAAATTACCCTTTATTCCATGAGACTTATCCACTTGTTGTAAATTACTAGAAGTAAAGTGACTTCCCCTGTCTGAGTCTATGGTGTTTGGAATGCCATTTCTAGGAACTATTTCTTTAAGCAATGTTTTCACTACCATGCCAGTGTTGTTTTTCTTTGATGGATATGCTTCTGTCCATTGAGTGAGTCTGTCCACTATGACTAACACATATTTATATTCTCAGTCCCCAGGTATATTAATAAAATCGATCTACAGACACTGAAAAGGTGTATAAGCTAGGGGTTGCCCTTCCAATGCCTTGCATTTAAAATGACCTTGATTAAACTTTCTACAGATATCACATGTCTGACACACTCTTATTGCAGTTGTTGATATCCCTGGAGCTTCCCAAAACCAGAGGACCTCATCCAGCTTGGATTGTAATCCATAATGACCTCTGGAGTGAATCACATTGCAGAGATGTTGGTATAGCCTTTTGGGGAAAGTGGACTTTCCTCCTTGTGATAACCAGATTCCTCTGACTAATCGGGCTCCTAGATGTTCTTGCCATGACTGAATCTCCTCTTGGCAGTATGCTTGTTTGATAACGTGCTCATTTACCAGAGAGGAATTCAGAACATGGATACAACCAAATCTTGCTGCAAATCTTGCTGTTATATCTGCCCTGTGATTTCCTAGAGATACCTCATCCTTTCCAGAAGAGTGAGCCTTGCAATGGATCATTGCCACTTCCTTTGGCAAGTTCACTGATTCTAAGAGTTCATTTATGAGGTTCTCATATGCTATCCTTTTTCTAGATGTTGTGACAAATCCCCTATTCTTTCCAGTTTGTCCTGTGGCAAATAAAATTCCAAAGGCATAAGCTGAAAAGGACTGTTATCTTTGAGTGTTATAGGATTTCATGGGAGAAAGACTTTGGCTTTTGGATTTAAGTTAATTCTCCCCTCATTTTCCATTCTTTCCCCTCTTAGATGTATAATTTTTTCAGCTCCAAAGTCTATTGCAATAATGTCTCCTTTAGCTATCTTGTCAGAATGGTCTGGATACTTAAGTTGTTGTTTAAAAGATTTGCTAGTCCCATTTGATCTTCCACTGTCTAGATCCATTGTGCAAGCTAAAAAATTTCCAAAAAAGATTTAATCTGTTCTTTGCTTTTCTCCATGCAATTTTGTGTACCCAGGTATCCTGAATCATAAATGTCATGTTTCATGCCTGCTATTATCTGTGCAATTTCATTTTCCACCTCAATAATAGTTTTTTGTTTTTTATTAAAGTTGCTTCCCTTGGCATCTTGCCCAACTTTCTGTTTCTCCACCACAAAAATTTTAAAGTTTTCATTTTCCTTTTTACAATCTCCCTATGTGCATTTTATGCTTATGCCCTCATGGTTCCTCCCTGGGGTACCTCCCAAATTTGTCTCCTTTTAATTGATAATGCTAGAGCCTGGCATCATGCAGTATAGTGCTTATTTCTCGCTACAACTTCTGAATAGCAGGGTTTTTCTCCAGAAGCTATATCTGCTTTCATGGATTTCAGGTCTGGGGTCTCCGGTTCTCTAAGTCTGCAGTGAGAGCAACACTGCTTGACATTAGAGTTCTGTCTCCCAGTTTTTGTTATTATATACTTTTCCCTGATAATATACATTTTGACCTTTCCCATCTCTCTTATTTTGGACCTGTTCATAGCAATGTTTCATTGGGCAGTTTCTTTCTATGTGTCCTTGATGAGAACACAAAAAGCAAGTCCTGGTATCTCTTTGCACCATCTTTTGACTTTGGGGTATCTATCTATACTGTGTGGTTTGTCTTTTAAATGTCTTAATTGTAGCCAGGTTCTTAACCTCCTCTAATTCTTTCTGCCTTAATATTTCAGAGGTCTCTTGGAGCTTTTTCTTTAGATAATTCTTTTCTTTTTCTTGATCTACTTTGTTATCATGAAGATAGATGTCAATATCTCTAAGTTCATTAAATGAGATGGTGTCAAACTTAGGGCAATAGTTCCTGAAGAAATCACACAAGTGCTTATCACAGCCCTTGAGAAATTGTTTCCTCACGTGTACTTCTGTTTCTTTTGAATCAGGGCTAAAACTAATAGTCCCTCAGTTTTTACAATAAGGCAATCAATAAATGTGCTTGGATGTTCATTTTTTCTTGGGATAATCTATCAAATTTTCCCCATTCATTTGGTCTTTCTGACAATTGCTTCATTCCCTGCAATAGATCCTCATGGCATTTTCTCAGATAAGCCATTGATCTTGGATTAGAAAAATCCAGATCTTCAAAAACTTCTGGCCAGTTTTTGAGTGAAGAATCTTTTCTTGTTTGCTCAATAAAATTCTTATGTTCCTGAGGTATTAAAAGTTCAGATAAAAGAATTTCTACATCCTCTAAATCTGGTTCATAGAGGTGAAAAGCTCTCTTTAGTTCTTTAATTGTGAGATGAGGCTCTAATAAAAATTTAGGCATATATTTATGTAAAGACTCCAAGTCATGGGTAGTAAATGACTTATGAACTTTTGCATGTAAATGCCAGAATTATCAGTGACCTTAGCTATATCACGCAAAGGCAAAATCTTTTGAGCCTTTGATACATTTGCAAGATTGTTAGCAGATGCATTAATTGGTGCCTGTATGTTATTGTTATTTATTCCTACTGCACCTGATGGTGTCCCAGTATTAGTATTAGTAACTACATCATCCTTATTAGTCTGTCCCATCACATCCCCAGTCTCCTCATTGGTTCCCTTATCCATGCTTCATTTTCTCTGCATGTAATCCTGGCATATCTCAGTTATAAGAGGGATCTGACCAAACAATGTCTCCAATCTATTATCAACGACTAGAGCATGTGTAACAGTCAAAAGAGTGGTTGCCTTAAACTGTGATCGTGAAAATATGGTTTCAAGACAGTGTCTTGAGTTAAATAAAAAATAAAGTGGTCACCATGGGAAAATTCCCAAATATTAAATACGCAACTCAGCTGGGTTTTGTGGAGATTTTAATTAATACAAATAAAGGAATTAAGGAAAGGGAGAGAAAGAGTAAGAGGGAATAGTAGGAAAAAGCCTAGGCCAGCCTAGGCTTTAAACCTTAAGAGAGACCAGTCAGTCTTTAATCACTCACCACAAGATCCTTCCAAGAAAAATTCTAGTGTCCAGAGAGACCCTCCAGTTTAGCTCAGGAAGCTCCACTTCAGCTTCCAAGGCTGCATTCCCCCATTCAGAGGCCTTCTGGCCTCCTTATAAAGAGAATTTTTTCCTATGTCACCTTCCCTAAGTTTTCACATCTACCAATCACAGTAGACAGTTTCACAGGACTGACCATTCTTAATTCACACCTGAGTAGACTAAACTTTTGAGTAATTCACACCTGAGTAGACTAAAACTTTTGAGTAATTCATAACTGAGTAGACTAAAACTTCACACCTCTTTTGTTAAGCTTGTCTCTGGCAAGTTTGCAAGTTGCCTGACCTTTTAGTGATTAATTTGACCTTCATAGGTACTTAGCACCCTTTTGTATTAAATCTAAAAATAGACCTAGCTTAAGTACTTGGCCTCACTATAAGTATGGGTTAAGTGCTTTTCATTGTTCAGTAAAGAGTTTATAACTTTATCTTCCCCTAAAGTATGCTTAAGTATGAGTGGAGTAATGTTAGAATTCTCACATTCCTGATCAAATACCTTCATTGTTTAAAATGGGGAATGGTCTTAACCAAATGTTCTAAGATAAAGTCTGAGAATTTTTAACATTCACAAGTCTGAGAAATTTTAAGATTCACACATGTACAATTTTCTTTCGGAAGATCAGGTTGGCACTAGCTTTGATATTCTTTTAAGATGTTAGTTACTACCATGAATACAAAATAGACTTGGGGTATGATTTGCTAGAAGTAATTCACATCTAGATAATTCATTGGCAACTGTGTCCATCCCATAGTCATATTGGTTAATGTCTTCAGAACATTGTCTATCATCCCTGCCACTGTATTATAAATGATACAGTAGCCCCAATAAATGGCAATTATTCCTAGCACAGTCAACCAAAGTATTAGTTGTAACATGTTTCCCATTAGATCTTTTCTAGGCTCTAATTGCCAGGAGTTAACACTTAGAAAATGTTGTTGTCCCCACAAGCTTTGCTTCTAGCTAGATAGGATCCAAGAAGGCTAGCCCCTATTGCTGATAGCTCTAGTATAGCCTCCCTTTTACAATAGCCTCCCTTCCTCAGAATTGTAACTGACCAGAGTGGCAGTTGGTAACTGACTTGTTCTCCCCCACCACCACCAGGAATCAAGATGTTTTTGATCCTGTGTGGGAACTGCTAGGCAGCATAAGTGACAAAGGCTGCTTGCCTCAGGAGTTGTAATTGACAACAACTTCACAAATGACAATTGATGGCAGTTGGTGACAGTTAGACACTAAAGCTTTTTTTTTTTTTAATAAATCGGGTCCTTTTAAATCTGGGGTGCCAACTGTTTAAAAAGATATAAAAAAGGAAGGGATGTCCCCCAAAGGAGACTTGGGCTTTTGGTATGGAGAGGGGGAAAAAGATAACTCCTTTCTCCACAAAGCGGGGTTTAGTGGAGACAGCAGATGTAATGGGTTGGCTCAGAGAGAGGAGAGGGGGATTGAAGATTTCCCCCCTTCTGCCTTCCCTCCTTAGCTAAGGCTGCTCTCCCCAATTTGCTCTTGTCCCTCTTGTCCCCCCTCCACTACTCAAGATTAAAAGGTCTCCCTTTGATCTGTTCACTCACACTCAGCTTGGGGAACAGATAACTTTTTAATGTTAACCCAATCAGGTACTACAAAAGGCAATCTGAACCCCCCTGAGAGAAAATCAGATTGACTCACCCCTGGGTAACAGGAGCTGAGGTAAAGTCTGCTCGGGTTTCTCTTCAGAAAGTCCCTTCAATTGGGAAGTGTTGGGGGGAAAGATTTCCAGTTACCAGCAAGAAAAGTGGGTAACCCTCAGGAGAAAGTCTATCCATCTTCTCTCTTAGAGGTCTCAAGACCAATAGACCCTAACAACTCTCCTAGCCAGAGTCTTCTCTCCTCTGGAAATTCACTTCCTGGGCCCCTCCCCCATCGAGGTGATCAATTTCACATACTCTTCAGTCTGGCACTTTTTTCTCTAGTGCCAACCTCTATCACAGAAGGAAGGAAGAATGGAAGGAAGGAACCAAGGAAGGAAGGAAGGAAGGAGGGAAGGAAGGAATGGAGGAAGGAAAGAAGGCAAGAGTCTCAGTTGTCAAGGAATAGGAAAGACATTAGGAAAGGTAAATTGAAGATAATCATATAGGAAAAGCATTATAAATTAAGAAGGATGAGAAAGGCTTCTTAAAGAAGTGAGATTTTATCTCGGACTTGAAGATAAATAGGGAAGCCTTGATAAGGAGACAAGGAAGGAGAATATTTTAGGAAGGAGGTCAGTGTCACTGGATTGCAAAGGAAGTGGAGGAATAAGTTGCAAGAAAATAGGAAAAGAAAGAAATCAAGTTCTGAAGTTTTAAAAGTCAAAAAGGATTTTAAATATGAACAGTAAGGCAATAAGACCCTGGAGTTCTTTGAATAGGGACAGGACATGATCAGATAGGTACTTTAGGAAGCAATATCAACAATAATTAGAGAAGGTAGTATATTTGGATGGTATAGAGTGGATATGAAAAAAATGGTAAGAATTTGGAAATTTAATGGTTCAGAAAAGGTCCTGTAGAGCAATCAGAAATCTTATGTCATTTGTGCTCTCCTATTAAGTAGGGAAGCTAAAAAAAATGACAAAAATGAATCCCAGGGTTTGTTAGATTTTTCAAGGGAGAAACAGATATTTTGTAAAGTAGGTAGAGAAAATTGATGCAGTATAATGTTATCATGCATGTCCACAGGGTAACAGAGATTAGATAGACCACTATTGAGAGAAGAGACATAGGGAAGATGGACGATAGGAATGAGTGAGATGAGTAGGAAGGCATTATGTGTTACCAGGTCCTAAAAAGAATTAGAAACCCTTATCTGTTCTTGGAATTAAGAGCAAATAAAAGTTCTCCCAATGGATAAAAGGCATCTGTTCCTAAAATCTCAAGGCTTTACTATTTGTTTTCTTTTATCCAAAAAACCAAGAATATAAAATTAGAAGAAAAGATCACACAGGATATTGTCACATGTATTCTAGCAATAACCAAATAAGCTTTCACAGAAGATTTCTGGTCCTTGTAACTAGAAAAAAGTTAAGTGTAACATTTTATGTGGATTGTTCCTGTAGTTATTTTCCAGCACAGTAAACAAATAAACTCAAATACTCATGGTTTCCCATTTCTGAGATATTTAACATTGTAGCAGCTAATTATATGTATTTGTTTTTCCATAGAAATCTATTGTATATTATAGTCCAAAATTAATGCCTTTCTTCTATAATGGAGGAGGAGGGTGATCAACTGGCTTCAGAAGAGATAAAAGCACAAGAAATCCAGCTCAAAAGTTCCCAGCCTTGACATTATTACCTTCTTTCACCAATGAAGTAATCTATTTCCCTTCCTTCCTAAAGTTTTCCCCCATCTTTATCCGTGCTTCACAATAAACAGCTTTAAATTTTTATGGGCTGCAGTCCTTTTATTTTCTGCTCATTCACTGCATTCCAAATACAAAAGTTGCCACATGTTTTATGGTATATCACAACCATGTTTGGAGCTGTGATTATGACTGGAAAATTGGGAAAAAATCTACCCTTTAGGCCACTTTATTTGCATATGAGAACCTAATACTATTTAAATAATAGTTAAAATCACAGCCTTCAAACTCAAAACCAGCTATTAAAACATTGCCATTGGTAAAAATAATAGGATTTAAACTGACTTTATGCAAGATGGAGGGGGAGAGGATAAGAGGGTAGGTCACTGAAGTGATTATTGCTTTATTCATTTCAATATTCCTTCATTGACTTGGATTTTACTAAATTCCCTTCTTTTGTATATTTTGTAAAAAAAACACTTTTTGGTTTAGAAAATGAGGGTACAAAATTAGCAGGTTTAAAAATATGTGAGTTACATGGAAGACAGAACAGCAACTAAGATATTGTGATTAATTTGATAGACTTCCAGTAGGAAGTATTTAGTTTATCTGCACATAGTAAATGAATATTAAAATATTCATACCCCAAGGCTACCAGCAAACGTAGATAACAGCTGTTGGTCTAAAATGTGGTTTCATTATGTAGAAATTGGAATAAGATTGTAATTATGAATTAAAGCTAGAACACTAAAAAAAAATACAAACATGTTGAGTGGGTTTGCACTAAACCTACCCTTTGAAATCAGTTTTCAGTAATAAAAATGAATAAAAAATAAAGGCGGAAGAAAGAGAAAAGAAAGAGAAAAGGGGGAAAGAGTTATATTTTGGAATTCTATATAAGTATATAATTTCTATTACTTAAAGATGGAGAAGTAGAGGTAGCAGGATTAAGTAATACATCCATATTGAATAATAAAGTTCAAAAGAGGGGAGGAAAGTAAAAATAGGAAACTTTTGTGCCATTTTAGACTCTGGTAGTAGCTTGGTTCAATTAATTTCATTTCTTTAATGACATTTTCATATTTTAAAGGACAAGATATCACAAGACTTTCTCTTCCCTTATTTCCACAGAAAGTAGGAAACAGAGACCCTGTCCCTTACTTTCATCTAGGCCTTTTCTTCCCATTATTAAGAAGAGAGGAAAGAGAAGAAATGCCCTATCACATTCTAGGTGGTAACTATTCATATGAAGGGGGAGAATTACTTAAGTTAGACAGCCTACATAATAGGTCAAACAAAGGGAAAAAAAACCCTTAAAACTTCATATCCCTCAATGTTTATTATTGAAAAAGAATCATTGATTAGGGTAAATTCTGTTTCAGTGAAAAAAAATTTAAATATAGATTTGGAATCCTGGTTTGGATACTAGGTCTAGCACTAGCCACCTAAGGTAACCTTGGACAAGTTATTATAACCCATCAATTAACTAATCTTTAAAATGAAGGGAGTTTAACAAGATTGCCTATATATTCTATTTAATTTTAATATATGTTCATTTTATATTTATTTTATAAATACATAATTATATTTTATAATATAATTATTTTATTTTGGAAATATATACTTTCATAATATTTTATATCCATATGTAATATACCTTATAATATATATATTTTTTAAACATTATTTTATTTGGTCATTTCCAAGCATTATTCATTGGAGACAAAGATCCTTTTTCTCCCCCCACTCACCTATCCCATAGCCAACGCGCGATTCCACTGGGTATCACAAGTGTTCTTGATTTGAACCCATTTCTGTGTTGTTGGTATTTGCACCAGAGTGTTCTTTTAGTCTCTCTTCAGTCATATCCCCTCAACCCCTGTAGTCTAGCAGTTGGTTTTCCTCGGTGTTTTTACTCCCACAGTTTGTCCTCTGTTTGTGGATAGAGTTTTTTCTCCTAGATCCCTGCAGATTTTTCAGGAACATTGCATTGACACTAATGGAGAAGTCCATTATGTTCGATTGTACCACAGTGTGTCAGTTTCTGTATACAATGTTTTCCTGGTTCTGCTCCTTTAGCTCTGCATCACTTCCTGGAGGTTGTTCCAGTCTCCATGGAATTCCTCCACTTTGTTATTCCTTTTAGCACAATAGTATTCCATCACCAACATATACCACAATTTGGTTAACCATTCTCCAACTGAAGGGCATCCCCTCATTTTCCAATTTTTGGCCACCACAAAGAGGGCTGCTATGAATATACTTGTACAAGTCTTTTTCCTTATTATCTTTTTGGGGGTACAAGCCCAGCAGTGCAATTGCTGGATCATAGGGCAGACAGTCTTTTATCACCCTTTGGGCATAGTTCCAAATTGCCCTCCAGAATGGTTGGATCAATTCACAACCCCACCAGCAGTGGATTAGTGTCACTACTTTGCCACATTCCCTCCAGCATTCATTCCCCTCCTTTGTTGCTTTGTTAGCCAATCTGCTAGGTGTGAGGTGATACCTCAGAGTTGTTTTTATTTGCATCTCTCTGATTATAAGAGATTTAGAACACTTTCTCATGTGCCTATTAATAGTTTTGATTTCTTTATCTGAAAACTGCCTATTCATGTCCCTTGCCCATTTGTCAATTAGAGAATGGCTTGATTTTTTGTACAATTGATTTAGCTCTTTATAAATTTGAGTAATTAAACCTGTGTCTGAGGTTTTTATGAGGATTGTTTCCCAATTTGTAGCTTTTCTTCTGACTTTGCTTACATTGGTTTTGTTTATACAAAAACTTTTAAATTTGATATAGTCCAAATTATTTATTTTGCATTTAATGACTCTTTCTAAGTCTTGCTTGGTTTTAATATCTTTCCCTTCCCAAAGGTCTGACATGTATACTATTCTGTGTTCACCTAATTTTCTTATAGTTTCCTTCTTTATGTTCAAGTAATTCACCCATTTTGAATTTATCTTGGTGTAGGGTGTGAGGTGTTGATCCAAACCTAATCATTCCCATACTGTCCTCCAATTTCCCAGCAGTTTTTATGAAATAGTGGGTTTTTGTCCCAAAAGCTGGGATCTTTGGGTTTATCATATACTATCTTGCTGAGGTCACTTACCCTGAGTCTATTCCACTGATCCTCCTTTCTGTCTCTTAGCCAGTACCAAATTGTTTTGATGACTGCTGCTTTATAATAAAGTCTGAGATCTGGGACTGCAAGGCCCCATTCCTTTGTATTTTTTTTTCATTATTTCCCTGGATATCCTTGATCCTTTGTTCTTCTAAATTAACTTTGTAATGTTTTTTTCTAAATCAGCAAAAAAAAATTTTTTTTGGAAGTTCAATGGGTATGGCACTAAATACATGAATAAGTTTGGGTAGGATGGTCATTTTTATTATATTGGCTCGTCCTACCCATGAGCAGTTAATGTTTTTCCAATTGTTCAAATCTAGTTTTAGTTGTGTGGAGAATGTTTTGTAGTTGTGTTCATATAGTTCCTGAGTTTGTCTTGGGAGATAGATTCCTAGGTATTTTATTTTGTCTAAGGTGATTTTGAATGGGATTTCTTTCTAGTTCTTGCTGCTGAGCTGTGTTGGAAATACATAGAAATGCTGATGACTTATGCGGGTTTATTTTGTATCCTGCAACTTTGCTAAAGTTGTTGATTATTTCAATTAGCTTTTTGGTTGAATCTCTAGGATTCTTTAAGTAAACCATCATGTCATCCACAAAGAGCAATAACTTGGTCTCCTCCATGCCTATTTTAATGCTTGCAATTTCTTTTTCTTCTCTAATTGCTACTGCTAGTGTTTCTAGTACAATGTCAAATAATAGAGGTGATAATGGGCATCCTTGTTTCACTCCTGATCTTATTGGGAATGCATCTAGTTTATCTCCATTGCAGATGATATTAGTTGATGGTTTTAGATATATACTGTTTATTATTTTTAGGAAAGACCCTTCTATTCCTATACTTTCTAGTGTTTTTAATAGGAATGGGTTTTGTATTTTACCAAAGGCTTTTTCTGCATCTATTGAAATAATCATGTGATTTTTGTCAGTTTGCTTGTTGATATTGTCAATTGTGTCGATGGTTTTCCTAATATTGAACCAGTCCTGCATCCCTGGTATAAATCCTACATGATGAATGATTCTTCTGATCACTTGCTGGAGTCTTTTTGCTAGTATCCTATTTAAGTTTTTGCATCCATATTCATTAGGGAGATTGGCCTATAATTTTCTTTCTCTGTTTTTGGCCTGCCTGGCTTTGGAATCAGTACCATGTTTGTGTCATAAAAGGAATTTGGTAGAACTCCCTCTTTGCTTATTATGTCAAGTAGTTTGTATAGTATTGGGATTAGCTGTTCTTTGAATGTTTGATAGAATTCACTGGTGAATCCATCAGGGCCTGGGGATTTTTTCTTAGGGAGTTCTTTGATGGCCTGCTGGATTTCTTTTTCTTATATGGGATTGTTTAAGAAATCTATTTCTTCTTCTGTTAGTCTAGGCAATTTATATTTTTGTAAATATTCATCCATATCACCTAGGTTGGTATATTTGTTGCCATATAGTTGGGCAAAGTAGTTTTTAATGATTGCCTTAATTTCCTCTTCATTGGAGGTGAGGCCCCCCTTTTCATCCTTGATGCTGTTAATTTGCCTTTCTTCTTTCCTTTTTTTAATTAGATTGACCAGTACTTTGTCTATTTTGTCTTTTTTTTTCAAAGTACCAGCTTCTAGTCTTTTTTCTTGGTTTAATAGATCTATCACTTTCAATTTTATTGATTTCTCCCTTAATTTTTAGGATCTCTAGTTTGGTTTTCTCCTGGGTGTTTTTAATTTGTTCGCTTTTAAGTTTTTTGATTTGCATTTCCAATTCATTGATCTCTGCCCTCCCTAATTTGTTAATATACACACTCAAGGATAGGAATTTTCCTCTGATTACTGCTTTGGCTGCATCCCATAGAGTTTGAAAGGATGTCTCAACATTGTAATTTTCCTCGATGAAATTATTGTTTCTACAATTTCTTCTCTAACTAACCGATTTTGGAGTATCATATTATTTAATTTCCAATTAATTTTTTATTTGGCTCCCCATGTACCCTTACTGATCAATATTTTTATTGCCTTATGATCTGAAAAGGTTGTATTTATTATTTCTGCTTTTTTTCATTTGTATGCCATGTTTCTGTGACCTAGTGTATGGTCAATCTTTGTGAATGTGCCATGTGGTGCTGAGAAGAAGGTGCATTCCTTTTTGTCCCTATTTATTTTTCTCCATATGTCTATTAACTCTAATTTTTCTAAGATTTCATTTACTTCTTTTACCACTTTCTTATTTATTTTTTTATTTGATTTATCTAAATTTGATAGTGTTTGGTTCACATCTCCCACTAATTTTACTGTCTATTTCTTCCTTCATTTCTCCTAGTTTCTCCATTAGAAATTTGGGTGCTATACTATTTGGTGCATACATGTTGATTAGTGGTATTTCCTCATTATCTATAGTCCCTTTAAAGAAAATATAGTTACCTTCCCTATCCCTTTTAATCAGATCTATTTTTGCTTTAGCTTTGTCAGATATCATGATTGCAACTCCTGCATTCTTTCTATCAGTTGAGGCCCAGAAGGTCTTACTCCATCCTTTAATTCTGACCTTTTGAGTGTCTACCTGCCTCATGTGTGTTTCTTGAAGACAACATATGGTAGGGTTTTGGATTCTAATCCATTCTCCTATTCATCTATGTTTTATGGGTGAGTTCATCCCATTCACATTCAAAGTTATGATTGTCACTTGTGGACTCCCTGGCATTTTGAAATTCTCCCCTAATTCTGACCTTTCTTCTTTAGCTATAACCTTTTAAGCCAGTAATTTACTTTAAATCAGTCTCCCTAGTCCCCTCCCTTGATATATTTCCCTTTCTATGCCCTCCCTTTTTGTTCCCTCCCCCTCCTCCTTCTCCTTCCTTCCCTTTTTGTGTTCCCTCCCTCCCTACCCACCTTGGTTTTCCCTTCTCCCTTACCCTGTTGGATAAGATAGAATTCAAGATCTTAATGGATCTGGATGCTCTTCCCTCTCATAGTTGATTTCACTGAGAGTAAGGTTTAATTAAAAACTCTCTTCCTCTCCTTCTTATAGGAATTTTCTTCCCCTCCCCTTCCTATGTGTATCTTTGTGTGAGAAAGATTATTCTATTTAGTTTTCTTTCCCCCTATTTCTTGGACTATATCTTAGTACCATCAACAATTCCCCCCTCCCTTTTTCTTTCTATATCCCTTTTTCTTCATATCATCTTGATACCCCAAACATTCCCTATGCATGATTCTTCTTACAACTCTAATGATGCATGTAATTTTTGAGAGTTACACATTACATTTTCCCCACATATTAATATATGTAAATTGATATAAATGTAGTCCTTATAGAAGAGAGTTTGAATAAAAGAAAAAGATAACATTTTTTCTCCTTTTCCCTTTCCTTCATATTTACCTTTTCAGGTATTCCATGCTCTTTGTTTTTTTCGATATCAAACTTTCCACAGAGCTCAGGTCTTTTCTTTGCAAAAACTTGGAAATCTTCTATTTTGTTGAATGCCCATACTTTTCCCTGGAAGTATATAGTCAGTTTTGATGGATAGCTGATTCTTGGTTGAAGACCCAGCTCTCTTGCCTTTCTGAAAATCGTGTTCCATGCCTTATGGTCATTCAGAGTGGAAATTGCAAGGTCTTGTGTGACCCTGATTGGCATTCCTTTATATATAAATTGTCTTTTTCTGGCTTCTTGTAAGATTTTTTCTTTAGCTTGAAAGCTTTGGAATTTGGCAATTACATTCCTGGGAGTTCTCTTTTGGGGATTTATTGTAGCGGGTGTTCTGTGAACCCTTTCTATTTCTATTTTGACCCCTTGCTCCAGAGCATGTGGGAAATTTTCTTCTATAATCTCCTGTAGAATAGCATCTATGTTTTTGTTTATCTCTGGTTTTTCTGGTAGACCAATAATTCTCAGGTTGTCTCTTCTTCCTCTGTTTTCCTGGTCTATCATTTTGTCAGTGAGATATTTTATGTTTTCTTCTAATTCATTGATTTTTTTTTTGGCTTTGCTTTATTAATTCTTGCTGTTTTGCAAGCTTGCTGTCTTCCAGTTGCTTATTTCTGGTCTTTAGGGACTGGATTTGTTTTTCAGCTTGTTCTACCCTTTTGTTAGAGACTTCCAGCTCTTTCTCCAATTGTGAAGTCTTGTCTATCAGACTGCTGATTTCTTTCTCCCATTTTTTCCCAGAAGTTTTCCATCTTTTGAATAAGCTCCAATTTGGGTTCTTTCAGAGCTTGTGGATAATTTCCATTTTGGGGGGGGCATGTTTTGATTTTGTTTGGATTTCATTCTCTTTCTCTTCTTTTCCTTGGGTACTCTTGCCATAGAAGTTTTCAATAGTCACTTTTTTCCCTTTCTTCTTGGAGGCTTGATTTTGGGCCATGTGAGCCATGCCTTTGGTAGTTATTTTCCCCTTTCCTTTTTGGACTGAGATCTGGGTGATATGGCTGGGTTTTCTGTGGATTTAGGTTGCCTCAGACTAATTCTTCCAAGCCTCTGAAGTTTGTTAGCACACCCGTCCCTGTGCACAGTGCATCCTGTCCACCCCTGTGCTCAGCGCGCCTGCACCTGTGCTCAGTGTGCCTTCCCCCCGTGCTGTGTGATCTCTTCTCACCTATGCGCAGGCTCTGAGGGGTGGATATCTGGTTTTCCCTGTCAGTTTCCAGGGAGACTGGCTTTTCCCCCCCCTCACTACAGTGAGGGGCCACACTTTGGCCTTAGGCAGTTTTTACAGATTCTGGAGACTCCTCACTTTTTGCAGTTTGTGGGCTCTCTAGTGCTCAGAGTTTTCCCGTGAAACCACCCTGAGAGGTCATTTCCAGCAGTCTTTAGATCCCAAGGACCCTGGTGTGCCCCTCCCAGACAGAGACCTTCCTCACTCACTCGTTGTCCCAGTGAGTGCTCTGATCCCCTACTCTGGTTTATTGGGGGAGGTGGGGGGGGTAAGGGCGGCTCAGTTCATGTTTTTGTGCAAGCTTTTCCTCCTTCTTATAGTGTGGCAATGTTCTAACCCCATGTACCTTCGTTTCTGTGGGGTACTGGAGAGTCCCTCCATTCTTCCAAAGGTGATTTTTATGCTCTTTTGAGGTAGTCTATTTCCTTCAGTGCTGGGGAGAGGAAGTGATTTGAGTCTAGATTGCAGCCATGTCTACCTGGAAGTCCCTTATAATATATATTTTATCATATAATATTTAATATATAAATGTATAGGCAATATATTTATGTAACCTTATGTTTCAAACAATATGAGGGCATAATGTGCTAGAGTGGGATTTAGAGACTTAGTTCAACACCCAAATTTTTCATTGGCTATATGTGACCACAAATGAGACCTGTTCTCTCCACAGATCTTAGTTTATTCATGAATAAAATGAGATATTGGGTTAGTTGGCTCCTGGGATATCTTTGAGGTCTTGAAATGAAAACTATAATAATTCTATCTATGACACTGCAAAAACTATACATAAGGTCATATAAGACCATCTTCAAAAGGTCAGTAATCAAATTGTTACAAAATAGTAATTATCTATAATTGAGGTGTCAAATTTTTAGTTCTCTGAATATATCCCAAAACAGATTGAATAATAATTGGAAAGTATTTAACAAATTTAATTTTAAAACTACAATTCAACACAGATAATATTAATGTATGGTTTAATACCATGGTCTACAAAGGCAGATCTGCGAGTCCAGAGATTATTCCTTTCTTCCTCAGTACTATACTGTGGCAGCTCTAGAAATCAATCAGCAAGTCAGTCAATAAACATTTAAGTGCTTATTATGTGCCAGATTCTGTTTTAAGGACTGGAGATACAGGAAGGGGCAAAAGACAAGTCTCTGCCTACAAGGAATTTACAATTTAATTGGAGAAGAAAGAAGAATAGTTCCCAACTACTGAGCCTGACTCACAGGGAATGATGATAGCCATATTTAGCACATCCCTTCTATTCATGGAGGGTTCTAAGTGGAGGCCAGTGGGTCTGAATATACTCCGAGTCACAAGGAACATTAGGTTCCTGGCATATGATGCTCTAGGGATAAAAGGAAATTATAAATGTTGACAGATGCTATCCACTGATAGAATGTATATAAGTTATACTCTGTATATAACCTTAATATTTGCAAGTTATATCCTATAGTAGTGTGGCAACAAAGAAAAAAGAGCAAGATTTGGAGCCTTGGAATTTAGATACAAATCTTGGCTCCTTTGTTACTATGTGACTTTGGGCAAGTTATTTAATCTCTTTGAGCATCACTTTCTACATCTGAAAAATAAAGCTAGATTAATTGACCTTCTAAAGTCTCTTCTAAATCCTAAAATCGGTGATTAGTGCCAATATAGGTATTATGTATTGAGATAATTTTTTGCAACTACTCTTTTATATAAATTAATGATTATTTAGCATGTACATTGTAAACCTCAAAATTCCTTAGACTTATAAATGTTGGAAATTTCACCATTGGGATATTTCATACTTGGAAAATTTCTTACTGATAGTCTATTGGAATGGGAACTCCATTGGCATGGGAGGTTCCTTCTCTTCCCTTCTTAAGATTACTTTAGGACAGAAACCTTTTGCTGAACAATGGAAAGGACTTTGACCTATGCTTAAGCATAGAACAGGAATTTCTTTGAGTCTTGATTGATTTTAGAATTGATACAATGGAGATACTCCACCCTATTCAGTCCTAATAGGATTGAGTAAGGGCTGCAGCCTAGATCAAAATTTAATTATTCCAATCTCTACCATACTCAAGTTAACAGGATTTAGAAAGGGCTGTAACAAAGGAGTATAGATTTAATCATTTGAAAATATGACCTTCAACAGACATGTGCAAAAAGCCAGAAACCTCTGGGCGGTCCTGGGTTAAGCGAGAGCCTCCATTGACAGGCAAATTGATGAAGAGTGATTGGTAGATGTGAGGACTGAGGGGAGGCAACTTGGATGGTTTCCTTAAAGATAGGAGGGTCTGGAGACTCGTGGAGGTGGTTGATTTTGTGGTCGGTGTTGTTCCTGGGCTCTGAGGAAGCTTGCTCTGAAGGAAGCTGAAGGTGGGGGCCTCTGAGACTGTTTCTCCATTTTGGACACGTGAGTAATAGGGACTGATCTCTTTTCTTTGCCCCAGCTATCTAAGGGCTTGGGCCTTTTGGCCCAGCCTAAACAGAAGGGGTATTTAAGCCCTATTCCCTTCTCTCCCCTTTCTCTCTCTCTCTATATATATCTAATTCCTTTCTTGCTCCTATTGTAATTAAACTCCAAAAAAGGCTGACGGCTGACTTGAGTTTTTCATTTAGGAATTACATAGCTGATTCCTTGGCGACCTTAAATTAATATATATCAGTCTTTTAAAGTGATTCCCTTGTAACATTGTGGCTGACCACACGGGAGTCTAAAGAATCCTCTCAATAAAACTTTTTCCTTGCCTTTTTACTATACTGTTTCACCACTTAGTCCTTTTTAAAAAAAAAAAAAAAAAACTTGGCTTAAAGACACAGCTGCTAGAACACGTGAGTATAAAAAACTTTTTCTCTTTTCTCCTTAAGTTAAATTGGAATCAGCAGTTTTTTCTTTTTCTTCCCTTTAATCTTAAGGGACAGCTGGGTAGCTCAGCGGATTGAGAGCCAGCCCTAGAGGCAGAAGGTCCTGGGTTCAAATCGGACCTCAGATACTTCCCAGCTGTGTGACTCTGATAGACAGAAAACAGCTGTTTTTAAATCTCAGCATAAAGTCCTGGCTGGAAGAACTGTTTCTAAATATCCTTTCCCTTAAGGAACAACTTCCTGGATTAAAAAAAAAAAAAAAACCCTGTGGAAAGTTTGTTGCTTTGCCCTGCTCCCCACGTGTTTTGTGAAATTACAAAATATACATATAAAAATGAGTACTACATTCTTTGACAATTATATGGCAGCTGAAGAAGTAGGGGCATTGAGGAATGAAGGATACCTCCAAATTTTTATATTAATAGGTACTGTCATTTTTGTACTCCTCAATACTATATTTAGAGATGAAAAAATAAAAAATATTGAGGATAAAATAAAACAAAATGAGGATAAAATAAAACAAAATGAGGATAAAATAGAAAATATTGAGGATAAAATAGAAAATGTTGAGGATAAAATAGAAAAAAATGAGGATAAAATAGAAAATATTGAGGATAAAATAGAAAATATTGAGGATAAAATAGAAAAAATTGAGGATACAATAGAAAAAATTGAGGATACAATAGAAAAAATTGAGGATAAAATAGGAAATATTGAGAATAAAATAGAAAAACTTGAGGATAAAATAGGAAATATTGAGAATAAAATAGGAAATATTGAGGATAAAATGGGAGATATGGAAGATAAAATAGGAAAAATTGAGGATAAAATGCAAGCCCAATTAGAAGATCTAAAATGTTTCTTACAGGATCAATGGGCAAACACCCACTCTACCAGAAACAGACCTGTTTCTGAACCTTTGAATGAGGAAATTTCCTTCCCTGAAATAGAGATGGAAAACACCTTCCCTATAGCCCAGTTAACAGACTGCTTCTCTCGTGCAGTGCAAATCTTGTCTGAATTTAATCCCCAAAACCCTTCCCCTGCAATCCCAGCTTCTCATGTTCCTTCTCCTACACAAAACCAAATTCCAATGCAAGGGAGATCTTGTCCTCCTAGAGAAACCTGTCCTTGTCAAACTGACCCACAGGTGCAAAATTCAACTAGAGGCCTGTTTCCTCTAAGAGAAGTACCTGAAATAGGACGAAATGGGGATGTGGTGACTTTAAGACACAGGATACCGTTTACTCCCCAAGAAATAAATGAATTTACACGAAATATCCCCACATATGAACAAGATCCTTTTCTAGTAACAAAAAAGATGGGAGACATATTTTTTCAATATAATCCGTCTTACAAGGATGTTGAGAGCTTACTACAGGCTTTTTTAAGTGAACGTGAAAAAAATAAAATAATTGCTCATGTCAACAAAACCCGGGGGCGTAATGCAGCACATTGGCCATCTCAGGATCCCGAATGGGACTATAATAATCCTGAGGACTATCTACAACTATACCGTTGTAGAGAGGCCATCCTCACGGCCATGAAGGAATGTGCGGACAGTACAGATAAGTGGATGGAACTGGAAAAAATTAAGCAAAAGGAAAACGAAACACCCTCCAGATTTATGGACAGAATTATCGAGTTTGGGGACAGATACTTAGATTGGGACTTAAATAAAGAGAATAGTTTAAGACAAGTTAGAAGAATCTTTGTAAACAATTGTTGCAAAGTAATTAAAAATTATTTTAAAACACAATGCCCAAGATGGTCAGATATGGACCTTGAAGAATTGCGAAAAACAGCTATATATGTTTTTAAGGGAAACGAAGAAAAGGAGAAAGAGAATAATGATGACATGGAGGAAATGAAGAAAAAAATGAGATGTGTAATAGATAGGATAACTAAATTAGAAAGTGGGCATGATAATGAACCAACGACAATTGCCCCTCTCCAGAAATCCAATTATCAATCCATTACTTGCCACTTCTGTGAGAAGAAGGGCCACAAAATGATGGAATGTAGAACCTTTCTTAAGATGTTTGGAAGGAATACACAGTTTAATAATGGTTTTAGAAATAATAACTATAGAAATTATGATAATGGTTTTAGAAACCAAAATTCTAGAAATTATAATAATGACTATGGAAATAACTATAATGAATATAGAAATAAGAGCTTTAGAAACCAGAATTATAGAAATAGGAATTGGGAATTTAATGACAATGCTCAAATTGAAGAAAATTTTAATGATAATACTCAACAATATATGAGAAATGGCGCTCGTCCAAAAATTACTCGAGGTACTAATGACCCTCAGAGAGGTGCCCTTCAGGGGGGTGCCCAAGGAATATCCCAAACACAATGATGGTGCCCGGGGGGGGGCTGGGGCACAGGAATCAGAGGATACAACCTTTGATTTCCCAGACCCTGATGTCCTACTACCCGTTGTCCCTATCCACTGCCCTCCCCATACTAATGAACCCCATGTTACCTTAAAAGTGGGTAACACCTATTATGATTGTCTATTAGACACCGGAGCTTCCTGGTCTGTATTAAAGAGAACACCTGATTTACAATGTTATTCTATTGGCTCAGAGAATGTAATAGGAGTATCAGGAATAACCCAAAGAGTTAAAAGACTTCCTCCTAGAATGGTGTCTGTAGGACCCCTAGAGGTACAACACTCCTTCCTTTTGATGCCTGACTCCCCTTTAAATTTGCTGGGGAGGGACCTTCTATGCAAACTCAGAGCCACAATAACCTGCTCCCCAGATGGCTCATTATCATTAGAAGTACCAGAGGAATCTTTAAATTTACTCCCTGTACTTCTCTCTGAAAACCAGGAGGCAAAAGAACCTTCCATTTTTGAAATACCTAAAGATATACCAGAGTCTCTTTGGGCCACATCTTCTTCTGATGTAGGCTTACTCAAATCTGCTGTTCCTGTGCAGATAAAAACTAAATCTAGCCCACCTCCTTCTATCCCTCAGTATCCCCTCTCAAAGGAGGCAATTGAGGGTATTACACCAGTTATTAACTCATTAATAGAACAGGGAATAATAATCCCTTGCAAATCTGAATACAACACGCCCATCCTGCCAATTAAAAAACCAAAAAAAGGACCCGATGGCAAACACATCTATAGATTCGTACAGGATCTAAGGGCAGTGAATAATCACGTTATAAAGAGACACTCCGTAGTTTCTAACATACATACTATTATTTCATCTATTCCTAGCACAACTACATACTTTACAGTAGTAGACTTGTGTTCAGCTTTCTTTTCCATACCAATACATGAAAACTCCAGGCATATTTTTGCTTTCACCTGGAAGGGCTCACAATATACCTGGTGTCGGCTGCCACAGGGTTATGTCGAAAGTCCGAGCTTATTTGAGCAAATTTTGAGCCAAGACACAGACAATATAACATTTAAAAATAGCAAATTAATCAAATATGTAGATGATCTACTCTTGGCTTCAACAGATGCAGAAACATGTCAAGAAGATAGCAAACACCTTCTTTTGGAATTGCACAAAAGAGGACATAAAATCTCTAAGGATAAAGTTCAATGGTGTCTCCAAAAAGTAGAATATTTGGGATTCATCTTGACTGCGGGTGCTCGTTATATTTCTCCAAAACGAATTGAGAACATTCAAAAATTGAGTGCTCCTACCACTAAGAAACAGCTGAGAGCAATTTTAGGAGCAACAGGGTTTTGTAGACAATGGATTCCTTGCTATGGGGAAATCACTAAACCCCTTATAGCATTAACAAAGGATTCAGTTCCTGAACCCCTCAAATTAGAGCCTGAACACTTGTCAGCTCTAACAGATCTGAAAAAGGCTATCATGTCTGCCCCTGCTCTAGGCATCCCAGATTACAACAAGCCATTTACTTTATATGTGCATGAGCGAAGAGGAGTAGCCTCTGGTGTGTTAACTCAGACTTTGGGACCTTCTCAGCGCCCAATTGCTTATTATTCTGCCCAACTAGACCCAGTAGCAGCAGGAGCACCACCATGCCTTAGAGGAGTAGCTGCTACAGCCTTACTAGTAACAAAAACCGTTGATTTAGTATTGGGATGTCCATTAACAATAATGTGCCCACATGAGATTGAAGCATTATTGGTAAAACATAGAACACAGGCATTCTCGGATCAGAGAATTACAAGGTATGAAATAACCTTATTAAATAGTGAAAATATTACCTTGAAACGCTGTTCAACTCTTAACCCTGCCACCTTGCTTCCAGATTTACCCACTTCAGGAGAACCACTACATAACTGTGAAACATTAGTGTCCATGGCAGAAAAGCCTCGAGATAATCTCTTGGACACTCCCTTAGAAAATGCAGATCTGATTTTATTTACCGATGGTTCCTCTTTTATGAGGGATGGCATACGTTACACTGGAGCTGCTGTAGTCTCAGAATTTGCCACTGAATGGTCAGCTTCACTACCTTCTAACATTAGCGCTCAAGGAGCAGAACTCATAGCTCTAAAACAAGCTTGTATAATTGCCAAGGATAAAAAGGCAACAATTTATACAGATTCTAGATATGCTTTCGGCATTTGTCACTCAGTCGGGATGCTATGGCTCCAAAGAGGATTTTTAACCTCAGCTGGAAAATCCATAGCTAATGCAGAAATTATTAATGAAGTTCTTTCTGCTCTCAAACTGCCTAAAGCCCTAGCTGTAGTTCATTGCTCTGCCCATACAGGTGGCTCTGACCCTGTCTCTAGAGGAAATGACCGAGCAGATGCCGCTGCAAAACTAGCAGCCATAGAAGGACCTGGATTAATTTTAACATTAACAACCACTGATAATTTAAATTTATCACTCTCCTATAATGAAAAGGAAGTGGAAAAATGGAAACAAAAATTTAAAGCAAAACAAATTAATGGAGTATGGGTGTCACCTGAAGGAAAACCCCTGCTCCCTAGAAGTTTCTATAACCAAATTTGCCAATCTATTCATAAAAATGGTCATTTTGGCACCCAGGGCATCGTGGACTCTGTCAAGAGAGTATGGATAGCCCCTGGTATAACTACTGTAGCCTCTAAAGTATGTTCAGCCTGCCCTATTTGCCAGGCATATAACCAACATGCATATCGTGGAAAAGCCTTTGGGGGACGTCCTCTGGCTTACACACCTTTTGAACACCTACAGATAGATTTCATAACAATGCCAAAGGCTGGACGTTATAAATTTTGTCTAGTAATTGTAGATCAACTAACCAGATGGCCAGAAGCATTTCCTACGACCCGAGCCACAGCAGATTTTGTTGCAAAGATACTTTTAAAAGAAATTATTCCTCGTTTTGGCCTACCAGCACGTATTGACTCCGATAGAGGGAGTCATTTTACCGATTCTGTCTTAAATCAAATATATTCTTGCTTGGGGATAACTCCAAAATTCCATGTTCCATATCACCCCCAGAGCTCAGGCCAAGTGGAGAGGATGAATAAAGAACTTAAGACTATGATTGGCAAATTATGCACTGAGACCCATTTAAAATGGCCTGAAATTCTCCCTCTGGCCCTATTTTATCTTAGAAGCAGGCCTAGAGGAGACTTACATATTTCACCATTTGAGATGCTTTTTGGACATCCGCCTATACAGGCTAAGCCTTTCTCCCCGGCTTATACATCACTATTAGGGGGAGATATTACTATTGCTTCCTATATACAGGAGTTACAGCACAAACTACATGAACTTCATGAATCTGGAGCTGCAGTACAAGCTGGACCATTAGACTTTTCTCTGCATGACCTGAACCCAGGAGATAAAGTTTATATCAAGAATTTCAAGCGAACTGGAGCAACTGAACCTTCATGGGAAGGACCATTCCAAATATTATTAACTACTCCAACATCTATAAAGATTGGAGAAAGAGA
The DNA here is from genome assembly GCF_027887165.1 of Monodelphis domestica. NCBI lineage: Eukaryota > Metazoa > Chordata > Mammalia > Didelphimorphia > Didelphidae > Monodelphis > Monodelphis domestica. The sequence goes on along the minus strand of NC_077229.1, from coordinate 200,816,409 downwards.
CTCTTGGATTCACTGCTCACATGTGAAGAAAGCATCTTCTGCTGAGACTGATTAACTCTATCTTATCATATGAATTGTGACTCTATCTTATCATAAGAATTGGAGATAATAATCCATAGACAAATGGATATTTTTTTTTCAAGAATATATTGAATTACTGATTTTTTTCTTATTTTTTCTTATTTCTTTTCTTTTATTTTTTTATCAGAATATTTGATTTTTTTCTCATTTTTTGTACTGAAGGTACACATAATTAATATTAATATTTTTTTCCCTGCAGTAATACAAGTTAATATATATACTCTTGCTATAATATCAATATATGCCTAAAAGCTTTAAACTATGGGAACCTGCCATTTATTGATAAAATATTATAGGACTGTGATTAATGTTTGTGTCTGATTCCAGGAAAAGGGATAAAAACAAGGAGCACAGACTAAACCTGAATAGTGCCAATAGAGCACACATGAAATATTAAAGTGAGACTCAAGGTTGCGACGCTTAACTTATGTTTAAGTCGTAGGACTTCCTTGTATCTACACTCCTTTCGAAGTACTCAAACAAGTACAAAGCTTGACTATCAGGCTGGCTCCCTATATCTCTGAAGAAAAAAAAATCAGACAAGGGAATGACATTTCCCCATCAAAATAGAATTCTAATTCTTTCCTTCTTATATTATGGCAACTTCCTGTAGTCTTGGCTACAAATGGCTAAGTGAAATATTACTGTATTCTGTCCTACATACTTGTGGGATAGAAATTACTTTAAACTGGACCTATACAAGGTCTATTTTGAATTTTTCTTATGTTTTTGATTATTTTTCTATTCTTTTGATAATTGACACATACACCCCCATAACTGAACATTGCATTCTGAGCTAAACTTGATAATTTTTTTTAAATACTTACTTCAGGGGGGATTGTATTTTAATTTAAAATCTAAGAATTTTTGAATTTTTTTGTTTGAGATTTTATTTTTATAAAAATCCAAGACTTTTGTTTAAGATTTTACTTTTATAAAAAATTCAAAGATTTTGATTTTGTTCAAGAAAAGATCTTCAAGAAAGAAGCTTGAAACTTTTATATCCAGAGAATGAACTGTTGCAGAAAGATGCCAAAAACCTACACTTCATCAAGAAGATCAAGAATGAACTTTGGATGTGATTGATTGGACTGAACTTTTGATTGAACATTTATTGTAACATTTATGCCAAAAGGGACTGCCCCTAATTTGGCTTTCTGTCAATGCGCCTAGCAAACATTGGTTTTGCTTTCTTTTCTTTTCTATTTCCTCTCTCACTATTCTAATTTCTCCTAGAAAATTGAATATTGTGTATATCTTTAGTTAGAAGTGAATTTAGAACTACAAAATGATTATGTTAAATGATCAATGGGGAGACTAGTCTCCCAATGATCATCAGGGGGGATTGTAAACCTCAAAATTCCTTAGACTTATAAATGTTGGAAATTTCACCATTGGGATATTTCATACTTGGAAAATTTCTTACTGATAGTCTATTGGAATGGGAACTCCATTGGCATGGGAGGTTCCTTCTCTTCCCTTCTTAAGATTACTTTAGGACAGAAACCTTTTGCTGAACAATGGAAAGGACTTTGACCTATGCTTAAGCATAGAACAGGAATTTCTTTGAGTCTTGATTGATTTTAGAATTGATACAATGGAGATACTCCACCCTATTCAGTCCTAATAGGATTGAGTAAGGGCTGCAGCCTAGATCAAAATTTAATTATTCCAATCTCTACCATACTCAAGTTAACAGGATTTAGAAAGGGCTGTAACAAAGGAGTATAGATTTAATCATTTGAAAATATGACCTTCAACAGACATGTGCAAAAAGCCAGAAACCTCTGGGCGGTCCTGGGTTAAGCGAGAGCCTCCATTGACAGGCAAATTGATGAAGAGTGATTGGTAGATGTGAGGACTGAGGGGAGGCAACTTGGATGGTTTCCTTAAAGATAGGAGGGTCTGGAGACTCGTGGAGGTGGTTGATTTTGTGGTCGGTGTTGTTCCTGGGCTCTGAGGAAGCTTGCTCTGAAGGAAGCTGAAGGTGGGGGCCTCTGAGACTGTTTCTCCATTTTGGACACGTGAGTAATAGGGACTGATCTCTTTTCTTTGCCCCAGCTATCTAAGGGCTTGGGCCTTTTGGCCCAGCCTAAACAGAAGGGGTATTTAAGCCCTATTCCCTTCTCTCCCCTTTCTCTCTCTCTCTATATATATCTAATTCCTTTCTTGCTCCTATTGTAATTAAACTCCAAAAAAGGCTGACGGCTGACTTGAGTTTTTCATTTAGGAATTACATAGCTGATTCCTTGGCGACCTTAAATTAATATATATCAGTCTTTTAAAGTGATTCCCTTGTAACAACATCAGGTATCTGTGTAGCCAATGAGTTTTTTTTTTTTAAGAATTTCTCATTGTTTTCCTGAGGAAAGGAAATAATAGCAATGGTTAAGAAGATAAGTATTTCAGACTTTATTCCCTACTGTGCTCTAAATTGAAAGCATTACTCATTGGAAGAAATTATCTTCAGTCAATCAACAGGTGTTTAGCTTCTTTTAACTTAAAATTTTAGGGGTTTTTTTTCAATTAGCAAAAATCCACCTATATCCCTTCCTCTCCAAATCCTTCTCCTATTGAGAACAAAAGAAAAATTAAACCCCTTAGCAATCATAATCTCTGATAAAGCAAAATCAAAACCAGTCCTAATTAAAAGAGATAAGCAAGCAATCTATATTTTGCTAAAAGGTACCATACACAATTGAAAAGAAAACATCATGAATAGCTTGCTTCATGGAGTCAGAGAGTTGTAAACAACTGAATAACTGAAAAAAAACAATAAAACCATAGACAATAAACATATCAAATTTTTTTCTAAAATATTTGTCTGATAAAGGCCTTATTTCTCAAATATGTCGATAATCTGGTCAAATTTGTAAAAACAAAAGCCATTCCCCAATTAATAAATGGCCAAAGGATATGAACTTACAATTTTCAGAAGAATATATCAAAGTTATTTATAATCATAGGAAAAATGCACTAAATAATTATTGATGAGAGAAATTCAAATGAAAATATCTCTGAGGTACCACCTCATACTTATCAGAAATGACAAATGCTAAAGGGGACATGGAAATATAGGTACACTAATCAACTAATACAGAAGTGAATTGGGCCAACCATTCTGGAGAACATTTTGAAACTATACCCAAAGACTATATAAAACTGTACATTGTCTTTGACCTAGCAGAACTACTTTTTAGTGAGTATCTCAAAGAGTTAAAAAAAAAGGGAAAAGGACCTATATGTACATAAATATTTATAGCAGCTCTATTTGTGGTGACAAAGAACTAGATTTTGAGGAGACACCCATCAACTGGAGAATAGCTCAACACAATGTGGTATATGATTGTGACAGAATACTACTGTGTTATAAATCATGAGCAAGATGGTTTCAGTAAAACTTGGGAAGACCTATATGAAGTATTGTAAGGTGAAGTGAGCAGAATCAAGAGATTCTGCTGTTACTATGTGTAAAATCAAGATATTCTACACATAGTAACAACAATATGTGCATGATGATTCACTGTAAAAAGCCTATCTCCTCAAATCAATACAATAAGAATTGGGAAGGACTAATGGCCAACTCTAGAGATCAGAGAGAACTGATGAGCTCTGCATATGAATTGAAGTATATTCTTCTAACTTTTTTTCTTGATTTTTAAAAGATGATCAATATGGAAATATGTTTTGCAGAGTTTCATATGTATGGGTATCATATTGCTTTCTTTCTCAATAGGTCAGGGAGGGGTGGAAGGAAAGAGAATCTGGCACTCAAAAATTTTAATTGATAAAATTAAATAATTTTTTTAGAAAAAAAGAAAAACTTGTTTTAAACCTGGATAGTCAAGCACAACAAATTTCCATATTAGTGATGTTTTGTTCTGTTCTCTGAATCTTTCACCTCTCTTTCAGGAAGTCAGTAGCATATTTCATTATCAGTCCTCTGGAATTATAGTTTGTCATTATGCTGATCAGTGTTTGTATTTCTTCTAAATATTTTTTACTTTACCATATAGTTATCCTTATATAAAGTGGGTGCTCAGGGAGGGGTAATATTTCTGGTATGGAAGGCTTGTTGTGCCCTTCTAGGGCAGCTCTCCAGCCACTGACCCTCACCTGACACCCAGCTCTCACTTGTGGCTCCAAGTAGCTGCTAGCATGCGGCAGAGGCCACACCCCGGGCAACGGCTTCGACAGGCCAGCTAAACCTTGTGATGGTAGCCATCTGGTCCACTTTGACCCCTGGTGAACTAGGGCTTTGCTCACCCAGCATGTGAAGACTGCTTCGGCGGAACAGGCGGAAGAAACCAACAAGAAGGTTCAATGGCTGAGATGGTGATGCAGCAAGGCACTGTGGAGTGCTTAGGGCATGATGGAGCACAAAAGACAACACGGCCATCCAATGCAGCTGAGGAAGTGTGACAAGGAAATCACTTTAAAAGACTGATATATATTAATTTAAGGTCGCCAAGGAATTCAGCTAAGTAATTCCTAAATGAAAACTCAAGTCAGCAGTCAATCTTTTATGGAGTTTAATTACAATAGAAGGAAGAAAGGAATTAGAGATAGAGAGAGAGAAAAGGGGAGAGAAGGGAATAGGGCTTAAATACCCCTTCTGTTTAGGCTGGGCCAAAAGGCCCAAGCCCCTAGATAGCTGGGGCAAAGAAAAGAGATCAGTCCCTATTACTCACGTGACCAAAATGGAGAAACAGTCTCAGAGGCCCCCACCTTCAGCTTCCTTCAGAGCAAGCTTCTCAGAGCACACTCCCACCACTCAGACCAACTCCTCAACCACCACCCCCGAGTCTTCAGTCCCCCTATCCTTAAGGAAACCATCCAAGTTCCCTCCCCTCAGTCCTCACATCTACCAATCACTTGTCCATCAATTTCCCTGTGCCAATGGAGGCTCTAGCTTAACCCAGGACCACCCAGAGGTCTCGGCTTTGCACATGTCTGTTGAAGGTCATATTTTCAAATAATTAAATCTTTGATCCTTTGCTACAGCCCTTTCTAAATCCTGTTAACCTGAGTAGGGTAGAGATTGAAATAATTAAATTTTGATCTAGGCTGCAGCCCTTACTCAATCCTGTTAGGACTGAATAGGGTGGAGATTGATTCCAAGTATCTCCATTGTATCAATTCTAAAATCAATCATGACTCAAAGAAATTCCTGTTCTATGCTTAAGCATAGGTCAAAGTCCTTTCCATTGTTAAGCAAAAGGTTTCTGTCCTAAAGTAATCTTAAGAAGGGAAGGAGAAGGAACCTCCCATGCCAATGGGGTTCACATTCCAATAGTCAAGACCCACTATCAATAGGAAATTTTTCAAGTATGAAATTTCCCAATGGTGAAATTTCCAACATTTATAAGTCTAAGAAATTTTGAGGTTTACAGAAGTCTCCAGGTGTAACGACTTTTCGTGCCAATGGACCCAGGCTTCCAACGCCGAGAGTGGGACTGTCTCTGTGCATCGACTTTTCCACTTAAATCTTCATGCACAGGTGTCTTTGTGCACAAAAACGCACAAAGACAATCATCATCCTCGGTTCGAGAGACAACCAACAACTTTTTCTATTCACTTCAGACTTTATCAGTTCAAACATGTTTCCCCAGATGTCTTTAAAAATTATTCCCTTCAACATTTCTTACCACACAGTAGCATTTTATTCCATTTATATATCATTACTTGTTCAGCTATTCCTTCATTTCTGAGCACCTCCTCCAAATTTCTATTCTCTACCATCTCAAAAGGAGCTATATTTTCAATATATTCTTAGAACATTTTTTGCTTAAAACTAACTCCTTCCTTAATCTAGCCTCCACTTACTTTCCCCTTTTCCCCTTCTCCCCTTTCTCTCCTAGGGTGAAATGTATTTCTCTCTCCAGTTCTATATATTTATTTCCCCTCCTTTGAACACTGACTGTATGTTGAGACTTAATTCTGGATATAGATCAGTTCCCTTTCTATTCATTCATGGGTCTATTCCAATTTCTGTCTTGTGAGAAAACTTTATTCAACTATGGGAATTGTGAGAAAATTTTATCATATTGTTTGAACGTAACCCTGTGTGTCTGGGAAGTTATATCATCTTTACCTTAACTAAGGATCTATGTTATGCCAGCCAGAGTTTTCTCACAATTATTCACCTCAAACAATACATATACCTTATCTGAAAACTGTCCCCAGACTGATGAATTACTTATTCCTTATTTCTTTGAATTTAGACACTTGGAGGGGGATATCTCTTTTTCTAATTTCAGGGAATTGTATCTATTTACTCTCTCTCTTTCCAACTTCGAAAGCCCTTATTCTATTCTCCAATTAGAAACCAGATTACACAATCTTGCATCCTGGTTTAAATACTGTTAATTGTTTGCTCCTTGATACTTGACTTTTTTTTTTCTGAATGGTTTCAGGATTCTTCCTTTTACCTGAAAGCCTTAGATTTTGAATGTGTTGATGCTAAAAGGTTTTATTTTGGGATTTCTTTTGCACTTTGCCCTGTGGTTCTGAGAAATATTGACAGTTTTCTGTTAAGATTTAATGATCTATACTGTCTTGGATCTTTTTTAATTATAGTGTTTAGTTAGCCCAGTGAGTCTTAATTTTTTTCCCTCCTAATCTTTTCTCTAATTCACTGTTTTAGCTATAAAATATCCTACCTTTTTTCATATTTTTTCAGTCTTTTGACTTTCTTTTAGTATTTTTTGTTTCATGAAGTCATTAGCTTCAAATGATCCATTTTAATTTTTAGAGAGTTTGTTACTTGAGAAGGATTTTGTACCTCATTTACCAAACTGTTATTGTCTTTTCCAACTCTTTCTTCTATAGCTCTAATTTCCAATTTTTCTTCTAGTGTTTTCATTTTATCTCTAAAAATATTTAGAACTCTTTCAGATTGCATTTTCTTTGAGCTTTTCTTTGTGTTTTCTTCTTCTAATTTTATGTCTCACATGTCCCTGTCACCAAAACAGCTTTATGTGGTGGGGTTCTTATTTTGTTTGCTTATTCTCCAAACCTAATTCCTAACTTCAAAATTCATGTTAGGCCTTGGTTTTGTATACTTCTGCAGGGAAAGGCTGGCCTGGTCTTGCTCAGCTTACTTGGGGTATTGAGAGCTATATTACTCTAGTATCTAAAGTCTAGTTCAAGATGGAGACCTGGGCTAAATCTTTCAGTGTTTCAAATATAGTCTTATCCAGGGAAGAATCTCATTTCAAATCTCCCCCTGCCCACTCTGAACCACCTAGTTTGAGCTCTACAAGTTTCTGATTTGGTTTTGGTTCTGAACAGTAATACTTACACTGGATTTGATCACTATTGGCCAGCTGGGAAGCTATGCTATTTCAGTGATAAAACTACAGGCTCCCCCTTGTCTAGAATCCATGCCCTGATTATTCCTCTAAAGGCTTCATATTAGATCTGAGATTCTACTCTGTGCCTGGAATCTAAGCCACATCACTACTTCTTTCTGAACTTGATCCTTTCTTGGTGCACAGGCTAGATAGGTCTGTTACCCTCTATCTTGTAATATTACTGTCTTCCAACTGTCCCATATTTATGACCCACAAATGTAAAGTGGGAAATGAGGATGGCAGTTGGCAGTTATCCTGGTTGAGATATCTCAGTATGGTTCTGGGACCTCCTCTGACCCTGATGAATACATTCTCTAATGGTGATAGATCTCTTTTTCTATCTCCCTATGCTGACATGGACTGGAAAAATTAATAATAGTGAGTTATAAATAATTCACTTAGAGTTGGTCCAACCATTTTGGAGGTGTATTTGAGGGGTTGTTTATTTGTATTATAGGGGTTAAAACTTTCAGTATAGAGAGGGGGAAATAGTGGAGAAGTTCCCTTCTCAAAGTGGGGTTCAGGGGAGACAGCTGATTTTTAGGGTTGGCTTAAAGAGAGGAGAGGGGGTTTGAAGATTTTCTTCCTTCTGCCTTCCCTCCTTAGCTAAAGCTGCTCTCCCAGATTTGCTCTTGTCCCTCTTGTCCCTCCTACACTACTTGAGATCAAAGGGTCTCCCCTTGATCTGTTTACTCATACACAGCTTGAGGAAGAGATAACTATTTTAATGTCAACTCAATCAGGGTAATACAAATAATAACTAGCTGGGAAAAGAATGGGAAAGGAGGGTGGGGAAAGGGGGTCCCTATCTCTATCTAAATTCTTTCCTCTCCCTTCTTGATTCTGGGGGGAACTCAGGTCTTGGCAGCCTGAGCCCCCTGAGAGAAAATCAGGTTGACTCACCCCTGGGCAACAGGAGCTGAGGTAAAGTCTGCTCAGGTTTCTTTTCAGAAAGTCCCTTCAATTGGGAAATGTTGGGGGGAAAGATTTCCAGTCACCAGCAGGAAAAGTGGGTAACCCTCAGGAGAAAGTCTTTTCCCACCTTCTCTCTTCAGTTTCTCAAGATTGAGAGACCCTCACTGCTCTACCAGCCAGAATCTTCTCTTCCTCCAGATTCCAAACTCCTGGGGCCCATTCCCTGTCTAGGTGATCTGTTTCATACTCTCTTCAGCCTGGCACTTTTCTTATGTTCCAGCCTCTCACAGAGGGCAATTTGGAATTATGCCCAAAGGGCTTTAAAAGATTGCCTGCCCTTTGATCCAACCATACCACTGTCGGGTTTATAACCCAAAGATATAATAAGGAAAAAGACTTATAGAAAAATATTTATAGCCTTGCTCTTTGTGGTGGCAAAAATAGGAAAATGAGGGGATGCCCTTTGATTGGGGAATGGCTAAGCAAATTGTGGTACCTGATGGTGATGGAATACTATTGTACTCAAAGGAATAATGAACTGTAGGATTTCCATGTGAACTGGAACGACCTCCAGGAAGTGATGTAAAGTGTTAAAATTAATTGTGGTTGGACTCTGAATATATTTTATATATGTGGTCACCAGGGATTTAATTTCTGAAATCCCAAATATGAATTCCTAAAGTAAATAGAATTTATGGTAGTTTATTTACAATATTTACAATAGAAGCAAGATATTAAGGAATAAGAGAGAGAGAGAGAGAGAGAGAGAGAGAGGAAACTCTGGCTTTTTCTGATAACAGTTAGAATTTATTTATAAATCCCAGCCAGGGGGAAAAAGTCTCAAGAAGAAGATGGACCTTTCTCAGAGGTTTATACCTCCAAGAAAAGGCAGGATCACTAAAGCAGCCTTTCACTCACCAATGGCGACAGTCTAAATGGAAAGAAGTCTGGGTGTCTGTCTTCTGGTCTCTCCTCAAGGGTCTATCTTCCAGTCTCTCCTCTGAGTCCACCCCTCCAACTCAAAACTCGGGTCAAAAATCTCTCGAATCAGAATCTCTTGAATCTAATATATTAGAATCTTCGAAATGTCTGAATGTGTCTTCTTCTGGCCTTTCATCCTCTTTTTAAAGATCTTTTTCTCTTGTGTCACCTCCCCTAAATTTCACGTCTACCAATCACAGCAGGTGCTTTTCTCCAGGACTTCCCACTCTTTAGTTCTCAACTTCTTTGGTTAGATTTTCTCCAAGACTGCTCACTCTTTAGTTCTCACCTTCTCTGGTTAGATTATATCTTTTTTGGTTACTTTTGTAACTTTTCTTTTTTGTAACTACAAAAGGTTAGTTCACCTTTTGTAGTTACTTAAAACCTTTTTTGTGGTTAAAATGGGTAGATGTACTTCAAATACTAAGTTATAACCTTTTGTAGATTAAAATCTAAAAATAGATTGTAGCTTACAATTCTAGCTTCACTATAAAGGAAGAGCTAAGTATCTTAATTGTTACAATCAGAAGATAGCTAAATCCAATCTTCACAAAAGTGAAAGGAACAGAACCAGGAGAACATTATACACAGAGATGGATATGTTGTGGTGCAATCAACTGTAATGGATGTCTCTATTAGTAGCAATGCAATGACTCAGGACAATTGAGGGACTTATGAGAAAGAATGCTATCCACATCCAGAGAAAGAACTGTGGTAGTAGAAACAGAGAAGAAAAACATATGGTTGATCATGTAATTCAATAGGGATATGATTGGGGTTTTGATGTTAAAAGACCTCTCTACTGCAGATATGAATGACATGGAAATAGGTTTTGAATACTGATGCATGTATAAATTCCAATGGAATTGCTTGTCATCTCCTAAAGTGGGGAGGGAAGTATGGGTGGAGGGATTGTAAATCATGAATCATGTAACCATGGGAAAGTATTCTAAATAAAAAAAGCTAAAATAAGCAAATAAATAAATAATGCACTGAACATAATGCCTGGCACATAATAAATGTCTGAAAGATGTTTTTTGTTTTTTTCCCAACTGAAAATAAGTTTGGCAAAAACTAGATATAGACCATCATTTCACACTACATATTAAGATAAGGTCAAAATTAATTCATGATTTTAGGTAGAAAAGGTAAAACCATAAACAAATGAGGGGGACATTGATGGAATAATTTACTTGTCAGATCCATAGATAAGAACAAGAGATAGAGAGCAATATGGGATGTAAAATGGATAGTTCTAACTATATTAAATTGACATTTTTTTGCACAAAATAGAATGCAGGAAAGTCTAGAAGGAAAGCAGAAAACTAAAGGAAAAATTATAGCAAGTTTCTCTGATAAAGACTTCATTTCTCAAATATCTGCATAACTGAACCAAATGTATTAGAATAAGTCATTCTCCAAGTGATAAATGGTCAAAGCACATGAAAAGACAATTTTCAGAAGAAATCAAAGCTATGTATAGTCTAATAAAAAAGTTCTAAATCACTATTAGAGAAATTCAAATTAAAATAAAACTGAGGTACCATTTCATACTCATTAGGTTGACTAATATGACAGAAAAGAAAAATGACAAATGTTAGAGAGAATGTGGAACAATTTGACCACTAATGCAATGTTGTTGGATTTGTGAACTGACCCAACTATTCTGGAAAGCAATTTTGAACCATGTCTCAAAGTGCTAAAAAATGTATGTACTCTTTGAGCCAGCAACACCATTATTAGGAAGGTATCTCAAAGAAATCAGAGAAAAAGGAAAGGTCCTATGAGTACAAAAATATTTATAACAACTTTTTTAATGGTGGTAAAGACCTGGAAATTGACAGGATGTTCATGAATTGGGGGATGATTAAATAAGTTGTGTATATGATTGTCATGGAATACTTTGTGCTATAAGAAATGATGATCAGGATGGTTTCAGAAAAAACTTTGGAAGACTTATCTGAACTGATTCAAGGTGAAGTAAGTAGAGCCAGAAGATCATTGTACACAGTAATAGCAATTTGGTACAATAATCAGTTATGAATTATTTACCTCTTCTCAGCAATTCAATGATAAAAGAAATTTACAAACAACACATGAAGAAAAATGCTTTTGTTCTTGTTGGTGTTGAGTGTTTTCCAGTTATGTTTGACTCTGTGAACCTATTTGATGTTTTCTTGGCAAAGATCATGGAGTGATTTAACATTTTGTTCACTAGCTCATTTTATAGATGAGGAAACTGAGGCAAGTGGGGATACTGCGGTGCCCAGAATTTGAAATCAGGAAAATGAGTCCTCCTTCCTTCCTTCCTTCCTTCCTTCCTTCCTTTCTCCCTTCCTCCCTTCCTTCCTTCCTTCCTTCCTTCCTTCCTCCCTTCCTCCCTCCCTCCCTCCCTTCCTCCCTTCCTCTCTCTCTCTCTCTCTCTCTCTCTCTCTCTCTCTCTCTCTCTCTCTCTCTCTCTCTCTCTCTCTCTCTCTCTCTCTCTCTTCTCAACATGGCTAATATAGACATATATTTTTCATGACATCACATGGATAATCTATATCTAAGTTTTACTTTCTCAGGAAGAAGGTAAGGGGGATGAAAGAGGCCAGGAAGAAGAGTGGGAATTTGATCTAAAAAAATGTTAAAATATTTTTTAGAATTATTTGAGAAAATAAAATAACATTTAAAAAATAAACAAATAAATGCATTTCTCTTCCCCATTCCTTTCATTGTAGATGTTTCTTCAATAAAGGTTTTGCCTATTGCATTCTCTCAAACTGTTTGGAGGAGTTTGGGGATTTTGATTTTTTTTATTTTTTTGAGGGAGATGTAGAGAGCTCATTGTGCTTCTCTCTGCTACTTTATCTTCTGCCTATTTCTACACCATCTCCAGTCAACAAGTGTTTATTAAGCATATTTTGTGTGCAAGGCATTGGTATGAAAAGCAAGACAAAAACATGTTTCTTGCCTTCAAAGACCTATAAAAACTTACATGGGAGATGACATTTATGACATTTCTGATTCTGATATGAAACTGAAAATCAAATCTGTCCTTTTACTCTATATTCATGACGGCAGACAATGATAACTTGCAAACAACAAAGCTTTATCTGATTTTTTCTATTAGCATAAAACATGTAAAAAGAATCTATAAAATTAAACACACAGTCTGTTCTCAGCTTTAACTGTGTAATTTTTTGTATTATCTATTAAGCAATATATAGCCTAATCTTGAAATTTGATTTCTTCTCAAATGTGATAGTATTTGTAAAGCACTTAGCCCAGTGCATAGTAGGCACTCCTTCTCCTATCCTTCTCCCCTTCCTTAATCATCTATCATGAATTCTATAGCTAAATTAGAATTAATTGGAACTTTCTGAATGAGAAACATAGAATACTATAGATTTAGAATAGAACTTTTACAGCCCATCTAGTCTAACCTCCTCATAATAGGGATGAAGAAAATAAGGCCCAAAGAGATTAAATGATTGGCATTTAAATGATTAAATGCCTAAAGTCAAATAGATACTAAATAATGAGTCAACATTGAACTCAGGTCCCTTGACTCAAAAGGCAGTGTGATATCTACTGTTGAAAACTGTCACATCTTAAAATATATGCCTGTAAGTTTTATCTTTTAAGCTATTTACATTCTGTAATTACCTAGATGTAAAATCATAGGATCCAACTGAATTTAAACCATATTTCAAGTTGTGTCTATTTATTTAACATAAGGAAAAGTCTGATCTCTTTTACATATATATATATATACACACACATATATATGCACATATACATGAATACACACATGTGTCTCCTCTATTTCTGCTATACCAGTGGAGAAAGTTTTAGAAGGTAAAATTGAGAGTGAGATTTTTTCCTCTCCTAGCTGCCAAAATATAATTATAAGGAAAAGAGTGGAGCATCATTATCTCTTTCAGTTATATGAATTTATTGTAATAGAAATAAAAACATCCCCAAAATAATAATTAGATGACATCCATGACTTAGGGTTCCTAAATTATGTCTTATGTAGTTTTAAAATGCTGTACAAATACTAATTAATCCACATTACATACCAAAAGTGGACTAGGTAACTATTATTATACATCTTATATAAACTAAGAAAGAGAAAACAAGATGAAGAAACTAGCCTGAAGATATACAAGTCAGTGGTAGGGCTAGAATTGCTCAAGAGTATCTAACTTCTAATTCCAGCAAGAATAAAGAGACAGAAAAACAAATTTCAGTATCCTTAGGCTACTAAAAAATTGGAGGTGGTCTGCTGTCAGGTGTGGGAGGCCTTTTACTTGTCTAGTCTCCCCTCATTTCCAGCCTTCCCTCTGAGATTACTTATCATTTATACTGGTTATATCTTATAGAGGGTAGCTAGTTGTTGCAGTGGATAGAGAGCTGGGTTTGGAGTTAGGAAGACCTGATTTGAGATCTGGCTTAAGACACATACTAGATATGTGACCCTAAATTACTTAACATTCGTTGCCTCAGTTTCCTCATCTGTAAAATGAGTCAGAGAAGGAAATGGCAAACAACTCTAATATCTTTGCCACAATAAACCCAAAATGGGGTCATGGCCAGTCAGACATAATTAAAAAGACTCAACATAACCACTGCCAACAAATATCTTATATGTGTAAAGTTATTTGCATACTCTCTCCTACATAAGATTGGGAGCACCTGTGGGGTAGAAACAAAATTTTTTGTCTTGATTTTTATCAAGCACTCAGAACAATGCCTACCACTTAATGAGTACCTAATAAATGTATGCTGACTAACTAAACAACTTGATCAGCATATCAACAAGAGGAGATCTTATGGGGAAAAAATGAACAAATGAATAAATGAAAATAAAAAAAATGTTTATTATGACTTACTACATTTCCAATATTGGGCTAACAGCTGGGGACACAACATTTCTCAACTCAAGGATCTTATATTTGTGAATAAGAGGATGACCAATTCACAAGACCTGCCGGGGATGGGAGAGTTCCATCAAGGTTCAAAAGTAGTTGGAGCCAGAGAGAAAATCTTCTTCTTATCTGGGATTCTGTGGAGCTGGGTGGGAGAAGTACCAATCTTAAAATCCTTTTGCTTGAATTGAATGAAGATCTCAATTTTCTACTCAAGCTAATTTTGGGATAAAGTCTTTTTTCCCTTAGGGGAACCCAGAGCTTAGCCCTGAAGAATTTTCCCTGATCAAATCCTCAAGAGTTATATTAGGAAAGAAATATTAGGGACCTTCCTCTTTCCCTCTGCCCCTTCCTTCCTTCCTTCCTTCCTTCCTTCCTTCCTTCCTTCCTTCCTTCCTTCCTTCCTTCCTTCCTTCCTTCCTTCCTTCCTTCCTTCCTTCCTTCCTTCCTTCCTTCCTTCCTTTCCTCTTCTTTCAACAACCCTATACTCCAATAAATTAGACAACTTGAGTTATACCAGAGATTGATTCAGTGTTTATGTAGTATGTAACAAGGGAATCACTTTAAAAGACTGATATATATTAATTTAAGGTCGCCAAGGAATCAGCTATGTAATTCCTAAAAGAAAAACTCAAGTCAGCCGTCAGCCTTTTTTGGAGTTTAATTACAATAGGAGTAAGAAAGAAATTAGAGATAGAGAGAGAGAAAAAGGGAGAGAAGGGAATAGGGCTTAAATACCCCTTCTGTTTAAGCTAGGCCAAAAGGCCCAAGCCCTTAGATAGCTGGGGCAAAGAAAAGAGATCAGTCCCTATTACTCACGTGTCCAAAATGGAGAAACAGTCTCAGAGGCTCCCACCTTCAGCTTCCTTCAGAGCAAGCCTTCTCAGAGCCCAGCAACCACACCGACCAAAACTCCTCAACCTCCCCCAGTCTCCAGACCCTCCTATCTTTAAGGAAACCATCCAAGTTGCCTCCCCTCAGTCCTCACATCTACCAATCACTCTTCATCAATTTCCCTGTCAATGGAGGCTCTCGCTTAACCCAGGACCGCCCAGAGGTTTCTGGCTTTTGCACATGTCTGTTGAAGGTCATATTTTTCAAATGATTAAATCTTTACTCCTTTGCTACAGCCCTTTCTAAATCCTGTTAACTTGAGTATGGTAGAGATTTAGAAATAATTAAATTTTGATCTAGGCTGCAACCCTTACTCAATCCTATTAGGACTGAATAGGGTGGAGTATCTCCATTGTATCAATTCTAAAATCAATCAAGACTCAAAGAAATTCCTGTTCTATGCTTAAGCATAGGTCAAAGTCCTTTCCATTGTTCAGCAAAATGTTTCTGTCCTAAAGTAATCTTAAGAAGGGAAGAGAAGGAACCTCCCATGCCTATGGGGTTCCCATTCCAATAGACTATCAGTAAGAAATTTTCCAAGTATGAAATATCCCAATGGTGAAATTTCCAACATTTATAAGTCTAAGGAAATTTGAGGTTTACAATCCCCCCTGATGATCATTGGGAGACTAGTCTCCCCATTGATCATTTAACATAATCATTTTGTAGTTCTAAATTCACTTCTAACTAAAGATATACACAATATTCAATTTTCTAGGAGAAATTAGAATAGTGAGAGAGGAAATAGAAAAGAAAAGAAAGCAAAACCAATGTTTGCTAGGCGCATTGACAGAAAGCCAAATTAGGGGCAGTCCCTTTTGGCATAAATGTTACAATAAATGTTCAATCAAAAGTTCAGTCCAATCAATCACATCCAATGTTCATTCTTGATCTTCTTGATGAAGTGTAGGTTTTTGGCATCTTTCTGCAACAGTTCATTCTCTGGATATAAAAGTTTCAAGCTTCTTTCTTGAAGATCTTTTCTCGAACAAAATCAAAATCTTTGAATTTTTTTATAACAGTAAAATCTTAAACAAAAGTCTTGGATTTTTATAAAAATACAATCTCAAACAAAAAAAAATTCAAAAATTCTTAGATTTTAAATTAAAATACAATCCCCCCTGAAGTAAGTATTTAAAAAAAATTATCAAGTTTAGCTCAGAATGCAATGTTCAGTTATGGGGGTGTATGTGTCAATTATCAAAAGAATAGAAAAATAATCGAAAACATAAGAAAATTTCAAAATAGACCTTGTATAGGTCCAGTTTAAAGTAATTTCTATCCCACAAGTATGTAGGACAGAATGCAGTAATATTTCACTTAGCCATTTGTAGCCAAGACTACAGGAAGTTGCCATAATATAAGAAGAAAAGAATTAAAATTCTATTTTGATGGGGAAATGTCATTCCCTTGTCTGATTTTTCCTCAGGGATATAGGGAGCCAGCATGATAGTCAAGCTTTTTACTTGTTTGAGTACTTCGAAAAGAGTATAGATACAAGGAAGTCCTACGACTTAAACATAAGTTAAGCGTCGCAACCTCGAGTCTCACTTTAATATTTCTAGTGTGCTCTATTGGCACTATTCAGGTTTAGTCTGTGCTCCTTGTTTTTATCCCTTTTCCTGGAATCAGACACAAACATTAATCACAGTCCTATAATATTTTATCAATAAATGGCAGGTTCCCATAGTTTAAAGCTTTTAGGCATATATTGATATTATAGCAAGAGTATATATATTAACTTGTATTACTGCAGGGAAAAAATATTAATATTAATTATGTGTACCTTCAGTACAAAATGAGAAAAAAAAATCAAATATTCTGATAAAGAATAAAAGAAAAGAAATAAGAAAAAATAAGAAAAAAATCAGTAATTCAATATATTCTTGAGAAAAAAAAACATCCATTTGTCTATGGATTATTATCTCCAATTCATATGATAAGATAGAGTCACAATTCATATGATAAGATAGAGTCAATCAGTCTCAGCAGAAGATGCTTTCTTCACATGTGAGCAGTGAATCCAAGAGTCTCTTTCTCCAATCTTTATAGATGTTGGAGTAGTTAATAATATTTGGAATGGTCCTTCCCATGAAGGTTCAGTTGCTCCAGTTCGCTTGAAATTCTTGATATAAACTTTATCTCCTGGGTTCAGGTCATGCAGAGAAAAGTCTAATGGTCCAGCTTGTACTGCAGCTCCAGATTCATGAAGTTCACGTAGTTTGTGCTGTAACTCCTGTATATAGGAAGCAATAGTAATATCTCCCCCTAATAGCGATGTATAAGCTGGGGAGAAAGGCTTAGCCTGTATAGGCGGATGTCCAAAAAGCATCTCAAATGGTGAAATATGTAAGTCTCCTCTAGGCCTGCTTCTAAGATAAAATAGGGCCAGAGGGAGAATTTCAGGCCATTTTAAATGGGTCTCAGTGCATAATTTGCCAATCATAGTCTTAAGTTCTTTATTCATCTTTCCTACTATTTGGAGAGGAGAAAAAAAAACTGAAAAAGGTTAATTAATATCAACAAAATCAATACAATCTAAGAAGAATCATCTTTATTATACTGGGAAGTTCCCTGGGCACCCTCCTGAAGGGCACTTCTCTGAGGGTCATTAGTACCTTGAGTAATTTTTGGACGAGCGCCATTTCTCATATATTGTTGAGTATTATCATTAAAATTTTCTTCAATTTGAGCATTGTCATTAAATTCCCAATTCCTATTTCTATAATTCTGGTTTCTAAAGTTCTTATTTCTATATTCATTATAGTTATTTCCATAGTCATTATTATAATTTCTAGAATTCTGGTTTCTATAACCATTATCATAATTTCTATAGTTATTATTTCTAAAACTATTATTAAACTGTGTATTCCTTCCAAACATCTTAAGAAGGGTTCTACATTCCATCATTTTGTGGCCCTTCTTCTCACAGAAGTGGCAAGTAATGGATTGATAATTGGATTTCTGGAGAGGGGCAATTGTCGTTGGTTCATTATCATGCCCACTTTCTAATTTAGTTATCCTATCTATTAAATATCTCATTTTTTTCTTCATTTCCTCCATGTCATCTTTATTTTCTTCCTCCTTTTCTTCGTTTCCCTTAAAAACATATATAGCTGTTTTTCGCAATTCTTCAAGGTCCATATCTGACCATCTTGGGCATTGTGTTTTAAAATAATTTTTAATTACTTTGCAAGAATTGTTTACAAAGATTCTTCTAACTTGTCTTAAACTATTCTCTTTAGTTAAGTCCCAATCTAAGTATCTGTCCCCAAACTCGATAATTCTGTCCATAAATCTGGAGGGTGTTTCGTTTTCCTTTTGCTTAATTTTTTCCAGTTCCATCCACTTATCTGTACTGTCTGCACATTCTTTCATGGCCGTGAGGATGGCCTCTCTACAACGGTATAGTTGTAGATAGTCCTCAGGATTATTATAGTCCCATTCGGGATCCTGAGATGGCCAATGTGCTGCATTACGCCCCCGGGTTTTGTTGACATGAGCAATTATTTTATTTTTTTCACTTTCACTTAAAAAAGCCTGGAGTAAGCTCTCAATGTCCTTATAAGATGGATTATACTGAAAAAATATGTCTCCCATCTTTTTTGTTACTAGAAAAGGATCTTGTTCATATGTGGGGATATTTCGTGTAAATTCATTTATTTCTTGGGGAGTAAATGGTATCCTATGTCTTAAAGTCACCACATCCCCATTTTGTCCTATTTCAGGTACTTCTCTTAGAGGAAACAGGCCTCTAGTTGGATTTTGCACCTGTGGGTCAGTTTGACAAGGACAGGTTTCTCTAGGAGGACAAGATCTCCCTTGCATTGGAATTTGGTTTTCTGTAGGAGAAGGAACATGAGAAGCTGGGATTGCAGGGGAAGGGTTTTGGGGATTAAATTCAGACAAGATTTGCACTACACGAGAGAAGCAGTCTGTTAACTGGGCTATAGGGAAGGTGTTTTCCATCTCTATTTCAGGGAAGGAAATTTCCTCATTCAAAGGTTCAGAAACAGGTCTGTTTCTGGTAGAGTGGTTGTTTGCCAATTGATCCTGTAAGAAACTTTTTAGATCTTCTAATTGGGCTTGCATTTTATCCTCAATTTTTCCTATTTTATCTTCCATATTTCCTATTTTATCCTCAATATTTCCTATTTTATTCTCAATATTTCCTATTTTATCCTCAAGTTTTTCTATTTTATTCTCAATATTTCCTATTTTATCCTCAATTTTTTCTATTGTATCCTCAATTTTTTCTATTTTATCCTCAATATTTTCTATTTTATCCTCATTTTTTTCTATTTTATCCTCAACATTTTCTATTTTATCCTCAATATTTTCTATTTTATCCTCATTTTGTTTTATTTTATCCTCATTTTGTTTTATTTTATCCTCATTTTGTTTTATTTTATCCTCAATATTTTTTATTTTTTCATCTCTAAATATAGTATTGAGGAGTACAAAAATGACAGTACCTATTAATATAAAAATTTGGAGGTATCCTTCATTCCTCAATGCCCCTACTTCTTCAGCTGCCATATAATTGTCAAAGAATGTAATACCCATTTTTATATATATATTTTGTAATTTCACAAAACACGTGGGGAGCAGGGCAAAGCAACAAACTTTCCACAGGGTTTTTTTTTTTAATGCAGGAAGTTGTTCCTTAAGGGAAAGGATATTTAGAAACAGTTCTTCCAGCCAGGACTTTAGAGTCCTGTTGCTGAGATTTAAAACAGCTGTTTTCTGTCTATCAGAGTCACACAGCTGGGAAGTATCTGAGGTCCAATTTGAACCCAGGACCTTCTGTCTCTAGGCCTGGCTCTCAATCCGCTGAGCTACCCAGCTGTCCCTTAAGATTAAAGGGAAGAAAAAGAAAAAAACTGCTGATTCCAATTTAACTTAAGGAGAAAAGAGAAAAAGTTTTTTATACTCATGTGTTCTAGCAGCTGTGTCTTTAAGCCGAGTTTTTTGTTAAAAAAAAAGGACTAAGTGGTGAAACAGTATATTAAAAAGGCAAGGAATTTCAAAAGTTTTATTGAGAGGATTCTTTAGACTCCCGTGTGGTCAGCCACAATGTAACAAGGGAATCACTTTAAAAGACTGATATATATTAATTTAAGGTCGCCAAGGAATCAGCTATGTAATTCCTAAAAGAAAAACTCAAGTCAGCCGTCAGCCTTTTTTGGAGTTTAATTACAATAGGAGTAAGAAAGAAATTAGAGATAGAGAGAGAGAAAAAGGGAGAGAAGGGAATAGGGCTTAAATACCCCTTCTGTTTAAGCTAGGCCAAAAGGCCCAAGCCCTTAGATAGCTGGGGCAAAGAAAAGAGATCAGTCCCTATTACTCACGTGTCCAAAATGGAGAAACAGTCTCAGAGGCCCCCACCTTCAGCTTCCTTCAGAGCAAGCCTTCTCAGAGCCCAGCAACCACACCGACCAAAACTCCTCAACCTCCCCCAGTCTCCAGACCCTCCTATCTTTAAGGAAACCATCCAAGTTGCCTCCCCTCAGTCCTCACATCTACCAATCACTCTTCATCAATTTCCCTGTCAATGGAGGCTCTCGCTTAACCCAGGACCACCCAGAGGTTTCTGGCTTTTGCACATGTCTGTTGAAGGTCATATTTTTCAAATGATTAAATCTTTACTCCTTTGCTACAGCCCTTTCTAAATCCTGTTAACTTGAGTATGGTAGAGATTTAGAAATAATTAAATTTTGATCTAGGCTGCAACCCTTACTCAATCCTATTAGGACTGAATAGGGTGGAGTATCTCCATTGTATCAATTCTAAAATCAATCAAGACTCAAAGAAATTCCTGTTCTATGCTTAAGCATAGGTCAAAGTCCTTTCCATTGTTCAGCAAAAGGTTTCTGTCCTAAAGTAATCTTAAGAAGGGAAGAGAAGGAACCTCCCATGCCTATGGGGTTCCCATTCCAATAGACTATCAGTAAGAAATTTTCCAAGTATGAAATATCCCAATGGTGAAATTTCCAACATTTATAAGTCTAAGGAAATTTGAGGTTTACAAGTAGGAGGGGAATTTCAGTCTATCAGTTAAGAAGGAGGCTGTGGGAAAACAGACTGACCCTATAGTCTAAACTTCCTGACTCCATTGATAACTACCCAGTTCAGTGAAAGAAAGAGGAAGTGCCACATAGAATTCAATTCCCTAACAGCTGTTCAGTGGTTCCTTGCCTTTTCTAAATCCCCCTCACTATTACAATTCTAAGGGGAGAGCATAAAAGGGCAATGGGGCAATTAAAAGGCTTTTTTGGTTTGAAAAGTTACCTAGATTGTGAATAGAGCCACAGTGGAGTAGCTTGACATTCTCTTTGCAGTAGCAATAACACTACTAATTTCAATATGGTTTAATGTGGAAATGTATTTTACATGACCAAATATGTACATCCCAGAACAAGTTGCTTGCCATCTCAGGGATTTGAGAGGGAAGGGATAAAGGGAGACAATTTGGATCTCAAAGTTTTGGAAAACGTATGTTGAAAATTGTTGTTATATGTAATTAGGGGAAAACAATTTTTAAATAATTTCATTATGGTTGGAGACCTAGAAAAGGGGAGGTGGGTGAAATGGAGTAGGGCATTAAGGGTGCAGATATAATGGCAATGCAGTGTCAAGAGAATTGAACTCTCTTTGTTTATTTTTAATGCAATCAATCTGCAACCTTTAATTTAATCAAATCAAGAATTTGAAGCAACCCTACTTAACACTGAGTAAATCACTAACAGAAAAAGCTCTCACTGCCAAAGGCCACAAACACTGTCCCCTGAGCAGTGCTAGGCAAATTAGGAGACTATGATTGGTTCCCATGAAGTGGGAGAGACAGGAAGTAACATGGAAAAAAGGACTATAAAAGTCTAGACCACAGGACAAGATTGATTCCTTCTTCCTTGGCTCCTTGGTGAGGACTCTCTCTCAGTTGGTGCTTTGATGGGACACTCTATTCAGTGTGAACTCTGGTGAGATTCTTAGTGGTCTTAGCTTCGTGTGTGCCGAAGATTCTTGGCAGACTTTCCAGTGTCTCCTGGCTCTACAGATTTCAGCTTCCTAATTAGGACTTTTGATTCTGGTGAGACATGCTTTCAGTTCTGCATTCACAGCCTAGGATTTAGGGTATCTGTGGCTAGGTGATTTTCTTTCTCTCTTTCCTATATTTCATATCTCTACTAAGTTGTAAATAAAAGCGGCTTACAGTCATTTTGACAAGAGATATTAATTATTTTTAAAAATGGTGACCACAATTCAATTATTTTAATTCATATATTTAATCAAACCAATTCTAAATCTTACAGCAGCTTTAGAGAAGAAAATCTGATATAAAATGAAGCTTGGATGAAACTAACCTAAATATAGATATATTATCAACTTATGGCATAGCTCTTCACAGAAGGTCTTCCAAATCATTACCTCCTTTCTCAAATCTCCCATGCCCCAATCCCCACAACTAAGAATCTTGCCTAATATTTTACAGAAAAAAGATTGAGACCATTTGTCTGGAGCTTTCTCTTATCTCCTCTTTCTCATCTATCACTCAGATGCCTTCTGCCACTATTTCTTACTGTACCTTTTTCCCACCTGAAGATGCTACTATTTGTCCACATAAACCCCTCTGCTTACTTAAGCAATATCATTCCATCCTGTATTCTCCAACAGATTGCACTTCTGTCATTCCTACTCTCTCACTTTTATCTTCAACCTCTCTTTATCTACCTATTTCTTACTTACTACATTTAAACATATCCATGTCTCCCCCATCCTCAGGAATCCTAGATCCTTCCAAGTGTAAGAGAAGAGTTAACCCAATTTGTGCAAGGAACAATTTCTGACAGAAATCAGTTGCAGAGAGAGGGGGGGAGGTGCAAGAAGGAAGAAAAAAACCTAAAAGTTCCAGGAGGGAATCTGAAGGAGGAGGAATTCCAACTGATCACTCTCTTCACCTCATTTCCAGCTTGGAGCTGGGGAGAAGAAGAAGGTCTCTCAGGCTAGGAAGAAGCTTGGGTCTCTCTGGAAATCAATTGTTTCCCTGTAAATCCCTGGATATCTCTAACTCAGCTCTCAATAGCAGCACAGAGCCATCAGTGAATATTGTGGACAGGGACTTGAGGAAGATGTCCTCTGAGAGCCTCTTTTCAAGGATCTCATTCTCTATCTCTCTCCCTAACTTGTTCCTGGACTCTGGTGCTCAAGCTAGTTAACTCAGGAGTACGGACCAAAACAGCAGCTGGGGGGGGGGGTAGAGGGAGTCTGCTAGACAAGTCAATAGGGCTAATAAGGACTAAGCAAAATGGAGAAAATCTAAAATTCACATTCCCAGTGATCCAAACAACCAGACCCAAGGAGCAATCATCTCTCCTGGGCTGGGAGGGAAATGGCAATTGGGGTTCCTGAAGAAGAGTTCATCCTGCCTTTCAAGAATGGCTGGTATCAAAAGGGGGCAGTGTCATCTTACCAAAACTTTTCCCTCCAGTTCTTATCCTCCATCTCCCAGAACCATTCTCTGAGGAGACATACTCCCTCTCTCAGGGAGGCAAGACTTGCTTACCTTCCCCCAAAAGAAAGAGACGGGAAGAACAATCTCTCAACCCTCTCTCCCCATTTCTCTTTCTCCCTCCATCTTTCCTGTGTGTTTCCTTTTTGGCCATACATTACACAAGTGAGCTATCATCCTAAATCTCTTTGACCATTTTTTGCTAAAATTCCTTCAAAAGGCCATCTATAATAGATGCCTCCTCTTCCTCCCCTCTCACTCTTTTATTAGCTCCCTCTGATATGGCTTCTAGACATCATTATTCCACCAAGACTGCTATCTCTAAAGTTATAAATTATCTCCTAATCATCAAATCCAATGATCTTTCGTCAATCCTTACAACCTCTTTGCAGTCTTTGACAATGTTGAACACTTTCCTCCTTGATATTGTTTTCTCTCTAGGTTTTCAGAATGCAATTCTCTCATACTTCTCTTATCTATCTGATTACTCCTTTGTCTCTTTTGCTGGATGGTCATCTAAGTCACATTCAATAATTATTGGGGTCCCACCATGCTCTGTTCTTATCTCTCTTCTTTTTTCAATTCTACTTCACTTGATCATCTCATCAGCTTTGATTGATTTAATTATTTCTATGCTACTGATTCTCAGATCTTTCTACCTAGGCCTAATCTCTGTTGCTCTCAACTCTCATATTTCCAACTGCCTTTCAGATATCTCAAACTGGAAACCCTAAATTCAACATATCAAAAACTGAACTTATCTTTTCCCCTAAATCCTCCCTCTTCCAAAAATTGTTATTATTGTCAAGGATACCATTATCCTCCTAGTGCCTCTTTGAACACTTTTTCAATTTACACTTTGTTGTTTCTTTTTCCTCCTCTCCACTATGTGTGGATATTCCCCAAAGCTCTGTCATCATCGGCCTTCTTTTTTCTCTTTATATTATCCATCTTTACAATCTTATCTATTCTGGGTTCAATTATTATCTCTATAGAATGACTGGGGAGAAAGACAGCTATCATATTGGATAAAGAGCTGTCCTTGGAATTAAAAAGTTCTGCCTTCCATTCCTACTTCTGACATGTACTCATTTGTGTCTCTGAAAAAAATCACTTAACTTATTTCTCCAAGCACCTCTCTCAGGTAGAGAGGTGTTGCAGAGCAGTTATGTGTCTGACAAAAACAAGGAAAACAAATTTCGCATATCAGGATAAACATTGAATCTGAGTTTTTCTGACTATATTCACTTACAAAAATAAATAATATGGAAATATATTTTGAATGATAAAGCATATATAATCCAGATTGAATTGCTTGCCAATTCCAAGAGGTAGAAGGGAAGAAGGATGTGAGACTATTTGGATCATTTAATTTTGGAAAACTTATGTGGAAAATTGTATTACATATCATTTGTAATAAATAAAATAAAAATAATTTCAAAAAAGGAAAATCCCAGTGGGGTCACACAGAGATAAACACAGCTTATCAACAGCAATGCAGGATTATTATAAAGATCAAATGAGAAATGTAAAATGTTTTGTAAATCTGAGATTATCTATATAAATGCTAGCTATTATTATTATTTTCTAAGTAAAATCCCAGTGCCTGAAATATAGTAGATGTTTAAAAATATTTGTGATTTGAATGATTAATCTCTTCCCCAGATGTTCTTCTCCAATATATATCCCCAACTATTGCCTTTAAGACATCTTCACCTATATATACTGACTATATCTAAACTGCAGTGTGTCCATAGTGTAATAGAGGGTTTGTCTGGTGGTAAAGAGAGAGAGGGAGAAAGAGTAGAGACCTCCCCTCTCAAAGCAGGGTTCAGGGAAGACAGCTGGTGTTTAACTTGAACAAAGAAAAGGAGATGGGGAGTGAGTAGTTCCCCCCTTCAGCCTCCCCTCAGCTATGGTTGCTCAACTCCAAACTGCCTCTTGACTTCCCTCTACTCCTAAAATATATCCTCAGAGAGAAAGAGAGAGAGAGATACCCTCCCTCCTCAAGCTTGAACTGGTTTCCACTCACACTAGAGTCAGTTGGGGAAATATGACAACCTTTATTCTAACTGATCAATTTGGGATAACACAGGGAAATGGCTGCAGGAAGGGTTTTTATGAGGAAAGGGGAAAAGGTGTCCCTATTCTAGCTTTCCTTACCTCCCTCCTCAAGTTGGGGGACCCAGGCCTTGGCAGCCTTGGGCCCTGAGAGATTCAGGCTTGGATGGCTGTGGTCTTGGGTCCATCCAGACCCAGGGCACCAGGAACTGTGAGGTGATCTTGTCAGCTGCTTGGTGTCTTCTCAAACTGACCACTTCAGTTGGGAATTGGTGAGGGGGAGGGTGTCCAATCACCAGGAGAAAGAAAAAGTTATGGGAAAAGTTATTCCTGGGATGGATTCTGGCTTTTCCTGGGGTGCCAAAATGGTAGTAGAGAGTGGGACTTTGAAAAGGAGGAACTCAAAGTTCAACTAATTGGGGGGATCAATATACGGTGACGCTTCCTTCTATCGTCCCCTCCCCCCAAGTTGAGCTGTTACCAATGGATTCAGTCAGTCTAGATTAATGGGTAAATCAGATTTTCCCTCAGCCTCCTTTTTCAAATGATGGATTTGAAGTTCCCCTTCTAACCCATGAACTCTGATTCAAGTTCTATTATAAATCAAGATGTTTAGTTTATTTGGATAAAAGGTTGTTGAAAGGGTAATAGAAAAGGACAGGGGGAAGAAGTCCCTAAGATTTCTTCCCTATAAAGCTCTTGAAGGTCTAACTAAGGAATTTTCTTCAGAAATAAGTTCTGGATTCCCCTAAGGGGAAAAGGGTCTTTATCTCAAAGATTGTCTCCAGTTGAGAAATGAGCTCTTCTTTCTTCTGCTCAGATAACAGGATTGAGAGAGTAAAGGTAGTTCTCCCTCCCAGCTCCAAAGAGCCCAAGATCTCCAACTGCTTTTGAGCCTGGCTGGAATTCCATCCCATTCCCCCAGGTCTTGGGGGTTCCATCTGCTCCTCTTCTGAATCATTTCTTCCAAATTCAAATTTTCTTTGCTTCTGGTCATTCCTTGTACACATTATCCACACTAAAAGAGTAAATAAAAAGGTTGAAGAAATAGGCCTCTAATTTTTGAGTTATCAAGAAGAATGAAATGGTCCCTGAAAGTATCATAATAATGGAAAACAATAATAGCACTTTCAGCTTTACATAGCATTTTACATATATTATCTCATTTGATTCTCATAACAATGCTGGGAGGTAGTTGCTATACTTATTTTAAAGATGAAGAAACTAATTCTGGGGGATATTTAAACATCTTAGGGATTGTACTGTTAAGAAGCTTTGGAGGCAAGACTCAAATTCATTTCTACCTGCTTCCAAGTCCAGCATTATTTGTCTTTACAATGCTACCTAGCTACTTCATGAAGCATGCTCCAAAAAGAAAACCAAGAAGAAACATTCTCTGAAGGGAATGTAAATCTGTGAAAGGAAGTTGAAGGATTAAAGAAAGTGATTCAGAAGGAAAGGAAAGATCATACAAAACTATTTTCTGAAGCTTGAATCTTGATTCAAAGCTCTCCCCAGAGAATGAAAAGCTGTTTACATTCTGAGAAGAAAACCAGCTTACTATATTCCATGGAATAATGATGTGGGTCTGAATCTGTAAATTCTTTCAAGAGCATGCATACCTAATAATAATCCCAGGAAAAAAACAAGTTCTGGGTTTTGGTATTTTCACCCCAAGAGAAATGACTACTTGATACGAAATATCAGGAAACTGTATTACTATAGCAGGACATATTTCTGAAACATAGTAGTTATTCAAGATTTATCAAGCCTAATAATTAATATTTCCTCCTGATGATTCATTTAGTGACAAAAGATACTACAGTGCAAAGACTTAGAATGAGTTTCTAGAGATTATGAAGTCCTGGCCAAGAAACTGAAAGAATTTAGGATCATTGATAAGGTTTCCATAGCCATTGAAAATGGAAGGGGAGAAATGTAGATATTGAAAATTAAACATTGGTAAAAAAGACAAGGATGGAATTTGGGTCTCTAGAACAGAATGTAAGGCACAGAAATAATGGAATCCTGACCATGGATAGACTGAATCTGATAAAATCAGGGGTGGGGGGGTTATCTTCCAGGAACTTGTTGACCTAATGAAGATGACTTTAGCATGAAAATGGAAAGAGAAAACTGACCACACATATTTACTGTCAGATACCATGAGAGTGGCAAATATGATATATAAATAAAAATAGTACATATGTCCAGCAACTTGCAACAGATAATATCAAATAAGGAAATAAATAATATTCATGTACTAAGTTGAATAAACACACATTTTCGGAGTCTGACTAATAAGCTAAAATAAGTTTAAAAGTGAGCTAACTACTTTAATATAAGAAAGTAAATTTAATCTTCTGAGACTTGCTAGTAGTTGTATGACCCATGATTGAATTATGGCGATTATTCAAAAGTAACAGATTAGGTTAATAAGAAGAAGAATTGACATAGAATTCCATATCAAAAAGATATATTCAAATAAAACAAGTCTACAAATTAGAGGAAGGACACATAATGGAGAGTAATGAGATGGGTGTCAATGAAGAGAGAAATGCAACATATTAATGAAAGTATACTACAGAGTATCTATTCAGAAGGGAGGGAAAATAGAAGAATATTCCAGGAAGAGATAACAAAGCTGATGTGAAGACTTGTTACAATAGTGATGGAAGATATCAGCTAGAAAGATATAAACTTGATTTTTTTATGCTAAATTGAAAGGTATTGACCTAATTATACTTAGTAAAAATTTATTTTCACCTAATCTTTGTCATGTGAAAATGCAAAAGATAGTCCTTGACATCAAGGAACTTATAACTCACTAGGAAGTATATGACACATATGAAACTACATATAGAACCACATCGGATGTAATAGAGCAAAGTAGAGATTCAGATAAAATGCTCAAGAGATATGTGAGGAGAAAGAGATGATTCTTGGTTTGGAAGGGTTAAGCTCCATGAAGAAAGTGACAGCTTAACCAGGCTTTGAATAAAGAGAATATTTTCCACAAGATGAGATGAAGGACTACATTCCATATCCAAAGTATCATATAAGAAAAAGTACAGAGCCAGGACAGAATAGGAAAAAAAAAATCAGGAATCCAATTTGACTGGATAAGGAAATAAATGGAAGTAATGCAAAATAAGACAAGAAAGCTATTTTGGAATCCGATCGTGGAGAACCTCAAATGCCAGGTTAATGGTCTTTTATTTTATCCTCTGGCAATAAGAAGCTTTTAAAGAGTTATGAGCAAAGTAGTGACAGAGTTAGACATCTATTAGTACAGTAATTTGGGGACTAGTGGGATAGATGAGTTGGAGAAAGGAAAACAGGAAATCACCTAGAAAGATATTATAATAGGCATACAAGATGTCTGTCTCTGTACACCATCCAGCTTTTCAATGCCTTTCATCTAATTTAGGGCCCACAAAATAACACAGTACTTCAGTGGTCATACCAGCCAATCAACCAATAAATATTTGTTATGTGCCTGCTACACGACAGGCACTGTATGCTAAGCCTTGGAAATACAAAGAGGGGCAAAAAACAGTACCTGATCTCATGAAGCTCACAATCTAGTGGGTGATACAAGTAAAGCACTAGAGGAGAGTAATATAAAATTAGAAATAATCAACAAAGGGAGTGCAGAGATCATCTTGATTGATATTCAAAAATAATAATGATAACAAAAACAGCTAACATTTACATAGCACTTAATTATACACCAGGTCCTTTACAATTTTATAATTTACTAAGTCCTTTGTAACTATTACCTCATTTTATCCTCACAATAATTCTGGGAATTAAGTGCTATTATTATTCCTATTTAGCAGATGAGCAAACTGAGGCAAACAGAGGCTAACTGATTTGCACAGGGTCACAGAGCTAATACATAACTGAAGTCATATTTGAACTCAGATCTCTCAGGCTCCAGGCCAACTGTACTATTTATTATGCCATATAACTAAAGGGGTTCCTAAATTTTTCTGTGTCATTTGGTAGTCTGTGAAGCCTAAAGATCCCTTTCTCAGAATAATGGTTTTAAATGCATAAAATAAAATATACATGATTACAAAGAAAACTAAATATACTGAACTAGCATTATCAAAATATTTTTAAGTGGATCTCAGGTTAAAAACCCCTGCTTTAATCTATTGTCACTTGTTTACTTTGTGATTCATTATTTACTTACGCATTTTATATAATTTCCCCAAAAAATTCCCATTTGAAAATCTGTCACTCTACAATGTCTAAATAATCCTGTTAATCAAGTTAATTCTTAGTACTTGGAGAAGCCACAGGAAAAGCCTCAGGTATCTTCATCCTGGTACTTCAATTGAAATTAAATTTGCACATAAATGAAACAAGCTAAAACAGTTTAACAAATAGAACTATTTTTGCAAATAAAAAAAGAAAATTTTCCTCACATCAGACAATAATGTTGACCTACTTTCTTGGGAAGAAAATTTTTGAATAAGGTGTCTCAGAGATTTGGACCATTTAATTTCTTTTTTTTTCTTTCATCAATTAATCAACCAAACAAAAAGTATTTATGTTATTACCATATGGAAGGCACTATGTTAATCCAGAATGATGAAAGACCTTGAGTTCATGTTAAATGAGGATTGAAAGAACTATCTCTGTTTAGGCACAATATAGACCCACAGGTTACTCCTCACCTTTACTTCTTAAATGTATCTGATGACTGGCTCACAATTTTCCCCTTCCCCAACTCCTGCCCTAATATTGTCTTTCAAATGCCCTAAACACTCAGTTCCTCAACTTACTAATTTCCCATGAGCTATCTCTCCACTCCATTGCAGCCATGAAAAAAAAATGGTAAGAACCTTGATTTTGCCATCACTCACAAATTATCACCTCTATGTTCAAGAATTTTGGAATCCCATCATCCAATCATAAGCTATTGGCTTTCTACCTCTCCTTCTGCATTCCTTCCTTTACACAACCCTATTCTTTGTTCACACTATAATCCACAGTGCTTGACCCTGCATTTGAGTCCCAAACCCTTTTCCTTCAGTGGCCATTCTCTCTTCATCTCCCCATCTTGATCCCTTGGTGAATCAATTAAATTCTATATTATCCTCATTTTTTGAATTACTGTCCCTATTTCCATGTTGCTAATTATATCTAGCTAAGTCTTATTCTTGGATCACTCCCACCATTTGTTGACCTTACTCCTATCTACCTGTGGCTGAATGCAGATGGGAAAAAAACCCCACAAAATTCTTCTGACCAGGTCTTCTACAAGTTTACACTATGCAACCTTAACTGGTCCCTTACTGCTTTTAGGAAATCCCATATACTTCCTAATTAACTCACTATCCTACTCTCCACATTAACTCTTCCATATTTTCATTATTCTTCTAGCCTCCCAAGGCTTCTCTTCCTCCCATTCTTTTAGCCAAGCACTTTGTCTCATATTTTACATTAAAAAATTGAGTCCATTTATCATGAACTCTCTCTTCCTCTTCTCCACCTCCTATCATTCAGATGCTTTCTGGCACCTTTTCCTCTTTCACCTGTCTCACATGATGAAGTGGCCTTATTCGTTGCAAAGGCTAGCCCCTCCTGCTAGCCCCTCTACTTGTTCAATCACACTCATTCTATCAGATCTCCTCCAACAGATTGCCCCCCCATCATCCCTATTCTCACTTATTTTAATTTTCCCTTTCTACTGGATAATTTCCTATTGTCTACAAACATTCCCACAACATCCCCATCTTGAATAAACCCTCACTTGATCCTTTCCTCTCCACTATTACTCTATATCTCTTCTACACTTTGTAGCTAAACTCTTCAAAAAATAACAGGTGCCTCCATTTTCTCTTCTCCCATTCTCTTTTTAATCTTTTATAATCTGGCTTCTGACTTTATCATTCCACCAAAACTGCTCTCTCCACTCATTAATTAATAGTTACCAAATCCAGTGGGCTTTTCCCAGTCTTCATTCACTTTGACTTCTCTGCAGTCTTCAGTACCATTGAGCACTCTGTAAACCTCAAAATTTCTCAGACTTATGAATGTTAGAGGTTTCCCCCATTGGGGAATCTTCTACTTAAAAAAATTCCCTAGAAGATGGTGAGAACTCTACTTGAGTGTGGGGGCTCCTAGCTATGGGAGTGTCCCTGCTCCACCCTACTTAAGACTGCTTTAGGACACAAAACTGTTTGCTAAACAATGAAAGTACTTTGATCCATGCTTATGGAAGGGACAGGAAGTTCTTTGAGTCATGACTGTTTTAGAATTGATACAATGGGATACTAAGTACCTATAAAGGTGGGGCAACTTGTAAACTACTTAAACCTAAAAGGGTGATAACTTATTCAGAGGTTTTTTCTAATGAAATTTGTCGACACAGCAGCATTATTTTCTGACTTACTAAAGAGATTAAAACTACTCAGCTGTGAATTCAAAATGGGCGGTCCTTTAGAAACATCTACAGTGATTGGTAGATGTAAGGACTTAGGGGAGGTGACAGAGGAGATTTTGCCCTTAAAAATAAGAGTTTGGATCTCATTCAGAAAAGATCTCGATTTCTGACTCTCATTCTGAAGGAGAGCTCCTTGAGGAGCTCCTCTGAGGGGCTCTGTCCCTCTGGGGTAGGAGCTCTGGAGGCTCTTGAGAGAGGCCCTTTGAAACAATCTCTGGCTGGAAGACTCTTTGAGGAAGGACCCTGGCCTAGTGTCACTAGTATCCTTGTTTAGTCAGACCTTGTGGTGAGTGTTAAAAAACTGACTGATTTCTCTTTTAAGACTCAGGTCTAGGCCATATTGGCTTGAGGCCCTTCATACTTATTCCTTTCTTACTCTCTCTCTCTTTCTTTGATTACTCATTGTATTGTTAATTAAAATCTCTATAAAACCCAATTGACTTGGGTATTTGAATAATTGGGAATATTTCCCTGGCAACCACCTTATATTTGATTTTAAAACCCAAGACACTGTAGTGAAACATATTTCTGCAGTCAAATTTACTCACCCTCTCTTATATCTATCACAATTTATATCTTCCACTATTTTAATCACTACAGTTTAAGACCTCAACCATTTTAAATCTCACAACTCTTTATTCCTTGATACTCTTCTCCTATGTTTTCAGGACACCATTCTCTGTCTCTATCTATTTGACTGCTTCTTCACAGTCTCCTTTGCTAAGGCCTCTTTCAGATGCTCTAACCATCAGTGTCCCTCAGGATTCTGTCCTAAGCCTTCTTTTCATCTCCCTTAATTCATTTGGTGATCTCATCATTTCTGATCATGCTGATGATTCTCAAATCAGCTTATACAGTATGAAACACTCTGCTGACCTCTACTCTCACATTTCCAACTGCCTTTCAGACATCCCAAACTTCCTCTCCAATAGATATCTTAAACCCACAATGTCCAAAATGGAAACCATTATCTTTCTCTCAAGCCTTCCCCTGCTTCTAAATTTCCTAATCCCCCAGGTTTATAATCTAAAGGTCATCCTGTATTTCTCACTGTTTCACTCCCCATATCCAATCTGTTGCCCAGACTTGTTGATTTCACTTTTGCAATACCTTTTTTATACACAATCTTCTTTTCTCTGACATTGCCACAACTCAGAGTAACCTAATGCCAGGATTCTTGCAATACCCTGCTGGCAAGCCTGTCAGCCTCAAGTCTCTCCCCACTCCACAGCATCCTCTATTCAGCCACTAAAGTTATTTTCCTAAAGCATATATCTGATTATGTCAACTCCCTACTTAAGTCCCCTATTCAATAAGTCCCAGTGTCTTCCTAAAGACTCCAAGATCAAAGACAAAATGCTTTGTTTGGCATTCAAAGCTTTCTATAGCCCAGCTCCCTTCTACTTTTTAATCTTTTTTACACCTTACATCCCAACATGAACTCTTTGATCCAGAGACATTGGCCTCCTGGCTATTCTCTTAATAAGACTCTGGATCTCTTGGTCCTGCCCATTCTTTCTAGCTCTCTCCAGTGCCTGAAATGCTCCCTCTCCTCCTCTTTGACTACTTCATATAAAGGAAGCTTGCAACAACCCCTCTTAATTCCAAAGCTATTAACTATTTCCTATTTACCCTGTATTTATAGCCTGCTTTCTATATGTGTGTTTGCATGTCATCTCTCCTATTAGATTACAAAAACTTTAAGAGCAGAAATTGTCTTTTGCCTCTTTTTTGTCTCTATGGCACTTAGCTCTTAGCACAGTGTATGGCACATTATATACAATATTATATTATATGTATATAATATAATATATTAATATAATATAATTAATATATAATATAATATATGTACATAATACAATAGAATAGAATAATATAACATAACATAATATAATATAAATATATAATTATATACAATATAATATTGATTTATCAATATGGTAACTATGTTGAAGGTTTCAAAACGTTCCCATCTTGAAGGATTAGACTAGTTCTGTTTAGCTCCAAAGTACAGAACCAACCAGGAACATTGGACAGAAGATTCAGTAAGAACTCTTTAAGTTTCATGCCAGGAAAGAACAAAAAAAACTTTCTTACAATTTGAGCTACCCAAAAGTGGAGTGGGTTGTTTTAATAGATAGGAATGGGGACCAGAGTTCTTCCTTAAAGGTCTTCAAACAGGAGCTGGATGAGCACTTGTCAGGTATGTTATCATGGGATTCCTTTTGTACATGAGTGAAAGTAGATGGCCTCTGAGCTTCCTTCCAACTTTCACATCCTTTGATTCTTTGTCTTTAGGTAAATCATCAAAGACTACTCTCAGAAATATTTCATAGTCTCTCTGGTCAATAATCTTTCAAAAGATTCTAAAAGTGTAAGAATAATTGCCTTTGGTGAAATAAAAAGTCATTATAATGAAAGAGTGGCCTTGAACACTGGCATTGAAAATATTTATTTGATAGCCAATGATAGGGATTTATTTTGCTTGACTATATATGATTATTACAAGTATTTTGTTTTTCTTTCTCATTTGGAGATATAGAAAGGACAGTATTTGGGGGAGGCACTTATATTGACTGAAAAACAAAATAAGGAAAGGAATTAATATGTAAGAAAGAAAGGAAGGAAGGAAGGAAGGAAGGAAGGAAGGACAGAAGGAAGGAAGGAAGGAAGGAAGGAAGGAAGGAAGGAAGGAAGGAAGGAAGGAAGGAAGGAAGGAAGGAACGAAGGAACGAAGGAAGGAAGGAAGGAAGGAACAGAAATAAAGAGGAATACAGAAATAATAGATAGATAGATAGATAGATAGATAGATAGATAGATAGATAGATAATGTCCTTTAATTTTTCAAAAAGGTCCATGGATCCATGGAGTAGGCACTCTTCTTACAAATGAAATTTGCAAACTCAACTCAATGTGCTAGGTGGTGCAATGGGTAATGCTGGATTTAGAGTCAGGAGACCTGAGTTCAATTTCATCCTTTGACATATAAGCAAAGTGCCAAGTTATTTAAACTCAGCCTCAGTTTTCTCATCTGTAAAATAGGAATTATAGTAGCACCTACTTCATAAGGTTGGGATAAATTTCAAAT
This sequence comes from Monodelphis domestica, assembly GCF_027887165.1. Classification (NCBI taxonomy): domain Eukaryota; kingdom Metazoa; phylum Chordata; class Mammalia; order Didelphimorphia; family Didelphidae; genus Monodelphis; species Monodelphis domestica. Next base: position 200,781,152 of record NC_077229.1, on the reverse strand, counting down.
GGAATAGCATTTTGTAAATTTTTTTGCAAACCTAAAGTACTATATAAATGCTGGCATTTAACATTTCAGAACCTAGCTGAATTGGCCTCAGATGAAAGTTCATTATGTCCATAATGACATCTTTTAGCTTTTATACTATGTCATTTGATAAAGTAGAGATAAATGGATGTCATGATGAGGCATTGTGTAAGAACTTTAGGCTAGAACTTCAAATATCAAATTTCCCCCAAACCTCATCATCATGAGCAAAGCCAGTCTTACATAGCAAGAGAATAATAAACTATTCAATTCTATCTCAGCACCCATAAAATGGTTCTCCTGATAGGCCCCAAATGTCCCTTATATTTTTTGATACCCTAATTTTCACAAGTTTGTGTTTCACCTCTTTATCTAAATATTTTGATTCTGATTAAAATGCAAATATTTCTTGGCAAAAGAGGAAAAATAATAAAAACTTGATTAATTATTTGAACCTTAGGAAAAATGAAAACTTAACTTGAGAATGATTTGCTGGTGGCAAAAGAGAGTGTGATAGTTAGAGTAAGGAAGTGAACTTTATCCACTTCATACTGTTGCATAAAGATGGTTTTGATTATGATTAATGTTGGCAACAGTTGTTCACAGTAGGTATTTAGTAAATATTCCATTATCTCTTTATCTACATATCTAGTATACAAAGGAAACATATAGTAGATTGGGGGCCGGTCTCAAATTTGGGAAAAAACTAGATTCAAGTCCTTCTTCTAACATCTATCTATATCCTGATTGGATACATTATTTAACCTCCTAATGAAATGAGATGAAATGCAAATTTGGACTAATGAAAGGCAATCCCAATATTAAGCCTTTTCAACTGAAATCATACATTGAGATTGAAAAAGTATATATAGTTATATCTGGAGAAATAGTATGACTCATTTTATTAACTTGTTCAAGGAGCATTTATTTTTTAATTAATTAATTAAGAATATTTTTCCATGGTTACATGATTAAAGATTTTTCCCACCCCTCTTCCCTCCCCCCTCCCAGAGGAGACAAGCAAGTCCACTAGGTTATACATGTATGATTGTTCAAAACCTATTCACATATTATTCATATTTGCAATAGAGTAAGCTCTTAATGCCAATACCCCAATCATATCCCCACCAAGCCATGTGATTGATCATATCTTTTTCTTCTTCATTTCTACTCTCAAGGAGTTAATAAAGCCCCTTATTATGTACCAGACACTGGGTTAGGCACTTGGAATACAACAAAAACAAAATTGCCCTTGAACTCAAGGAGCTTAACTAGGCAACATTTTTACAGATAAGAAAATGTTAAATAGACAAAATAAATTTAAAGTAATATGGGGAATTGAAGCTCATTATAGATATGAGGGATCGATCAGGAGAGTTGGCACTTCTCTTTCAAGCAACCAGTTAATCAACAAATTTGAATTTGTATTTTGTGTCTACTGTTTGGCACATAGAAAGGAACCTTAAAATCAAAGCAATCCCCATTTAACAAAAGGGAATTCCAAGGATACTGAGAAATAGTTTCAAATATCAGAGTCTATCTAGGATTAATTGTTAGGGAGGTTTTCACAGGTAGTTCTGTCCAACATGAGCTAACCTGAACATGAACAATAATTTTTTATATATTCGTCATAAGAATGACCTCATTACCTAATAGTGTTATTGAAACCAAAGAAAATCACTTGAAACAGACTTCTAAGTCCAACTCCTTTCTGTAGAAGAGCATAGGTAATAACAAATGTATTTTTAATTTCTTATTGATTATGACACAGCTACTGGTTATAGATGAATCCTTTATAAAGTTGACAAGGTACATTCATTTCATTTGAGGTATTAAAAAATCAATTAGCCATCTTTGAAAAAAAAAGGTTTAGCTTGTTTATTCTATTGGATTGTTCCTTCTAAAAAGCTTCTTTGATTAAGTTTTCTACTGAAGAATGGAGGGAATTTAATTACCTCCCCCCCAAAAAAATTACTAAATTTTAGGAAGTATTTTACCAAATGCCATTCTTTACTTAATAAAGGGCAAGTACCATATTTTATGATTTTCCATTCATTCAATAGAGCTCTGGTGTTTGTAATTGTGTATATAAAGCCATCAGTCTTCTAGAGCCATCTTTAGCTGAGCAAGCCCCAAAGCACCGTCCATTCTGCTCAGATCTGATCAGCATCTTTATAGTTTATCAGCCTTGGGGTTCAATTTTGTTTTGGATGCTTTTATAAATGAGCACAATCATGGGTGAATCTGTTCTTCCAGATTGCAAAGAGAAAAATCGAGAGAGGAACTTTAGTAGATTACTGTGTCATTGAGGATGAAGTACAAGCACAAATGCACCTAAAGTAGTCTCAGAGATGATTCTGCTGGGTGTACATTTTCAGTTTTATTTCAGTAAAATTAGATGATTGTCTTAGTTATTATTGTTTCTGAAGCTATACTCTGTCCCCAGGCAAGGTGCATGATCAATGTACTATCTAGCAAAATCAATTTGTTCCAAAGTACTATTTATTTTTTTAAGTGAAAAAAGAAAAAGGATGGCAAAAAAGAGGAGTGATAATATATAGAAAATATAGAAATTATTTTAGACCCTTTTGTCTTTTAGGCAGGACTATGCATTTTATATGTCTAAGCAGCTAAATCAGACAATGTTGTTCGTCTCAGAATACAAGATTGCTATAGTAATTTTTGTTACTTAACATTCAGCCAGCCAAAGAAAATCATCCACATACTTTGCTTTACTATAAACAGCAAGGGAGGAGTAAGGGAAGGATAGCCTAGTAGTTTTATTGCCAGCTGCACGTACCTAGTTCCTCAAAAAAAATTAGAACAAATATACCCCCAATGAGCTACTTTCCTGTTACCATATAATTGAGAAAAGTCAAAAAGAAAACTGATTTTCTTACACATCTTTTAGGAATTCCTCACTCTATCAGGATTTCTTAACCTTTTATGTGTCAAGGAACCCTTTGCCAGTCTAGTGATGCCTATGGACCTTTTGTATGAAAAAATATTTTCACATACAAAAAATATATGGTATTCAAAAAAACCCCTAATTATATTGAAATATAATTACAAAAATAGTTTTAAAAATATGTTCAACAGACAGTTCCAGGTAAACATGACAGCATTCTAGACACAAGACTCATCCTCTCCTCAGCACCCACAGATACAGACTACCTGAAAAGATAAAAAAAAACCAAATTCATGAGAATGAAGGGACTCTACAGTAGGGCTCAGCATTGAAAGTGCATGGGATTTGGGCATTTCCCCAGTATAAGGGGGTAAAAAAGCTCCCAACAAAATATGAGCTTATCTACCATCCCCCACCCCACCTATGGAGACAGAGTCAGAGCCAGCACACACCAGAATCAGTGAGTGAGTTAGGGGCCCCTCTAGAGTGAGTAAGGTGCACCTCTAAGTTCTTGGGAGCTGACTAAAGTCTTACCAAAGTCTTACACCTGAGAGCAGCTAAACCTGAAACCTCAGCAGACTGAAGTCCACAGACCATGGGTGCCCTTGGGAAGATAGCACAGAGAAGGGCAGAAAACAGCAGAAGTTGCAGAGAGAGCTTTAATCAGACAAAATCCTTGCCCCTTAGCTCCAAACACAGAGAACCTGCCCATCTCACTCAGATTTCTAAAAAACAAACAAAAAAAAAAATTAGAAGAAGGGGTTGACCCTGGAAAATTTTTATGGAGGAAAAACCGAAGCTACAGTGGAAATACAGGAGGAAATTCAAATAAACCCAAATCTTACCCAAAAAAATGGAAATTGTCCACAAGCCCCTGAAGAATTTAAATTGGAGCTTATCAAAAAGATGGAAGCCTTCTGGCAAGTAAAATAGCTCAAAAAGAAAATAATAGTTTAAGGGAAAAGAACTCCCAATTAGAGAATGAGCTAGAAGCCATGAAAAGCAGAATAGATCTAACTGAAAAGGAAAACAAGTCTTTAAAGTTCAGAATTAGGCAACTGGAAACCAATGATCTTGCAAAATAGCAAGAATGAATAAAGCAAAGTCAAAAGACTGACAAAATAGAAGAAAACATAAAATATCTCACTGAGAAGATGACAGATCACAAAAACAGAGCAAGGAGAGATAATTTGAGAATCATTGGTCCACCTGAAAAGCCACAAATAAACAGAAATCTTGACATCATACTACAAGGAATTGTCCAAGACAACTGCCCTGATGTTCTTGAACAAGGGGGCAAAATAGACATTGAAAGAGTTCATAGATTACCCTCTACACTAAATCCTCAAAAGACAACTCCCAGGAATGTAATTGCCAAATTTAAGAGCTTTCAAGCTAAGGAGAAAATTTTACAAGAAGCCAGAAAGAGACAATTCAGATACCAAGGAGCACCAATCAGGATTATACAAGACCTGGCAGCTTCCACATTAAAGGACCACAAAACTTGGAATATGATATTTAGAAAGGCAAAAGAATTGGGTCTTCAACCATGGATCAGACCCCTGCCTAGGTCAAGCTAAACTATCTTTGGTACAGATAAGATTCAGGAAAGTGACATAAAACCATCTATATAAGGCACATCATTTGCTCTCTCTCTCCCTCTTTCCCCAGAGAGGAGACTCTGGCTGGTGTTCCAGCCTCTTGGCGTGGTGGCAGCTATTTTTCAGGTTTGGTTGTATGTTTGCTCTTGAGCTGATTCAGGTTCAGGCATCTTGGCTGAGCCCTTTGGAGTTCAGGCTGATCCTTTTCCTCCTTACTCTTCAAAACACCTTATCTTCCTAGAGACTCTGGTCTTCCTCCTGGCACTAGCCAGGTGGGAGAAAATCAAACACCTTTTTCCTTCTTCCTTCTTCTTAATTTCTTTCCACCAAATCAATTAAATCACCATAAATTTTCCAGCTGACTTGGTTATGTTTCTTATATATTTGGGATATCCATGGCGACCAAATAATTAACGTAGTTTAGGTCACAACGATAAATTATCCTTACAATCGGCAAGGGACACAAATAGGCAATTTTCTGTCAAAGAAATCAAAACTATTAATAAGCACATGAAAAAGTGTTCTAAATCTCTTATAATCAGAGAGATGCAAATCAAAACAACTCTGAGGTATCACCTCACACCTAGCAGATTGGCTAACATGATAGCAACAGAAAGTAATGAATGCTGGAGGGGATGTGGCAAAGTCAGGACATTAATTCATTGCTCATGGAGTTGTGAATTGATCCAATCATTCTGGAGGGCAATTTGGAACTATGCCCAAAGGGTGTTAAAAGACTGTCTGCCCTTTGATCCAGCCTTAGCACTGCTGGATTTGTACCCCAAAGAGATAATAAGGAAAAAGACTTGTACAAGAATATTCATAGCTGCGCTCTTAGTGGTGGCAAAAAATTGGAAAATTAGGTAATTCCCTCCACTTGGGGAATTTCTGAACAAATTGAGGTATCTGTTGGTGATGGAATACTATTTTGATCAAAGGAATAATAAACTGGAGGAATTCCATTTGAACTGGAACGACCTCCAGGAACTGATGCAGAGTGAAAGGCTAAGAACCAGTAGAACATTGTACACAGAGACAATATACATTGTACACTGTGGTTCAATAGAATGTAATGGACTTCTCCATTAGTGGCAGTGCAGTGACCATGAACAACCCGGAGGGAACTATGAAAAAGAACACTATCCGAATTCAGAGGAAAAACTGTTAGAGCAAAAACATTGAGAAAAACAACTGCTTCATTACATGGGTCAAGGGGGATATGATTGGGGATATAGACCCTAAAGGAACATCCTAGTGAAAACATCAACAGCATGGAAATAGGTTCTGATCAAGGACACATGTAATACCCAGTGAAATTGTGCATCGGCTATGGAAAGGGTGGGTGGAGGCTAAGGAGGAATAGAATATGATTTTTGTAACCAAGGAATAATGTTTGTAATTGACCAAATACAATTTTTAAAAAGTAAAAAAAAATATGTTTCACAATTCCAAGGTAAGACTCTAAATCAAGTAGCTATTTCATGTATTTAAAGACTGCAAAATACTATGGTTTCATTGATCAATTAGTACAGAGCCTGACAAATAGCAGGTACTTAAAAAATTATTTTTGGCTAACAGAAAAGGTACATGTAAAGGTTCATAAAGCATTTTGAAGTATGTCATAAGGATGAGGTTTTTTCTCATAGGTATGAAGCTAGACTTGCTGAAGTGAATCTTTAGAAATATGAGAATCTATTGACACTATTAGAAGTCATCATAGAACGTGTAGAGAAAAAAGATATGTCCTGATAGTTGATTATTCCTTGCTGACTGAGTTTATCATAATGACAAATTGACATGAAGTAGATAGTGAGGTATTCTGTCTTCTCAGGGAGAGTATTAGGATTTAATAGAGAGCCTCCCAACTCTTGTCAAGTCTGACAACCACTACTCAATACTAAGTAAGAAATAGAAAATTTTAGAAAATCAGGTAATTACTTCATCACTGATGATTTTTTAACAAGAGAGTTCTGAAAGGAAATGCAGATTTGGAATATAAAGAACTATTCAACAATATAATGTACAAGACTAGGGTGTGGATTTATGGACCATGGTCCAAATATCAGGAATAATAGACTAGGGGCCAGGTTAAATAAAATAATGAGTTAACACATATTGTTATATATAAAATGTAATATTGGAGGCCTTATACTAAGTGTATAAATATTTATTAGTTAAGAAAGAGTAAGAGAGAAATACGATTTTCAGCCTTTCTAACCTAAGTAGGATCAGGTCACAGATTCCAGCCCAGCGTGGTCCCTTCCACATTTCTGAGAGAGAGAGAGAGAGAGAGAGAGAGAGAGAGAGAGAGAGAGAGAGAGAGAGAGAGAGAGAGAGAGAGAAAGAGACAGAGAGAGAGAGAAAGAGACAGAGAGAGAGAGAAAGAGACAGAGAGAGACAGAGAGACAGAGAAGAGAGACAGAGAAGAGAGGCAGAGACAGAGTGACAGAGATAGACAGAGAGATAGAGACAGAGACAGAGAGAAAAATAGACAGAGACAGAGAGAAATAGAGACAGAGAAAGATACAGAGGTGGGGGAGAGGGAGGAGGGGAGGGGGAAGAGGAAAGAGAGAGGGAGGGAGAGGGAATGAAAATGGGAGAGAGAAAGAGAGAGAGAGAGAAGGAGGGACAGAGAGAAAGAGAGGGAGACAGAGACAGAGAGACAGAAAGAGACAGAGAGAGGGAGGGAGGAAAACATGAGAAAAAAGAGCAACTCCTAGTCTGCCTTTTCAAACCTAAGCTCCTCCCCCCAGATCCTTCCATTGGCCAATGGCTTGAGGCCTGACTTCCCTGTAATGTCAGACTCATTACTCTGTGACTACTCTGTCATTCCACTTGGGTGTACTCTTTTCGGGAGTGGAATGGGATGGAGCTCCCCTGAGATATTTATTTCACACAATACTTTCATGAAAATTTGAAACCTCAGCAATAGGACTTTAAATTGAAAATGAAGAAAGATAGAGAAACCTAAAAACAAAAATTTCAAGCCACATTCTGTGGAAAAGAATAGTTGAGGAACAGGTAAAATACTATTAGTATAACAGAATAATGATGCTTAAGAGAAAATAACATCAAATAAGAGTAGCAGTAAGAAAGCCTATAGACTACCATGAGTATGTGTAGATATTGAGAACAATAGAAATCTTGTTGCAAGAAGAAAAATTTAAACTCATAAATGCCAACTAACACTTGGTAAGATGTAATTCATAACTGGAATGTGGTTATGGATGATACATTATTAAAAAGAACTAACTATATAGGATAAAAGAGATGGGAGTATAACATTAAATATGAAGAAAGATTTTTATATTAAGAAATTCAGGCAGAGGTTAACTTATGATAATACTTAAAACCACCTAGCCAGAAGAAAGAAATTAATGATAGGATCCAGAATGAGATCACAAATCATGTATAGATGTAGGATTTATTAGGGCTGCTAGAATCTAACTGGACATCAATTGGAGTTCTTGCCTTGTTAAGAATAGAGAATCAGGGATATTATTGGGGACATAGACTCTAAATGATCACCCTAGGGTAAACATCAACAACATGGAAGTAGATTTTGATCAAGGGCACATGTAAAGCCCAGTAGAATTTCGAGTCGGCTACAAGAAGAGGTGGTGGGAAGGGAGGGAAAGAATATGATTCTTTTAATCAAGGGAAAATGTTCTAAATTGAGTAAATAAATTTTTCAAAAAAAGAAGAATTAGTAAGAATAGGAAAAAAATAAAAATAGAGAAGCAAATACCATTTTGTTTTGTTTTTTTATTTTTAAAATAATACTGATCTTCAAAATTTCAGGGAAATGACAGAGTAATGATGATTTCTGTATTAATTTCTAACCAAAAACAGAAAATAGCAGAATGGGTGATTGTAGCAGAAATTGCTTTAGAAATTGTAACTGAGAATGCTAGGAGGAAGCAGCAACCCCATCTTACAATTTCATGAAATAAAGAAAGGGCATAGTTTTATATATTGCCTATATTTGGGAAAGAAAAGATTTTTAGATAGTTTGGAGATAGAATAAAAGGATTCCTAAAGTAAAAAATTCTTAAGATAACATTGTCTCAACTGGATGGGATGCTCTTAATTATTAAATGTTAATGATAGAAACAAAAGCATTTCTAATCAGGAATGAAATGACTGTCATAAAGAGAACAATGAGGATTTACATATGGATCCATTCAACAACAAAATTAGATTTTACAAAAAGCATATATAATAATGAAAGCAAGCAAGAACTCATAACTGCAAAGAAGTACAAATGAATGGCATAGTCATATAAAATAATACCAGTAAAACTAAATCTTCAAATAAGCTGACTAGTAATGAATGCTAAATATAACAATGAAAAGGAATTTTAAAACATTATTTTTATTTTTTTAAACCCTTACCTTCCATCGTGAAATCAATACTGCGTATTGGTTCCAAGGCAGAATAGTGGTAAGGGCTAGGCAATGGGGGTCATGTGACTTGCCTAGGGTCACACAGCTGGGAAGTGTCTGAGGCCAGATTTGAACCTAGGACCTCCCATCTCTAGGTCTGGCTCTCTGAGCTACCCAGCTGCCCCCTAAAATATTATTTTTTAAAAGTTACTTGGGATGGGATTCAAAGAAGGGATATGAAGACTGTTGGAATGAATACGACAATGAAAATAGACCACAGAAAGAAGGAAGGACTACTTAACTCACTTATTACATATGTTTTCTCTAAAACTGAGGCGAATTTATAGAATGGAAAGGATAAAACAAAAAAAAATGATTCACAAGGTATTAAAACTCAATATAAATGATAAGATAGAAATGAACTATGTCTGTCCAAAAGTGAGTTTCAAAGTGCCAGGCCTAAATGAATCACATTTTTAGATAGGATGTAATTTTTTTTAGTAGAAATAGATACACTCAGAAAATTCCATAACATTATTCAGTACATTCAGCGCACTGTTATTTATAAATGGGAGCAAATGATGAACTTTTCCAGCTACAGTATATCCTTTATATATTTCTACTTTTCCTCTTCGACACTGGCACATCCCTTTGGGAAATATGCCTACCTATTTCATGGCTCATTTGATATAAAAGTTCATAGAACTGTTGAACAAAATTTCTGTTCTTTCAAATTCAATTCCCTAAAAGAATCCTGCAGTACTTAATACATAAACCATTTCCATAGAACTGAAAAATTCTACTTTATAATTTGTTCATTTTACCCAGAGTCATGCTACCTTACAAAAGAGCTCATAACTCAGATACTAGAAGTTTCCAAATAAACTTTCAGATAGTGATCCCATAATATTCCATTTGTTAATATATCTTAAAATAAGAGTCAAAGTGGAGAGAAGTATCTTTCAAGAAAATTGGCCTAAGAAAAGGGCAAGAAATGACTAAATCAATAGCAAGTAGAAAAGAAAATATAACCAAATGCCAATTATTAACCAATGAAAGATGTGAAAGGATGGAATAGATCAGGATAATTCATAGAGGAAAAAATAACCCTGTATTTCAATATATAATTAGTGCCCTTAACTTTTTGGGGGGAAATATGTATTTTGAAATTAACTTTGACCAAAAATAGAAGTAGTTTACAAAATCAAAATTAACCAGATCCAAATATAATTCATTTTCAAATTCATTAAATGTCTTCCTATGCTTGAGACTCCAAGGAAAAAAATTGCATAATTCTTGTTCTGAGGTAGTTTATAATCCCATGGATAAGAAGTGATTAGACAAATAGATTAATAACTATTAATCAAGGAAGAACATGATAGTGCCAAAGAAGAGATAAGGTAAAATGCTATTGGAAAATTTGAGCAAAGAAAAATTGCTTTCACAGAGGGTATCAGGAAAGTTTTCTTGAAAGAGTCCATAGTTCATCTGGGACTGAAAACAAGAGATATTGTGGTGGGTATACCTTTCAGGGATTATCAAACACCTGTGAATTTTAAAACTACTCCACCCTAATCAGACCATACTTTAGAAGATCTGATTTAGCTATTTCCTGATCAATAACAATAGAGATACTTGGACTAACAGAATCAGGTCTTGGAAACCCTGCATTAATCCATCCTCCTTAGTTTAACAAGATTAGGAAGGTCTACACCAAACTCAAGATTTAATTATATGAGGAAATGGCCTTCAACAGACATGTGCATAAAAAGTGGACAGAATCCTGGACTGTCCTAAGTCAAGCTAAGCTATTATTAGCACAGCTGAGATGCAGGAAAGTGAGGTAAAACCATCTACATAAGGCACATCACTTCCTCTCTCTATTTTCCTGGAGAGGTGATTCTGGCTGGCAGCTTGCCAGGAGTTCCGACAATCTTGGAGTGGTGGCAGTTATTTTGTCTGGGTTTGGTGGTGAGTTTGCCCTAGAGCTGATTTCAGGTTTGAGCATCTTGGCTTAGCCCTTTCCTTTTTGGAGTTCAAGCTGATTCTTTCCTCCTTCATACTCCAAAACCTTATCTCCTAATCTCCCTGCTCAGTACTAGCAAAGCGGGGGTGTGGGGGGGTAAGAAAACGTACTCCTTTCCTTCTTCCTTTTCCTTAATCTCCTCCACTATCAATTAAATCACCATAAAATTACCAGCTGACTTGGGTGTTTCATTAAGATTTTATAAATAAAATCTTTGGCGCCCAAAATAATTATTACATTCAGTCTCAACCATAATTTTAACCTTTACTCACCTACAGAGAAAGCAGAGAACAAGATTAAACACAGGGATAGCATACAGTTCAATTTCTTTGAACACAGAGCATATATATGTATATATATATGTGTGTGTGTATGTATATGTATATATTTATATTTATAGGAATTAAAATTAAGATGGGAATTTATTTATGAGTCAGATTTTAGAAGGTCTAAATCTCTTGACAAAGAGTCTATATTTTATCGTACAGGCAACAAGGAGTTGCTAAAGGCTTGGCAGAGAGGGCTGTAGTTTAAAGATCCTCCCCACCTTTTTGGTTTGGTTTTAATAGTGTAAACCTCAAAATTTCTCAGATTTATGAAGGTTAGGGGTTTCCCCCATTGGGGAATCTTCTACTTAAAAAATTCCCTAGCAGATGATGAGAACTCTACTTGAGTGTGGGGGCTCCTAGCTATGGGAGTGTCCCTGCTCCACCCTACTTAAGACTGCTTTAGGACACAAAACTGTTTGCTAAACAATGAAAGTACTTTAATCCATGCTTATGGAAGGGATAGGAAGTTCTTTGAGTCATGACTGTTGTAGAATTGATACAATGGGATACTAAGTACCTATAAAGGTGGGGCAACTTGTAAACTACTTAAACCTAAAAGGATGATAACTTATTCAGAGGTTTTTTCTTAATGAAATTTGTCAACACAGCAGCATTATTTTCTGACTTACTAAAGAGATTAAAACTACTCAGCTGTGAATTCAAAATGGGCGGTCCTTTAGAAACATCTACAGTGATTGGTAGATGTAAGGACTTAGGGGAGGTGACAGAGGAGATTTTGCCCTTAAAAATAAGAGCTCAGAGAAGAGCAGAAGATCTCGATTTCTGACTCTCATTCTGAAGGAGAGCTCCTTGAGGAGCTCCTCTGAGGGGCTCTGTCCCTCTGGGGTAGGAGCTCTGGAGGCTCTTGAGAGAGGCCCTTTGAAACAATCTCTGGCTGGAAGACTCTTTGAGGAAGGACCCTGGCCTGGTGTCACTAGTATCCTTGTTTAGTCAGACCTTGTGGTGAGTGTTAAAAAACTGACTGATTTCTCTTTTAAGACTCAGGTCTAGGCCATATTGGCTTGAGGCCCTTCATACTTATTCCTTTCTTACTCTCTCTCTCTTTCTTTGATTACTCATTGTATTGTTAATTAAAATCTCTATAAAACCCAATTGACTTGGGTATTTGAATAATTGGGAATATTTCCCTGGCGACCACCTTATAGTTGTTTTTAAAACCCAAGACACTGTAGTGAAACATATTTCTGTGGTCAAATTCACTCACCCTCTCTTATATCTATCACAATTTATATCTTCTACTATTTTAATCACTACAGTTTAAGACCTCAACCATTTTAAATCTCACAATAGAGAGTGACATTAAGAAGTTTACATTAGAAATAATTTCTGGACATCCATTAAGAAATTCAATACAATTGGGGCACCTCAGTGGCTAAGAGCCAGGCCTAAAGATGGGAGGACCTGGATCCAAATCTGGCCTCAGGCACTTCCTAACTATGTGACCTTAACCCCACTTGCATAGCTCTTCCAACTCTTCTACCTTGGAACCAAATTCTTAGTTTTGGCTCTAAGATGGAAGGTAAGATTTAAAAAATAAGAATTATATATAATTTAGCAAAAATATATTAAGTAGATACACTGCTAGACATGGAGGGAAAATGTAATACATGCAAAAAAAATGCAAATAGTGTTATGAGTAGCAAGGGGAAGAGAGGATAATAAGTATTTGTACAGCCCCTATACATTTAGCAGGCACTCTGCTAAATGCTTTTTAAAAATAATATTTTAAAATATTTCCTTATTTAATCATCATAATGACTTCACTATTATCACCCCTACTTCACAGTTGAGGAATTGGAGGCAAACAGAGATTCAGTATCTGTCTCAGGTTTAGTCAGTCAGCAAGTGCCTATGGGCCAATTTGAACTCAGTTCTTGACTCTAGAATAGCATTCTGCTTACTGTATCATCTAATTGTCTCCTTTCTCAGGGGAGAAAGTTCATTGCTAGCTTGGGAGAGGAATATCTGGGAGAGAGCAGAGAAGACTTCCCAGAGGAGGTAACATTTGATTTGGATTTTAATGAACTAGTAGGAATATCAAAGACAGACTTGGGAAAGGACAGTCCTGACTTAGGCAACAGCATAAATAAAGCTACAGAGACAGGAAACTACAAGACATGTTCATGGGACAGTGAGCAGTTCACTTTGCTTTTGGACAATAATTGTAGAACAAAATAATAAGAGATAAGATTGGAAAAGGAGGGTGACACTAGATTGTGAAGCATCTTGAATGGCAGGCAATGGAGTCTGAATGGAGTCACTAGGTAATAGATATTTGTTGAATATTTCTGAGCATAAGGTACAAGATGTTCACAAGGTAATAAAGATAGAAAACAGTGCTTCGAACATTGAATAATTCCTCTAAGCTACTTCCACAATTTCTGCTCTCACAGAGAAAGCCTACTTCTAGAGGGTGATTGATTACTTCTAGTCTATGGGTTCTATCTTTGGGGAAATCCAAAGGGCTGGGATTTGAAACATCTTGTTCACAGGCTCCCCCACCTTGCATTCTCCCCATATCTGTCAACCAATTGAAAATGTATAGCAAGAGCAATTGCAAAACATTCTTACCTTGGATACACATACAAGGACCTTTGGGACAATGTCATCAATATTAAAGAATAAAGATAGGTAGGAAAATGTATAGCAAACACTTGGGGCTGAAGGATACTATATGACCATTATGTCTGGAAGCCTTTTTCTCTGTTTAGAGAATTATGCACTTTGGGACACTAGTTTCCAGCTGTAATTGAGATTTTAGGTGGTTCTGATTGATGTCTTGGCTTAAACTGATTGCATAGGTGCTCCCATAGTGTCAAGTACTTATTCACCTAAATTAAGGAGAGAACATACATAAAGGCCAGGTAGGGAAAAGTAGCCAACTCCCCTACAGCATACTCTTCCACCTTATAGCACAGTCTTTCACCCCACAGCTCAAAACAATTCTACTTAAAAGCTGTCAGGGAAAAGAAAATGAAATGCAAGTCTTCTAAACTCTGAAGCAACCCATCTAGATTTTCTATCCATCCTGCTTCTCTGCTAGTAAAGTTTTGTTGCAATTTTTAGCTGCTTGTCTTTAAAAAAAAAAGTTTGTTACATGTAAAAACAATTTCTGATAGTTGTTATTTGATATTTTAGGATTCAGGTTTACTTCCTCCTTCCCTTCATGTCCCTCTCCCTGAAGCAATAAATAGTCTCATATAGGTTGTACTAGGGTTTCATGCAATACATATTTTGTGAAGATTGGATTTGTCTCTCTCATGATTATAACAATGAAGTTACTTAGCTCTTCCTTGATGATGAAGATTAAATTGTAATCCCCTGTCTATTTTTAGATTTTAATCCTTAATGAGTAAAACAATACTTAAAGTTGAGTATGGAGAGATACCCATTTTGGATTTTAACCACAAAAAGGTGTGAACACACATTTCATACATTGAATGGGAGGTCTGTGACCCATGTGTGAAAGAGTGGGAAGTTCTGGAGTGGAGTGTTGGCTATGATTGGTAGACATAAAAATTTAGAGGAAGTGACACAAGAGAAATGGGTTTTTAAAAGAGGAAACAGAGGCACACAGACACTTGAAGGGAGTGACTTGGAGGGAAGAGAAACTTGGAGTGAAGAGAGTCACTTGGAGTGAAGACATATTTGGAGTGAAGAGACAGTTGGATTGAAGGGTCACTGGGAGTTTGAAAGAGAAACATTTGGCTGTGGTACTAGACCCTGGAGAAGCTCATGTGGGAGACCTCAGACTGCTTTCATTTTAGACAGTCACCATAGTGAATGTAAAGACTGACTTCCATCCTTGCCCTTTCTGGAAGTGTATGTCTCCGGGAAAGGCCCATCATCTTGAGACTTCTTTCCCCTGGCTGAGGTCTTAGAATTGCTACCTGGGTCAGAGGAAGTCAGAGCTCCTTCCCTCCTCTCCCTCCCCTTTTCTCTCTTCCTTAATATCTTCCCTCTATTTAAAATAAACTATCACAAATTCCATTTTACTTTATTAACTCATTTTGGGGATTAAGAAATTAAATCCCTGATGACCAATTAAATATTCAGTCCAATCATAAATTTAACAATTTCCATATTGCTGATATGGTATTAGAAGACATATCACACATATAGGTAAAAGTAGAAGGTGGCATGCTTTGATCTGAAATCTGACTCTAACAGTTCCTTTTTGGCTGTAGATACTATTTTTCATGATGTGTCCCTTAATGGTTATCTTGGAAATTTGCTTTGCTAATAATGGTTTACTTCTTCCCAATTGATCATCATATATTTCTGTATATATATACATTGTTCTTGCAGTTTTTCTCACTTCTCTTTGCATCAGTATATAGAAGTCTTTTTCAGTTTTTCTGAACTCATCCCATATGTCATTTTTTCCATTGAAAAGTTTTATTTAATTAATTAATTTAGAGTAGTTTTCTATGGTTACATGATTCGTGTTCTTTCCCTACCCTTCTCCCACTGTAATGATTAAATATAGTGGAGTCATAAACTGTTACAGATAAAAGAGTGGTTGGCTTAAATTGTGACCGCAGAAATGTGGTTTCAAGACAGTGTCTTGTTTTAAAATCAAAATATAAAGTGGTTGTCAGGGAAAAATTCCCAAATATGAAATATATCCAAGTCAGCTGGGTTTTATAGAGATTTTAATTAATACAAATGAGGAATTAAAGAAAGGGAGAGAGAGAGAGAAAAAGGAAATAATGAGAAAAGGGCTAGACCAGCCTAGGCCAGCCTAGGCTAAAAGCCCTAACAGAGAGATCAGTCAGTCTTTTATCATCTCACCACAAGGTCTGTCCAAAGCAAGATTTTAGTGTTCAGAGAGACACCATTTCAGTGTCAGCTAGCTCAAACAAGTTCAGCCACCAAGACTTCAAGGCAGCTTTGGCCAGCTGCCTTCTCTAATTCAGCTTTTTCCAGCTGAATCTCCAGCTGCTTCTCAGCTGAATCTCCAGCTGAATGACCTCCCAGAGCCCTTTCTGAGCTCCTTTTTAAAGCAAATTTTCTCCTATGTCACCTCCCCTAAGTTCTTACATCTACCAATCACAGTAGACATTTTCCAAAGGACAGACCATTCTTAATTCACACCTGAATAGACTAAACTTTTGAGTAATTCACACCTGAGTAGACTAAAACCTCTGAGTAAGTTCTCACCTCTTTGCCCCTTGCAAGTTTACAAGTTGCCTGACCTTTATAGGTACTTAGCACTTTTTTTTTGTATTAGATCTAAAAATAGGCACAGCTTAAGAGCTTTTGCCTTACTATAAGTATGGGTTAAGTACTTTTCAATGTTTAGCAAGGAGTTTACAACTTTATCTTCCTCTAAGGCATGCTTAAGTATGGGTGAAGTAGAGTTCCCACATTCCTGATCTAAGTCCCTTCATTGTTTAAATGGGGAATGGTCTTAACCAAGTGTTCTGAAGTAGGGTCTGAGAATTTTTAAGATTCACACCACCTTCCTCCCATAGCCAACAAGCAATTCCACTGGGTTTTACATGTGTCATTGATCAACACCTATTTCCATATTATTGATATTTGCACTAAGGTGATAGTTTAGAGTCTGCATCCCTAATCATGTCCCCATTGACCTATGTGATCAAGCAGTTGTTTTTCTTCTGTGTTTCTACTTCCACAGTTCTTCCTCTGAATGTGGATAGTGTTCTTTCTCATAAGTCCCTCAGAATTGTCCTAGATCATTACATTGCTGCTAGTAGAGAAGTCCTGTATCAGTCTCTGTGTACAATGTTCTTCTGGCTCTACTCCTTTCACTCTGCATCAATTCCTGGAGGTCATTCCAGTTCACATGGAATTCCTAATTATTTCCTTGAGCACAATAGTATTCAATTACCATCAGATACCACAATTTGTTCTATATATCATTTCTTATGGCAAAGTAATATTCTTTTACAACCATATGCCACAGCTTGTTATCCCTTCCCCAAGTGATAGACAACTCAGTTTTTAATTCTTTGCCACTACAAAAAGAGCTACCACAAATATTTTGATACAGGTGAGTCTTTTACTCTTACCTCTGAACTCTTTGGGTTACAGGACCAGTAGTGGTATTGCTGACTCTGTTGTGGTGAAAATCACCTTTAAAGATTGTCATCATATTAATTTATGGTCGCCAAGGAATTTACTTATGAAATTCCTAAAATGAAACACTCAAGTCAGAATGGAGTCTATGGTAGTTTAATCACAATGGGAGTAAGGAAACAGTACAGGCAGTAAAGGAGAGAGGAGGAAAGGGAAAAGGGTTAACTCAACCTTCTGGCAGAGCCAGAAGGAATTTTAGGCCCAAAAGGGCCAAGGTAGAGAAGAGAATCAGTCCTTGACTCATGTGACCTATCTGAAGGAAAGCTGTCTGTGGGCCTCCTCTCTGCTCGAGCTCCTAGCACCAACTGCCACCTAGCTCTGTCCAAAGGAAGTGAGCGATTGTGGGTGTGCACAATCCTGGGTGCTAGACCAAGCAAGATAGAGATTTTAAAATTCAGAAGTCAAAGGGTATATGTTTTTATGGTCCTTTCAGTATGATTCCATATTGCTCTCCAGAGCAATTGTATATGTTGTATATGGTCAAAGTTCCACCAACAGTGTATTAGTGTTCCAATTCTCCCATATTCCCAATAACATTTATCATTTTCTATTTTGGTCATGTTGTATTTGCTTTTTTTAATGAAATTTAATTTTAAGTACCCCAAAGTTTGGAACTTTGGAACAAAACTTCAAATTTAATGGCATAATTTCCCAAATTCTTATTACATAGAAGATCCCAGAAGGTATTTTTATCACATGGAAACTCTTTAACAAGAATGTCAGATTATAATAGATGAAGCTTCCAACTTTACAGACTAGATCCCATGAGATATTTCATGGGGAGTTTGAAAAATTAAGGAGAATCAATTGTCTAACAAAAAACATAGCAATATAAATATATAGATACAGAAAATTTTGACCTGATAGTTATTGATTGTCTTCTAATGATAGTGAAGGATACTTGACCCTTATAAATAAATTAAATTATACAATGATTATTATCAAATATAATAGTATCTAATCTCATGCTATTAGCCATCTTAATAGGTAGCTGCATGATCAAACTCTATAGTAATAAATCTTTTTAAGATTGGACAATTAAAAAGAAACAGTAGATTTTATGGTTTAACTGACATAGCCCATTGCAATAAAGTGAGTAAGGTAAATTCAAGCATTTTTTCATAGTGTGATAATATGAACATTAACATTTGCTACTAAGAGCTTCTCTTCAAAGCTTCCTTGACAATAAAGATGATCTAATTTAAAGCATCATTACATCATTCTTCTCTATCTTGAATTATTTGGCATACTTCTTTGAGATAGTATATATTAATATATTCAAGATTTTGCCTCCCAGAGTGTGATATAGGAGGTTACACTCCTTGTCTTTTTTTTTTAATTTTGCTTTTTTCTACCTTATCAAATGTATAAGTTTTATCTTACATCAACATAAAGATGCTTATTAAAAAGGGGGAAATGAGATAATGGAAAACAGTGGAAAGATAATAGACTATCTTAATAGAACTTGCAAGCTATTTATTTATATAGTTGCCAAGATTTTAAAAATTCTTCCAATTAACCCTCCAAATAAAACTTGTTTATAAAATACAAAATCAGAAATGCAATAGTCTCACTTCTTAGGAGAATTCACATCTTTAAAAATAAAAAAAAAATTTAGACCATACATACTAATCTAAAATATATATTTTATATTACTTAAATTATCTTTTCAAATCCACATGATGCAAAGGATAAGGTTGTCCCTCTCTAACAGGTTCCAGAAAAGTGACATGTGATACTTGCACATGATCTACACAGTTGCGGTACCACATCTGGATTCATTCAAAAATTGAGTCTGTAGAAATTGCTTAGAATACTGAGAAGTTGCCCAGAGGTGTTTAAGGTGGATTCAGCTGGTGAGGAAAATAGCATCTATCCTGCTGAATAAGCACAGTTTAATATTATGCTAGTCTTTTTTTTTTTTTCTGTTACCAGATACTCAAACCAGGTTAAGCCAGGTTAAGATGGTTTCCAATTCAAGTTTCAGAACTGCATCTTCAAAATAATAATTTTAATGAACACTAAACACTAGGGAAATAATTCTATGTTTACCTGCCTAAGCCCAACTTCTCAAGTCATATTTAATATGCACAAATCCCTAGAACTGATTAATGAAGGAGGGAAGATTGTTTTCCCATTTAGGAATTTTTTAAAGGAATTCTTTGTTTCTATATCTTTGCATCATTTAAAATGGACATACAGTCAGAAGATTTTTAATTAAGTCTTTCCCAATAACTAATCTCATTATCTAATTTCCATTTCTACTCCTTCCCAGGTTTACCAATTTTTCCAAATGGCTCAACTCCAAGGGTATACATTCTCATGGTAAATACAGCATTCAACATGTACAGAAAAAGATTAACTTATAGTCATTATTTAGAAATTTAGAGAGCAGCCACATATTTTGCCACATATTTTTAGAGCTGAAAGGAGCTTTGGATCTTGTCTAGTCCTATAACTACATTTTACAGATGAAGAAAATTGTGCTCAAAAATATTTCCTTAATTTGCCAAAAGTAACATTGCAAAAATGGCAAGACTACATCTAGGTTGCTTGTCTTCCAATCTCTCCGTATCTATTTTGTGTGCAATGTTAAGTATATAGTGGGAACTTAATGTTGATTAATCATTTGTGTATAAAGCATGTATATGCATACATAAATATACAAATAAAAAATATGGTTCCCTTCTTATTGAATTTCTGCTTTGTTAATAATATCTAAAACAACATAAGTTCATTAGAAGCCTAGATGTAATAGCAGATTTTCTTAACAAATCTAACCTGAAAGTGCAGCCTTTGGTAAGAGGAACAGCTACTGTGTAATTAGAATTTTGTACCCCAGTACTACACTTCCCAGCATCCCACTTTTGTCCTCAAATCACATCCTTATGGTTTGGGAGATAAGTTTCTGTTTACCCCACCCCCTCTCTCTCTTCTCCTGCTTTTGCAGTCTGGTAAGCTTGTCTTTACTCAGGCTATACTTTTCTTCTACTTCAAGTGATTATAAAAAATCTTATAAAATATAATACTTGCATTGTTCATCAGATATGGGAGGGGGGTGGCAGGAGGAGACGGAAAGAACATGATTTTTGTAACCCTGGAAAAATACTATAAATTAATCAATTAAATAAAATAAAAATATAATATTTGGAGTTATTTGGATATTAATTTTAATCTTATACTACCAACTTTGTCATTAGTGTAAACTAATAGAGACTCTCTGATCTGAACTACTTCAGGATAAAAAATGAAAAAAAAAAGTTACCTCAGAGATTTGTTTTTTTCTTTTTGAGGGTAAAAAAAAAATCTTGTTATTATTCAGTCATTTCTGATATGTCCAACTCTTCATGACACCATTAGGGATTTTCTTGGCAAAGATACTAGAGTAGTTTTCCATTTCCTGCTCCCTTGCATTTTATAGGTGAAGAACCTGAGGCAAACAGGGTTAAATGATTTGCTCAGGATCATAAAGCTATTAAGTGTTTGAGGTTAGATTTGAACTCAGGAAGATGAGTTTTCCAGGCCTGGCACTCTATCTTCTGTGCCATCAAATTATTCAATATATATACAGACATACCAACATACAAAAACATTTGACTTGATAATATTTAATATTTATTGGGCTTAGGCTACCTACAAAAACCTAAAAATTATTATACAGATGAAAAAGTATGAAGAAATAAATGACAAATTTAGCAATTTGTGATAATTAAGATTAACTGAACACATTAATTTATTATAGTGGAATCATCCATGTTAAAACAAAGCAACTTTCTATTTATACATGTTTTCCCTCCCAGGACTGCCATCCCATTGGCTAGAGCCTGGTAATGATTGATAGATGCCATAACAATTCAAGTAAATATTTAGGCCTTTCCCCAACAGCAGCCTTTTGTAAACAGAATTTATTGTAAATTAAATACACTTCTAATGCTCAGCATATAAAGTTATGATCCAGCCTGACCACAATGTACACAGAGACCAAGTAGGGCCAGTGACTTCACAGTGTTCATCCATACAAGAATCATTCTACATAGCTATTTATTTGACCATTATACTTTTATTTTTGTTAATAGATAAGCACAGGGGAAAAAAACTCAGCCCAAATTCTGAACTGGCATCTCAGTCGGTGTTAATATAACTCTTGATAATATAACATATAAAAGCCAGAGATTTAGGGTCAGAAAACATGGGTTTGAATTCAAGTCTTCCTTTCTCTACCTGTGTGACCCCATGCAATTCTTTTTAGTTCTATGGGTCCCAATTTAATGGATTAATCTTCAGTTTAGCTCTTAATCCTCTGATTAATGATGGTAGCTTAATGCCAATCTGAAATCCAATAATTTTAGAGCCAAAAGAGATATCTCAAAGGCTTCAGAAATGATCGAGTCATACCTAGAGTTTTAGAGATGTAGAAAATGAAGTCAACAGATATTAGATAATTGATCCAAGGTCATATAAATTAGTAATAAATAAATCAAGATTTGAATTTGGGTATTCTCAACAAGTACATTTTCTGCTACAGTACAAATGGTAATTAAATTTTATCAGTAGGAGTCTTCTACAATATCACTTCATATTTACAGAAGACAAAGCCCTTTCACAACAAAAATGTGTAAAGTTGAAAATTCAATACTGTTATTTTCTTTTTAAATAGGAGGCAAAATGAAATTCAGGAAAGTCAAATTCACTGTCAGTAAGTGAGGGAATCAGAAAAATGAACCCAGGATTTCTGACTGAAAATCCAGTGTGATCATCCATTGTTATCCAAGTGGAGAAAATAGACTTAAGGTTCATAAAGTACACATACACACACACACACATGCATATACACACATACATACACACATATTGTGTTGACCTGCCCATTGTTCTAACCACTTATCAAGGATGGTTCTATGCTATTATATGTGGATCTCAGTAGTCTAAGATTCTTGTCTTCCAGTTCCCCAAAGTCAGTAAGGCTTACTTTGTGCTGTAAAACTTAAAATCTTAATAATAAAAAAATATATTTTAAGAGATTTATTAAAGATCATTAGAAATCAAGGAATAAAGAAGATACAAAATAAAAAACACATGTCCATGGCTGGTTCGCCATTTCAGCCATTCCTACCTTACCATCATCACTGCTAATTGCTGCATCATGCCAAAGAGCCTAAAAAGAGGACGTAGGAGGAGTTACTGTCAGTTATGTGATCCTGCCAATGTGGAGCCATAGGAGAGATTATAGGGAATTCTGGGAAACACTAAGGACTTTTGGGAAATTAAGTCAAAGGTTCAAAATCTCCATTTATACAATGACAAGGCTGACTAAAGATCTTCATCCCTGATCCCTACAAATAAAATTATTATTATCGTGTAATCATGACCTCATTCCCACTATTACATCATTGCAGCTAGAGATACATAGAGATAGGAAGACATTAGAGATAAATAGCATCATCATTATGTTTTGCTCCCTCTTGGAAATTTGAAAACCTCTTATTAAGTAGGTGAGAAGCCAGGAAAACTAACAGCGATGAGCATGTCGATTTCCAAGCCAGCAGCCATAAATGAGACTTGCTGGCAGAATGCCAGTTCATAGGGTCTGACAAATAGTGCCTTTCCACCTGCCTGTGGAAAATTCAGTGCTTATAATCATCAAAACAAGTTTGTCTTAGCTTGCTTTCCAACAAGTGACTGTTCCTGCATCTTTGGGAATGTTGAAACCTTAAGCCCCAGTGTAAAACTGGGCCAAATAGGTTCTATGTAACATGATAGACCAGACCCTGGAATTTCCCTCTCATGTTTCCCTTTTGTCTCTTTCCCACCATCTCAATGTGATTTTATGTTTCACCTACGTTCGTTTGGGTATTGTCATTAGACCACTGATCAAATTTGAATACATAGAAGAAACAAAAAGGGGTGATTTCCCTCTCAGCCTGACAAAGAATAATACCAAAGCTGCTTTTACTGTCTAATTTTCTGATTCACACTTTCCTTTAGCTCATGGAAATGTTGTTTTAAAGGCCTTTCCTAATATGAAAAGCCAGGTGGCAAAGGACAGAACCCAAGGGTCTGGAATCAGGGAGATCTGAGTTCAGATTCAGATTCAGACACCTACTAGCTGTGTGATCCTTGGCACATCACTTAATTCAATTTACCTCCATTTCCTCATCTATAAAATGAGCTGGAGAAGGAAATGGCAAACCACTACAGTATCTTTGCCAAGAAAACTCCAAATGAAGTCACAAAAAGTTAGAACAGATTGCACAATAACAATATGGAAAGTCAGACTGGCTATACATAATGTGAAAGGCAGAAGATCAACTTATGATTAAATCAGATTACCATATAACATAAATAGCACCTCAGTTAAATTTCATCTCATCTTCTACTTGTTATTATTTTGTTTCAGTCCATACTTATGATTTCATTTATAGTAGGAATGGAAACTCCTTCTACTGCTACAGGTTAGCAATTTCTCTAAAACTTCTGGTCTTCAAAAACTGCCTGTGTTATTTAGGTAAAGGGAACTCATGTATGGGGCTGACCCAGTGAGGATATTTCAATATTAAGACTTGACTTCTGGATTCCAAGGCCATCTTTCTATTCACTTTATCAAATGACCTGCCTACATTTACTGACACATCTTTTAAAGAATATTAAAACAGGAATTGTAGCACACAAAGAGGCAGGTTTAATTTTTCTAATCCTTTTTAAAAAGTCATTTAGCTGACTTTTAGTGCTCTGGGGTGAAAAACAGAGAAAGAAACAAGTCTTCTTTAACAGATTATTCATTAACATTTTTGAGAGCATTTTTTAAGGTAAAATGAATGTATTCAATGAAAATATGATAAAAACTTAATTCTGAGTGGTTTTCTCAATACATTTTTAATATTACACTTTTGCTAGAGGAGTTTGTTTTTTTTTTTCTTAACTTTTTTTTTGCCTTAAAAGTAATTTTCACATTTCCACAAGAAATGCCTCATTTATACTTAGGTGAAAAATTCAATTGCCAGAGTGGGAAAGGAAAATTCATTTGCCTACCTGATTCTCTCCAAAATATGTTATTCCTTCATTAAATGTCATTATGGGAGGAGATTTAGAATAATCTAATCAATTACAAAGCACCTTGGAAATGTTCTCTTACCAAAACAAGTTTTCTATTATTTTAAGGAACAATAAGAGACGAAAAATAAATAACATTTTACTAGGCATCTATCCTGCTATTCCCTCAACTAAGAGCCAGTTCTTTTCTTGACAAGTCCATACTAATTCACCCATTCTCTAAAAAAGAGTGAGTTCAGTGAATTCTCAATTTCCTTGAACAAATGTCTGTAAGGGGAAAATGTTATCTTGTTGTTGAATTATTTTTCTTCTCTTTCTCAGGAGGGGGAAGGAATTTTTAAGTAAAGATGAAATTTTTACATGTTAATTACTATACTGTGTTAAGTAAAAGAAAGCTTCAAAGAAATATTAAAGTACATTGATAGACAGCCACAATTATTTAACGATTACCAGGGCAAGTAGAGTCTTGCTGTCTTCTTAAAAATTTTTTCTTTCTTTCCAAATCTGACCATTTTGTACAAAATTTCTCCTTGTATCCAGGACAAGGACACTACCCTGACAGCCCCATTCCCATGCCTCATCCTGATGGAGGGGAACTAAGGAAATGAAACTTCAGCAAAGGGTTCCGTTTTAATTGGTCACGGTCACGCTATCCAAGTAGGAAGAAATCTGCAACCCATCAAGTATTTTCTTCCTGCATTTATAGTCATAAAAAACTAATTACATTTTGTGGTCATTCCCATTATTATTATTTTTCCTATTTAAAAGCTGTTTCAAAGAGTAATACCTGGACAGCAGCACGTAAAGTCAATTATAAAGGGGAAAACACTAGTGAAATGGAAAGGAGTCTAAGTTTCACACTATGGAGGGTAAGGAGAGAGACAGAGCAGAAGCAGAGTGAGAGAAAGAGACATACAGAGAGAGAGAGAGACAGAGAGACAGAGAGAGAGAGACAGAGAAACAAAGGCAGAGCCAGATCCAGAGTCAGAGAAAAGAAACATTAGAGAGACATGAGAGAACTTGCTTGCATGGCAACTGGAGGTCACATACAGGTAATACAAAGATAAAAGCAACAAAACATTATAATAACAGAATCTCAAAGGCCATCTAGTCCAACATAAATCTGTTTAGGAATCCTCTCTAAGACATCAAAGATTTGTCTATAGACTTCTATGGAGGGGAATGCCACCACTTCCTGAAGCAGTTTATGTTACTGTTGGATAGTTTTCAACTTGGATTTCATTGAGTCTATGTCTGTCTTTTTTGACACTTCCAGCCTGGTTGTCGTTGGTTCCATCCTCTGGAGACACCCTGAATAAATCTAAATGTGGATAGGAAGCCATTAAAACACTGGAAAAACCTTTCATTTTCCCAAGTTTTCTCTTTTTCTTGCTAAAATATTCCTACTCCTTCACTCCTCCTCTGGTTTCATTCCTGACTCTCTGGACCCAAGCAGTCTTCATACTCTAGAGGTGATTCTTTCCCTTCTCACCCTGGAAGATTCCTCTATTTTGCAACTCACTGTGATTGGCAAGTTCCTTCTTGGAACTTCTATTTGAAGAAGTGCCCAGAACAGTAATACTTTTTCACATCTCTCCCAGTTCTACTTCTGACTCTCAGAACTTCTTTACCTTGTCCCAATCCTACTACCTTCTTTTCTTTTACCTCTAGATTTTGACTCTCTTTTGTATGTCTTCCTCCTTTACAATGCAAGGTTCTGGAGGGCAGGGTTTTTTTTTTGTTTTGTTTTGTTTTGTTTTTGCTTACATTTGTGTTCCAAGTACTTAGCACAATATCTGTAATATAGTAATCATAGTAAGCAATAGGTGTCTATCCATCTATCAATCTGTCTGTCTGCCTATTTCCAAACAAACCTCATAAAGCCTGATCATGAGATCCTTTGCCACTAAAATTGTGACTCTCTGGTATTTTTTAGCTTATCAATATCCTTCCAAAAATATGACTCCCAGAACCCTTTCTTTCTAGTCCCAGGGCTTATTATCCTTTAATGTAGGCAAAAATCATATTGGGTGTTTCTTTTCTGCAATGGAGTAATTTTTATTTGTTTCAACCTTGCTATTATAATATATCTGATGAAGGAAGGACATTACAGTACTTTCTTTGGGGCTAACTTTCTCATAATGCTAAGTGGGAAATTTAGGGATAAGGATGCTCTGATTGTTCCCCTAAAAACCCCAGAACTTGGACTCATAGCACTATTTGGTAAACATTCTTTTCTCCTTACTCAAGTAATCTTAAATCATGATGTACATAATGGAGCTTAGCCCAGTATATTGCACTGGGATCCTTACAATTAGAAGGGCAATAATAATAATAGTTCACATTTATATAGTGCTTTGAAACTGGAAAGGAATTTTAAATATATCATTCTATTTGATTCTGCCAAAGATATTAGGGGGTTGATGATACTGCCTTTTTTTTCATTCTACAGATGAGAAAACAGCCTATGAGAAGATACAATTTGCCAAGGATCTTAGAACTACTGCATCTCAAATGGGATTATAATACAAAGCTTCCTTACCTCAATTCCCCTGTTTAATCCATTGTATTGTGCTGCCTGTATCATGGACTGAAGGAAGAAATAATCCCTAATGTTCCTTGCATCTTTCTCTTTCTAGATTTGAAGAATCAGGGAACTTGAATGAACTCGATCTTTTCTACATGCCTTACTATTTATTTGGCAGCCATAGAAATAGAAAATTCTATATCATAGATAAAATTGAATAAGAAATATATATGGAAGCTCCATGAAATCAGTTCTCTCTTCTTTTTTATTCTCTGAATAATCACTCAACATGAAAAAAATCTTGTAAATACAAACCCTGGAAATACTGAAGAATTGTTTTATCATTGTTTCAACTTATCAAAGAAAAAGAGAATGTTAACTCAATCAGCACATTTGGTTAATTTTCTACCCTGAAGAAATAAACATCATCTCCTCAAAAAGCCTATTTCTAAGCTTCCCAGCTGGTAAAGATGAACAAGATTCCCCAGGCCATCTTGCTGCTGATTTTATACATGTATGACAAAGCCTAGCACCTACTAATCTCTTGTTAAATTGATTAGGGTACCTTTTGAACAGAGGACCTAATTCCACATCTAATTGTATTCCTACATAACAAAAAGAAAAGTGAAATTTCAATAACTGTCCACAAAATAGGACCATCCAATTATGTTGCTACTTTTACAAGTCTTTCAACCTATAGACAACAGAAATGTCCCAGCACTTGCACTGCCTTACATAAGAGCAAGCAGATTCAGGTAACTATCTAAATTAGATATTGAATTTTTCAATAGCACAAGTGAGAAGCAGATCTAGTGCTACCTTTGCCAGCTTTGTTGAGTATGGGCTTCACTTTCTGCATCTGTAAAATGAGGAGGATAGACTAAATCATCTTGAACATTTCTTTCTGCTTGAAATTTCATTAATTTTAAATATTCTTGCTGCTTTCAAGCAGCCTTGGTTTCCTAGTAGATTTCTAAAGGGGAATGAAGTGAGAGGAACAAAGAGAGTTTTTAGAACTCCCATAAATCATTGATAATAGAGATTTAAAGACAAAAAGAGCCTTGCACATCCTATAATGCAATTCTTAGATACTATAAGAGGAAATTGTAGTTCCAAAGAAATTGTGACTTGACTAAGAGACAAAGCTAGGACACAACTCTATCATGTCTTAAGCCAGTCAAAAAAGATTCCATCTTTCTTGCTTCTAAAGTTAAACCAAATGAAGGTGATGCTTCCCCAGATTATATTCTGATGGTCAAATCTGAACTCTAAAGTACAGCATGTAAACATACTCTAAAGTATACCACAGAATAGCTATATTACTTTGTTCCTTGAATTTTTAATGTAAATTTTGCATAATATATAAAATTATACACATATGTACATAATTATATATTAATATATATCCAATGTGCCACCTAGGCACTCCATAATATTTGTATATTATAATGGAAAAAAGGTTTGAATATGGTAAAGGGAACAATATCTAGTAGAGAGCAGCTGATGTTTAGGGTTGTCTCAGAGAGAGGAGAGGGGGTTTGAAGATTTCCCCCCTTCTGCCTTCCCTCCTTAGCTATGGCTGCACTCCCAGATTTGCTCTTGCCCCTCTTGTTCCCCCTCCACTACCAGAGACCAAAGGGTTTCTTCTTAGGAAGATGTTTCTCCACTTGATATATTGTGAACCTTAAAAATTCTCAGACCCTACTTCATAAGGTTTGGTTAAGACCATTCCCCACTTTAAACAATGAAGGAACTTAGATCAGGAATGTGAAGACCTCTACTCCACCCCTACTTAAGCCTGCTTTAGGGGAAGAAACTCCTTGCTGAACAATGAAAAATACTTAAACCCATACTTATAGTAAGGCAAAAGTTCTTAAGCTGTGCCTATTTTTAGATCTAATACAAAAGGGTGCTAAGTACCTATAAAGGTCAGGCAACTTGTGAATTTACAAGGAGCAAAGAGGTGAGAACTTACTCAGAGGTTTTCTGGTGTGAACTTAATAAAAAATTTAAGCCTTCTTAGGTGTGAATTAAGAACGGTCTGTCCTTTGGAAAATGTCTACTGTGATTGGTAGATGCGAGAACTTAGGGAGGTGACATAGGAGAAAATTCCCTTTAAAAGGAGATGAAAAGCTCTCTCTCAGGACAGTCAGCTGGGAAAGGCTGAATTGGAGGAGGCAGCTGGCCAAAGTTGCCTTGAAGGGTCTCTCTCGGGGCTCCCTCTCAGAGTTCTTGTGGTGAGTTGATAAAAGACTGACTGATCCCTCTCTTAGGGTTTTCAGCTTAGGCTGGCTCATGCTGGCCTAAGCTGGCATAGCCCTTTTTTTCTTATTATTCCCTTTTTCTCTCTTTCTCTCTTTCTGTAATTCCTCATTTGTATTAATTAAAATCTCTTTAAAAACCCAGCTGACTTGGGTATATTTAATATTTGGGAATTTTTCCCTGGCAACCACATTATATTTGATTTAAAAACAAGACACTGTCTTGAAAACATATTTTCTGCGGTCACAATTTAAGGCTCCAACTTTTTTATCTGCCACAATTTATGTCTTCCACTATTTTAATCATTACACTATTCACTCAGACTTGATTCAAACCTTGGGGAAAAGATAACTACTTTAATGTCAATTAACTCAATCAGAGTACTACAAAGGAATAACTGGCAGGGAAAGAATGGGAAAGGAAAGTGGGGGGGGGAAATGGGGTCCCTGTCTCTCTCTAAAACCCTTTTCCATCCCTCCTTGAGTTGGGGGAGAACATAGACTTTGGCAACCTAAGCCCCCTGAGAGAAAGTCAGGTTGTCTGACCCTGGGTTTGGCCCTTTGGCCACAGTTCAGGTCCAGGGCAACAGGAGCTGAGATAAAGTCCAACAGAGATTCAAAATTCTTTCCTCGGGTTTTTCTTCAATAGTCTTTTTCCAATTGGGAAATGTTGGGGGGAAGGATTTCCAGACACAAGCAGGAAAAGTGGGTAATCCTCAGGAGAAAGTTGTATTCAAACTTTACTTTTTGGCTTCTCCAAACTGAGAGACCAACTGCTCTTCAGAAGAGAACTTTCTCCTCCTCAAGATTCCAATCTCCTGGGGACCCTCCCCTAACAAATAGATCAGATCTACACACTCTCCAGTCGGGCACTTTTTCTTTAGTGCCAGTATCTGTCACAAATCTTCAATTTCCTGTTGTCCACTTGGTGCCACCCTGGCCCATACCCATTACTTACCTTCTATGTCTATTCTAATCTATGTTACGTATTGTTCCAATCTAACCTCCCTCCCAAAATAATAAATCTTATCCTAATCTGTTTATTTGCTAATCTAAGGTCCTATCTCATGCTAAGACTGAGTTGTGGTAAAAGGGTTAGGATTATGTGCCAACAAAGTTTACAGTATAACAATTTCTTAATACAAAGCTCATTCCTATTGCAATCAATATAAAATTTAACTCTCAGATAAAGTTGAAATATCCTTTGCCTTATGTAATGCTAATTCCAATGTAGCAATTCATAACATTTATATGTATTTATATATTAACTTCTATCTAAAGAAATCTGATTCATTCTGTCCTTATGTTACTCTCTAGTTACAACATTCCCTTTTCCACCCTAAACTACTCTGACCCTGTCTATTAGTGGTTAGTATCTTAACTCTCTCCTTTCTATTGTAAAAATTAAATGACCATTTCTACTCAGATATATATTATATAATGTTTAATAGAAACAGTAGATAATCATAGTTTTAAATATCATCATTCCTCTAAGTAGCCTGACCATGAGTTGCCTAGCCTGCCAGTTCCTTCCTCTTTTCCCTTATCTGCTTGCTCTGTTCCTGCATTTGTTCAAAAGCCAAAAGCCCCCCCAAAAACCCAGAAGAGACCTTCCCCCTCACATTTATTGACGTACAACACATACACAGATGCAAACCTGGAGTAACTGTGTTATATGAGGAATATTGATGGACAGGTCAGGCTACTCAGGAGGGGGAGGGAATGAACTTCCTTGACACAAACTCCCCTGTGATCCTTTTGGAGACCAGTCTCCATAATGGATCATTTAAATATAACTATCTTATAACTCTAAATACCTTTTAGGTAAAAGTACATACAATATTGCATTTTTCTAAGAGGAAGTTAAAATAGTTAGAAATGTGAGGGAAATATGAGAGGAAAAATACAAAAAGTGATTGATAGATGCATTGACAAAATGCCAATTAGGGGGAAGTCCCCTTTGGCATAAGAGTTTACATTCAGAATAAGTATGTTCAACCCTCTTCAATTCAGTTTATTATATCCCAAAGTTTATTCTGGATCTTTTGATACAGTGTGTGGCTTCTGCAGGCATCTTTTAGCACCTTCTCCAAAAGGATCCACTTTCTTGATTCAGGGTGTTGGCAAGTTGTTTTTTATTTCCTGAAATTTCTCCAAAAAGTATTAAATTTTGCATTTTAGGATAATTACACAACCCCCCTGAGGAGGGTGTTGACAAACACCAGAATCACACTGGGATGCATGACTGAATTATGAGGTATATGAAACAATTGTCAAAACAAAAACAAAAACAAACCACCCCAAAAATCCCAAAATAAAAAACAAAAATTGAATTCTGTATAAAAATAATAATAAATACATGATATGTACAAGGATAAAAAAATCTTACATGTATAAAATTCTGAGTAAAAAATAAACCTGTAACAGGTTCTTGAATCACAGCAAGGACCAATTAAAGTGACTTATGTACCACAAGCCTGTAGGACAATAGCAGCAATATAGTACTTTACCCATTTGCACCCAGGACTACAGAAGATTGCCAAACTATAGGAGAGAAAGGACTATATTTTAGTAGCAAATGGAAAAAAGCATTCCCTGGTCTGATTTTACCTTCACTGTCAGAGATGGGGGGGGGGGGTGGATCCAGGATGATAGCCAAACTGAGATACTTGACTCAGAATATTGCACATGGAGTGTGATACAAGGGAGTCCTGCATCTTAACATATGTCAAGCACCACAACCTCGGTTCTCACATTAGGTTCAAGTCCTTTTGTATTAGCACAGAAGTTCAGCAAACCTCCTTAGATTGGGGGATTGATCCTTTTTGACTTTGTGCTACTTAGAACTATATAGTGACTCTTTTTTTTTTTCCCTTCTCTTGGAATCTGACATAATCATTAAACAAAGTCCCATAACATTGACCAATAAATGGCAGGTTTCCATAGTCTAAAGCTTTTGGGTATGCATTGTTACTAGGGATAATAGACTCTCTGAACTTATACTTTAAACTTTATCCTTCAAGGCAAAAAAACATTAATAGTGATTTCATGTGCTTCAAGTATCACCAAGGATAGGAAAAAGAAAGAAAAAATTCAAATATGCTAATACAAACATAAAGAGAAAAAATAATTTAAAAAATCATAATTTCACAGTTCATATTTCATGTGACAATGTGTTAGCCAAGCAGAGGCACAACACAAAAGGTGATCACTCAAAAATGAAATTTTATATCCCTCTTAACTTGGCCAAGATCTACAGTATGAGTATACGTGATTTTGTTACCTAGTAAAAGCCTTTAAAAAAAAAAAAACTTACCTTCCATCTTGGAATCAATACTGGGTATTGGTTCCAATGCAGAAGAGTGGTAAGGGCTAGTCAATGCAGGTTAAGTGACTTGCCCAGGGTCACACAGCTGGGAAGTGTCTGAGGTCAGATTTGAACCTAGGAGCTCCTGTCTCTAGGCCTGGCTCTCAATCCACTGAGCTACCCAGCTATCCCCAAAAGCCTTTTAAAAACAGCAGTACAACTAATATAGAATCTAATAAGTACCAAAATCCCCAAAATTATAAAAGCTCATGTAATGACAATAGCAAACAAACCCACTCTCATTAGGATTCACATGAGTTGCTGTGTGACATCCAAAAAAAACCTGTGAACACATGAATATTTGTCACAAGTTCTAGAGATTTAGCCAATCTTTCAACCTTGGATGAGATATTTTTAACAAAGTCCATTTTTATGATCATTCAAATATTTGGTAGGAGAGAAACCCAGAAAAACCAATGTACAGTTGATGGAAAGAGACAAATATAATAAATCCATTTCGAAGCTGCAAGGTTTCACAGGAAAAAAATCATTCTCACTTCCCAGATGAGATTATAATACATCACAGGGTAACTAAGTCACTTGGGCACCTCCTTCCCTCTTGGTGTAAGACAGTAACAGTGTAACAGAACTGTCTCTAATATAGCCCACCCATTTTCATGTGGAACCAAGGACTAAAAAGTGAAAATTACTGCAGATATGTCATCCATTACATTTATAATAAATGCAGAGATGGGAAAATACAACAATGCCATTGCACTCTAATTCAGCTACAAATGAACTCTTATCTCTTGTTACAAACAACTCAGAGGCAAGCAAATAAATGATCAGTCAGAGGTATGGATGCTCCCACATATCTGAAAACCATGTCTGAATACCCATTAAAATCAATTGAGATTATTAGATAATTAAATATTCCACAACTTTCAAACAGGTTGAAACCAGTTTGATGGAGTCATCTCTGAATGACAATGACAAAAGCAAAAAGGAACAAAAGGCTGTTTATGGGATTTTTCAATGATATTCTTTTACAGTACAATCATAGGGGAGGTACAAATAAAGACAATGTAATAGATTCTTTCAATTTTGATATCTTATGAATTGATTAACAGTAAATTACATACAACTTGTATTATGTAAAAAATGGACTCAAATACAGGACTACAATCCCCACGAGCCTTTGCTCCACTTCCCCAGAATGCCTTGTAATCTCACCTGGGCAGAAGGTATTTAAGCTGATTCAAAGGCTTTTGATGGCTCTCTCTCGGCTCTTTTTGGACTTCCGTTTTGGAGCAGGCGGTCTCTTGCGTGATGTGAGGTTATTTTGTCTAGGCCTCTGGCCTAGGTACATGTTTCTTACTTGTATATTCTTTAATCTTTAACCTTTAATAAACCTCTAAAAAAAATATAATACTCCTTGCAGAGAGAAACTAATTTCTACCTGCCTCAGTCTCCCCATATTCCCTAAAATTTAATCTTTACAATTCAGAATTGTGTTACAGAGACTTCTTCATTCTGGGGAGGGAAACAAACTGAAACAGTTAACGTCAATGAGGTCAGAAAAGGTTTAAAATTCATCTCCATACTCTTTGAGGTTCCTTCCCCTCCCAAGTATCAAGTATCAAGTATCATTAGTCATCACAATCCCTTTGTCTACTTTTTCTTTCTTTTTCCTATCCTTGGTGATACTTGAAGTACATGAAATCACTATTAATGTTTTTTCCTTGAAGGATAAAGTTTACAGTATAAGTTTAGAGAGTCTATTATCCCTAGTAACTATGCATACCCAAAAACTTTAGACTATGAAAACCTGACATGTAGACCCCCCTACTAAGGGGAGTTCCCACACTGAGTACAGATGTTTGGGTGTGAGTTCTGATTTCCTTCATTTGAATAACTATTCCTCCTATTATTATCATTATCCCTGAAGGTTCTATTCCTATTTTCCTGATTTCTCTTCTTACAATTCATAATTACATTATCCACTTTTCCACAAAAGTAACATGTTAGTGGTTGTTTTATGGATTCTTGTAAGGGAGATATGATCTCTCCTTGCTTTACCTTTCCAACTGTTTCGGTTAATTCTTTTATTCCCTTATTCAATGTCTCTACTAAAGTATCATTCTCTTTATACTTCTCACCCTGTTCAGCAGTCAATTCCTTTATTTCCTTCCTTAATATTTCTACTAAATCAGTGTTCTCCTTCTCCTTTTCATTATGTCCCTCAAAAGCATAAGCTGCCACTCTTTTCAATTCTTCAAGGTCCATATTAGGCCACTTTGGACAGTTAGTCATAAAATAATTCCTAATTACCTTACAACTGTTTTTCACAAATTATATTCTGATTTGTCTAATTTACCTTTCCCCATCAAGTTCAAGTTCTATATATCTTCCTCCCAGCTCAAAAAGTCTATCAATAAACTGGGACCGGTTTTCATTGTCTTCTTGCTTAAGATTTTCAAATTTAGTTCATGTACCAGGACTATCAGAACAGGTTTTCAAAGCTTTTAGCAATGCATTCCTAGCCTGGCATAGTTGTAAGTAATCTTGCTCTGAATTTGGGTCCCATTTGGGATCTTCATTTGGCTGACAAATTGTTCCCTCTCCCTGAACCTGATTAAAAAGAGAAGGAGCTAAAAGGAATAATAAAGTAGAGGAATTCCATGGAGACTGGAACAACCTCCAGGAAGTGATGCAGAGTGAAAGGAGCAAAATCAGGAAATCATTGTACACAGAGACTGACACACTGTGGTATAATCAAATGTAACGGACTTCTCCATTAGTGGCAATGTAATGTCCCTGAACAATCTGCAGGGATCTAGAAGGAAAAAAAAAATACTATCCACAAGCAGAGGACAAACTGTGGGAGTAAAAACACCGAGGAAAAGCAACTGCTTGACTACAGGGGTTGAGGGGATATGACTGAGAAGAGACTCTAAATGAACACTCTAATGCAAATACCAACAACATGGAAATGGGTTCGAATCAAGATTACATATGATACCCAGTGGAATCGTGCGTCGGCTATGGGATAGGTGGGGGGGGGGGGGCGGGTAAGGGGAGAGAAAATGATGATCTTTGTATCCAATGAATAATGCTCGGAAATGACCAAATAAAATTATGTCAATTTAAAAAAAAGAGAGAGAAAGAATCTTATTCCTTTCCCTTTCTGTTAGCAAGGCCTGGAGCAAATCTTCCACATCAACCCATGTGGGGTTATATGTACGAAAAATGTTCTCCACTCTATTTATTAACAATATAGTCTCAGTTTGAAATGAGGGAAATTTTTCTTTGAATCTCTCCATGTACTGTGGATAAAAAAGGTGTATGATGTCTAATGTTTACTAAATCTCCACATCTGTTATATGTTGGGACATCTCTTTGAGGGAAAAGACCTTTATTTGAATTATCTGTGGTAACTGCTTCTTGACCTGTGTTCTGGAGTTCGATGGAGTGGGTTATAGTGAGGCTAGTGGGGGAAGGGGGTGGGGAGGTTTAATAGAGCTGGTCAGTAGGTGGGGAAGAAGGTCAAAAATATAGGGGGTGGGACTGAGGGTTGTCTTGTAGTATTGCCACTGAAACCATACCCTCTATTGTGGTGTCCCCTGGGAATGACTAATATGGATCTGACTGCCCCTGTATCAATGAGAATCTTGCAATTTTGATCTCCCACTTTGATCCATACATATGGTTCCTGTATCTCTGCCTCATAGGAAAACTATTGTGTTGCTTGCATGCACAGGTTTCCTATTATTATCTTTACTTTCTTACCCCAGGGTTTGTAATACACTTGTAAAACTAGTAGATGTTTCAGGTTTTATAGATGTTATAGTGCAATCTACCATCCCCTCTTCAGTGATTCCACCCTCATTCAATGCACTATTATTAACTAGTTCTGTATCACTTTGGACCACTGCTGTCTATGAGCTAACAGCTTGCTCAGAGGAAAGGTTTGTGTTTGTGTTAATTTCAGTTTGAGAACTGCTTGGATGAGGTTTCGCTATGGAAGACTCTTCTGTTCCCACTCCCTTAAATTGTTTTGCAGTCTCTGGTTCAGGAAATAGACAGTCATTGGAATTTTGGTACTAATCTGTGCTAAACCCATCCCCAGAACAGGTATTTTTGAGTGTTATAGGATTTCATGGGTAAAAGTCTTTGGCTTTTGGATTTAAGTTCTCTCCTCATTTGTCTTTCTTTCCTTTCTAAGATGTATAAATGCATTAGCTCCAAAGTCTCTTGCACCAATGTCTCATTTGGCTCTCTTGTCAGAATGGTGTGTATACTTAAGTTACTATTTTAAAGATTTGCTTAGCCCAGGTGGATTTTCCACTGACTAGATCCATTCTATAAGCTAAAAAATTTTCCAAAAAGGATTTAACCAGTTCCTTGTTTTTCTCCATGCAGTTTTGTGTGCTTATGTATTGTGAACCATAAATGTCATGTTTCACGTCTGCTATTATCTGTACAATTTCATTCTCCATCTCAATTATAGATTTCTGTTTCGTACATAAGTTGTTTCCCTTGGCATCTTGCCCAACTGTCTGTTTCTTCACCACTAAAATTTTAAAGTTTTCTTTTTCCTTCCTAACATCTCTCTTTTTTTCCCTTTATGCTTATGCCCTCATGTTTCCTCACTGGGGTAGCTCCCAAATTTATCTCTTTTTCACTTGATATTGCTAAAGCCTGGCATCATGTGGCATAATGATTATTTCTTGCTACAACTTCTGAATAACGGGATTTTGCTCCAGAAGCTATTGCTGCTTCCATGGATTTCAGTTCTGGGGTCTCCTGTTCTCTAAGTCTGCAATGAGAGCAACACTGCTTGCTATTAGAGTCCTGTCTCCCATAGTTTTTGTTATTGTATACTTTTTCTTGAGAATATGCATTTTGAACTTTCCCATCTCTCTTATTTTGGCCCTCTTCATAGCCATGTTTCATTGGGCAGTTTCTTACTATGTGTCCTTGACAAGAACACAAAAAGCAAGTCCTGGTATGTCTTTGTACCCTATTTTGATTTGGGGGTGTCTGTCTATTCTGTGTGGTTTGTCTGTTAAATGTCTTAATTGTAGCCAGGTTCTTTACCTACTCTAATTCTTTCTGCCTTAATATTTCAGAGGTCTCTTGGAGCTTTTTCTTTAGATCGTCCTTTTCTTTTTCCTGATCTGCTTTGTTATCATGAAGATTGGTGGCAGTGACTCTAAGTTCATTAAGTGAGATGGTGTCAAACTTAGGGCAATAGTTCCTGAAAAAATCCCTCAAGTGCTTATCACAGCCCTTGAGAAATTATCTCCTCACATGTGTCTCTGATTTTTTGAATCAGGGTTAAAGCCCAACAGTCCATCAGTTTTTTTTCAATAAGGAGATCAATAAATGTGCTTGGGTGTTCATTTTTTTCTTGGAATAATCTGTCAAATTTCCCCCATGCATTGTGTCTTTCTGATAATTGCTTCATTCCCTACAATAGATCCTCATGGCATTTTCTTAGATAAGCCATTGATCTTGGATTGGAAAAATATGGATCCTCAAAAACTTCTGGCCAGCTCATGAGTGAGGAATCTTTTCTAGTTTGCTCAATAAAGTTTTTGTGTTCCTGGGATATAAAAAGTTCCAAAAAAACCAATTTCTACATCCTCAAAATCTGGTTCATAGAGGCTAAATACTCTCTTTAGTTCTTTAATTGCAAGATGAGACTCTAATAAAAATTTAGGATTTTATTTACATAAAGTCTCTAAGACATGGTTGATGAATGACTTATGAACCTTTGCATGTAAAACACCAGAGTTATCAGTGACCTTAGCTATATCACACAAAGGAATAATGTTTTGAGACTTTGATGCACTTGTAAGATTGTTAGCAGATGCATGAATTGGTGCCTGTATGTTATTGGCAAGGTCATTTCCCCCTACTGCACCTAATGGTATCCCAGTATTAGTATTAGTAACTTCATCATTCTTATTAGTCTGTATAATCATGTCCCCAGTCTCCTAGTCAGTTCCCTTCCCCATGCCTTGTTTTCTATTCATGCAATCCTGGCACATCTCAGTTATAATAGGAATCTGACCAAGCAATGCCTCTAATTTATTATCAATGACTAAAGCATGTACAGTTTTCTTTTGGAAGATAAGGTTGGCACCAGCTTTGATGTTATTTAAGATGTTAGTCACTGCTATGAACACAATATAGACTTGGCGTATGATTTGCCAGAGGTAACTGACATCTAGATAATTCATTGGTATCTGTGTCCATCGCATAGTCATATTGGGTAATGTCCCCAAAACATTGTCTATCATCCCTGCCACTGTATTATAAATGATACAGTGGCTCTAATAAATTGCAATTATTCCTAACATAGAAGACCACAGTATTAGTTGTAACATGTTTCCCATTAGATCTTTTCTAGGTTCTAACTGCCAGGAATTAACAGTTAGAAAGTGGATGTTATCCCCATATGCTTTTCTTCTAACCAGCAGCTAAGATAGCTAGATCCTATCACTGAGAGCCCTAGTACAGCTCCCTTTTACAATAGTCTCTCTTCCTCAGGTTTGTAACTGACCATAGTGGAAGTTGGTAACTAACTTGTACTCCCCCGACCAGGAATCAAGATGTTTTTTGATCCTGTGTGGAAACTGCTAGGCAGAGTCAATGACAACAGCTGCTAGCCTCAGGAGTTATAATTGACAATAAATTCATAACTGACAGTTGATGACAGTTGGGGACAGTTAGTCACTAAATCTTTCTTTTTTTTAATAAATAGGGTTCTTTTAAATCTAAGGTTCCAACTGTATTAAAAAAGGCTAAGTTGTATTCAAGGGGGCAACTTTACAATGTGAGCAATCAGGGAGCATATATCTCCATTTACCAAAACAACCCCTGAAACATTATCCTCTATTATTTTTGGGACAGCTTGTTGAGACCACTGATCAGCAGCAGACTATTACATCTTTTTATGACATTCTGACAGACATTCAATAGGGTGTATGGACAGCACATAAGAATGGTGTGGGGATGATTAAATCAATACAACCAGTAAAAATAGAGGTCAAAGACTGTATACCTCCCAAAATCCCTCAGTATAAGCTCAGCAAAGAAGCTGAAGAAAACATAACACCTATTATCAACAGCTTGATGGAGCAGGGCATATTGAGACACACAATGTCTGTCACATTTTTAATATTACACATCTTTGTTTTTATGTTAAACAAAAAGGGGGAGATGTAACAGTCCACACGTGTATGTATAAGGTATATGTTTGATGTATGGGAATTGTATTAAGACACGCATGACCAAGACCCGCGCATGAGCAGTGAAGGTCTCACTTGGCCACACAACCTTTGATCTCAGCATTCTTAACATTCTGGCCCGAATCCAGGGTTCTTTCTCTTTCATGGAACTTATCATAATTTACATTTAAGCCAATGGCAATCCACTGTGTGTTGTTGCATATGCATTAAGTGGCTCCCACTCATTCCCTTAATAAAAGACAGGAGCGGTGCAACTCCTCCCTCTCTCACTCTGAACTTGGCTGCTTGCCATAGGAATTGCTCCTTCTCTGGAGCCCCACTGTGATCTCTAAAGATCTTCTTTCTTTGTTCATTTGTTCCCTTCTCACTTGACCTCTCACCGGTGTTCCAGCATTAGGAACTCAGCCTTCTACCTCTGCCAGCGGTACTCTGTCTTCACCTGATTTCTATCCTCACACCTGATTTCTATTCCTATCTAGGAATTCTACATTCCACGTATTCTTGGTTATTCATATCTTCCTTCACTGAATACCCCACAAGGGAAGATATTGAAGGAACAAGTGTCTTCCTTACAATGCAATTGATCTGTGTGTCTCTCAATTTATTAACCCTTTCTCATGACTTCTTTCTCCTCCTCAAGTTACCACCCACTAGGAATTTCTTTTTTGCAACAGTTGCTGGTCGGCCATTGCAATTTCAGAACATAATAGCCCAATACCAGATATTAAAAAGAGCAAGCCAAATTCTGATGGTACAGTAAATTGGCGATTTGTGCAGGATCTCACAGCAATCAATAATATAATCAAGAAAATCCATACCATCACACCATCTCCCAATGACATTATTTCTGACATTCCTAGCAACACATTATGGTATACCGTAATTGACTTAAGCCATGCATATTTTATGGTTCCTCTACATCCCGATAGCCAAAATATGTTTACATTCTCATGGAAGAAAAACAAATTCTGCTGGGCTCGTTTAGTGCAGGGCTGTTGTGAGAGTGCATCGATTTTCTGCCAGCTGCTGAAAAGAAACCTAGAAAATATAAAATTCAAATATAGCAAGCTAGTGTATTATGTGGATGATCTGCTTTTGGCGTCCCCAGATGCAAAAGCATGCTTAGAAGACTCAAAAAGGCTATTAATAGAATTGTACAAAAGGACATAAGGTCTCAAAAACAAAGTTACAATGGGTTGTCCCAAGAGTTGAGTACCTTGGTTTTGTCCTGGAAAAGGGTACCAGGAAAATATCCAGTAAGAGAATAGCAGATATGCAGAAACTAGATATTCCATGTACAAAAAGACAATGTAGGGCATGCCTGGGCACTTTGGGGTTCTTGTGTCATTATATCTCCAGATTTTCATATGTTTCCAAATGTCTGACAGATTTTATAAAAGATGAGGTTGAGGATCCATTGAAGTTCACAAAAGAACATCTACATGCTCTGTCCACTTTAAAACAAGCTATCCTAACAGCTCTAGCCCTTGGCATTCCAAATTATAACAAAGATTTTAATTTATATGTCCATGAGCTAAGGGTATAGATTCTGGAGTGCTTGCCCAATATCTACGATTGACTTTGAGATCTATTTCATATTGCAGTGCAATTTTGGACCTGATTGCAAAAGGCTTCATGCATTGTCTGCACAGCATTGCTGCTGCTACCTTCATGGTTAAAAAAGCTAATGAATTAGTTCTGGGATGCAAGCTCCATGTTTACTCTGCACACCAGCTAGAAAAATTGCTAAAATCCCAGAGTAGGCATGCATTTACATCTTTACATCTGCAAGGCTATCTAAGTATGAAATAATTTTGCTGGCAAATGACAATCTAGTTTTACATAGATGTGCACAATTTAATCTAGCCACATTAATCTCCAACCAACCATTGGAAGACTATCCCCTACATGACTGCACACAAAGTGTAGAAACAGTGCATAGAACCAGAGAAGATCTGAAGGACACACCATTCAGTGATTCAGACCTTCAGATAAATTCGGATGGTTCTTTATATGTTTTCAAAGGCAATAGAATCATGGGAGCTGTAGTTGTGATGTGGAACAGGACCCTCTGGTATGAGTCATTACCAAGTCTTTTTAATGCTCAATGAACCTAGCTCAGAGCCCTCATAGAAGCACTGGTGCAGTCCAAAGGCAAAAGGTTGATTATATATATATATATATATATGGATTCAGCTTATGCCTTTGGAATTTTATTTGCCATGGGATAAACTTGGAATAATAGGGGATTTGTCACATCTGGAAAAAGGAGAGCATATGAGAACTTCATAACCAACTCTTAGAAATAGTGAACTGGAGCTTCCGGTCAAGATGGCGGTGTAGAAGCAGTGAAAGTTCAGACCTCGGAAACCCTTCCTTACCGATCGCAAACAGAGTGCTCCTAGGCCACCGAAATTCAAGCTGAACAACAGGATAGACCTGGGGAAACCTCCTCCTGGACCTGGATCAAAAGGTATCACACCCCAAAAGCCAGAACCTTTGATCACTTGGATCTAAGGGGTAGACAGAAAGAAGGTCCCAGGACCCATCCCCCCCAACCCAGAGTGCTGAGCCCAAGGCAGCAGTGGGAACCTCAGGGCTCTGAGGACTCACCTTGAAAGCAAGTCGAGCCAGTCTCCGGGGCGCCCAACATAGATGGCAGAGAAACATAGAGAGAAGGGGGAAGCCTGTAGCCCCCTGTCTGGGTTCTTCCATCTGAGTCTCAAGGGAGGTCTCAGCTTTAGGGCACCAGCTGAATCCAATCCCATTAGGAGCCCTCAGAGCTACTGAAAGGACAGAAAACTCAGGGCGGGCAAAGGGGTTGCTCCAAAGAGCTTACCTTGAAAGTAACCTAGGCCAGTTTCTGGGCACTCAACACAGACTGTGGAATAGGAGGTTGCTGCTTTTTTTCATTTTTTTCCTTCCTTTTTTTGGCTCTGGGATCATTTGGCCCACACCACCTGAACCTAATCCCATCAGGAGCCATCAGAGTCCAGGCAAGCCACAACCCCTCCCCCCTTAGAGAGCAGGGTCTTCTGAAAAAACAGAAACCTAGAGGTGAAGTCAAGATGGCAGCCTAGAAGGAGCATAGACCTGGCAGCCTGGCCAGAGCTTTAGAGATCCTCCATGTCTGCTCCAGCCATCCAGGAAGGTTAAAACTCAGAGTAAACCCAGCCCAACTAAGCTGAATTCAATCCCATCGAAAGTCTCCAGAACACAGGGAAGCCCAGGCTCCCCTTCCATCCTCATTGACTGCTGGACTTTAAGCCAATCAAAAGCCTCTAGAGGACAGGAAAGCTCAAACCCCCAACAACCCTCCCTCAGAGATTACACCAAGAGATCCTCTGTTAAAGCTCCAAGAGTGAAGACTGATATAAGTCCCTAAAAATCAAAAAAAAAAAAATGAGAGGAACAAGAACACAGACAAATACGGGGAGGAAAGAAGGGGTGAATTTGAACAAACAACAGAAACAGAAGAAAGAAACTACAATAGACAGCTACTACTCAGCAAATGGAACAGAGGTGGAGTGATGAGCAAACAATAAACCAGAATGCCAGCAAATTGGATACAGGCTGTGGAAGAACTCAAAACACAACTAAGAGAGGCTGAAGACAATTGGGAAAAGAACTTAAAAATTAAGATAAGTCATCTGGAAACAGAGGCACTTGAACTAAAACAAGAAAATAGTGTCCTGAAAGTCAAAATCATCCAGCTGAAAAATGAAGCAAAGGAGATGAAAGAGGAGATAAAGAGGATGAAAGATGATCTTCAA
The DNA here is from genome assembly GCF_027887165.1 of Monodelphis domestica. Lineage (NCBI taxonomy): Eukaryota > Metazoa > Chordata > Mammalia > Didelphimorphia > Didelphidae > Monodelphis > Monodelphis domestica. The sequence continues at coordinate 200,737,582 of NC_077229.1, read as the reverse complement.
AGAAACTCAGACCAGAAGGAAAAAGACGACTAAAAAGCCAAAGATAAAATCCAATCTTTAAGAACCAGAGTAAAACAACTAGAATCAAGTGACCTTACAAGGCAGCAGGACACTATAAAACAAAACAAAAAGAATGAAAAAATTGAGGAAAATGTGAAGCATCTCATTCACAAAACAGACGATTTAGAAAATTGTTCAAGAAGAGACAATTTAAGAATAATTGGATTACCAGAAGACCACGACAAAAGAAAAAGCCTGGACATCATACTAGAGGAAATTATCCAGGAAAACTGTCCTGAAATCCTAGAACAAGAGGGGAAAGTGGAGATTGAAAGAATCCACAGATCACCCCCTGTATTTAATCCCCAACTGACAACACCATGAAATGTTATAGCCAAATTCAAAAACAATCAGATAAAAGAACAGGTATTACAAGCTGCCAAGAAGAAACCATTCAGATACCATGGAAACATGGTGAGGATAACACAGGATCTGTCTGCATCCACAGTGAAGGACCGAAAGGCATGGAGTATGATATTCCGGAAAGCAAGGGAACTAGGCCTACAGCCAAGAATAAAATACCCATCAAAACTGACTATATTCTTACAGGGGAAAGTATGGTCATTTAACACAACAGAAGAGTTCCAAGCATTCATAAATAAAAGACCAGACCTGAACAGAAAATTCGAAGTCCAACCATAGAACTCAAGAGAATCATCAAAAGGTAATTAAAAAAGAGGGGTAAAACAACAACAACAACAAAAAAGTTTTTTTTAAGAGACTCAATAATTTAAAATGATATGTATCCCTATAAGAAAAGAGGTCATTGGAAACTCTTAAAAACTATTGCTATCACCTAAGCAGCTAGAAGAACTACACTCAGAGGGAACAGTGACAAACTGTATAGGATGAAAGGACAAGACATAAATAGGTATATAGATATATGCATGCATAAATACATATACATGTGTATATATATATATATATATATATATACATGACTAAAGCTAAAAAAGAAAAGAGGTTATGACCAAAAGAAATGAGAAAAGAAACAAATGGGGGTAAATTTATATGTCACAAAGAAGCTCATGGAGGGAGGGGGAGAACATCGATACACTGGAAGGGTAAAGAGGTTGGAGATAGGAAATACTCAACTCTTACAAACTTTGAAACTGACCCAAAGAGGGAAGAACAATCCAATCCATTGGGGAAGAGAATAGATTTGCGCCCTATAGGGGAGTAGAAGGGTAAAAAACAGACTGGTGGGGAGGGAAGCAGTACAAGGGAGGGAGAGGGTGGGGGGGAATTTTTAAAAAGACTACAGGGAAAAAGAAGGGAGGGAATAAGAAGGGAGGGGGGTAGAAAGGGAAATACAAGGGGGACTGATTTAAAATAAATCACTGGACTAAAAGGTAGAGCTGAAGAAGAAAGGTTAGAATTAGGGAAGGATATCAAAATGCCAGGGAGTCCACAAGTGAAAGTCATAACATTGAACATGAATGGGATAAATTCACCCATAAAACGTAGACGAATAGAAGAATGGATTAAAATCCAAAAGCCTACCATATGTTGTCTTCAAGAAACACACATGAGGCGGGTAGACACCCACAAGGTCAGAATGAAAGAATGGAGTAAGACCTTCTGGGCCTCAACTGACAGAAAGAAGGCAGGAGTGGCAATCATTAAAAATCACTTTGCCCAATTATATGGCAATAAATATACCAATTTAAGTGATATGGATGAATATATACAAAAATACAAACTGCCTAGACTAACAGAAGAGGAAATAGAATTCTTAAATAATCCCATATCAGAAAATGAAATCCAACAGGCCATCAAAGAACTTCCTAAGAAAAAATCCCCAGGGCCTGATGGATTCACCAGTGAATTCTATCAAACATTCAGAGAACAGTTAATCCCAATACTATACAAACTATTTGACATAATAAGCAAAGAGGGAGTTCTACCAAACTCCTTTTATGACACAAACATGGTACTGATTCCAAAACCAGGCAGGTCAAAAACAGAGAAAGAAAACTATAGACCAATCTCCCTAATGAATATAGATGCAAAAATCTTAAATAGGATACTAGCAAAAAGACTCCAGCAAGTGATCAGAAGGGCCATCCACCATGATCAAGTAGGATTTATACCAGGGATGCAGGGCTGGTTCAGTATTAGGAAAACCATCCAAATAATTGATCACATCAAGAAGCAAACCAACAAGAACCACATGATTATCTCAATAGATGCAGAAAAAGCCTTTGATAATATACAACACCCATTCCTATTAAAAACACTAGAAAGCATAGGAATAGAAGGGTCATTCCTAAAAATAATAAACAGTATATATCTAAAACCATCAGCTAATATCATTTGCAATGGGGATAAACTAGATGCATTCCCAATAAGATCAGGAGTGAAACAAGGATGCCCATTATCACCTCTATTATTTGACATTGTACTAGAAACACTAGCAGTAGCAATTAGAGAAGAAAAAGAAATTGAAGGCATCAAAATACGCAAGGAGGAGACCAAGTTATCACTCTTTGCAGATTACATGATGGTCTACTTAAAGAATCCTAGAGATTCAACCAAAAAGCTAATTGAAATAATCAACTTTAGCAAAGTTGCAGGATACAAAATAAACCCACATAAGTCATCAGTTTTTCTATATATCTCCAACACAGCTCAGCAGCAAAAACTAGAAAGAGAAATCCCATTCAAAATCACCTTAGACAAAATAAAATACCTAGGAATCTACCTCCCAAGACAAACACAGGAACTATATGAACATAACTACAAAACACTCGCCACACAACTAAAACTAGAGTTGAACAAATGGAAAAACATTAACTGCTCATGGATAGGACGAGCCAATATAATAAAAATGACCATCCTACCCAAACTTATTTATTTAGTGCCATACCCATGGAACTCCCAAAAAATTTCTTTACTGATTTGGAAAAAAACCATAACATAGTTCATTTGGAATAACAAAAGATCAAGGATATCCAGGGAAATAATGAAAAAAAAAACACAAATGAGGGGGGCCTAGCAGTCCCAGACCTCAAACTATATTACAAAGCAGCAGTCATCAAAACAATTTGGTACTGGCTAAGAGACAGAAAGGAGGATCAGTGGAATAGACTGGGGGCAAATGACCTCAGCCAGACAGTATACGATAAACCCAAAGATCCCAGGTCTTGGGACAAAAATCCACTATTCGATAAGAACTTCTGGGAAAATTGGAAGACAGTGTGGGAGAGATTAGGAATTGATCAACACCTGACACCCTACACCAAGATAAATTCAAAATGGGTGAAAGACTTAAACATAAAGAAGGAAACCATAAGTAAATTGGGTAAACACAGAATAGATGTATACATGTCAGACCTTTGGGAGGGGAAAGACTTTAAAACCAAGCAAGACATAGAAAGAATCACAAAATGTAAAATAAATACTTTCGACTACATCAAATTAAAAGGCTTTTGTACAAACAAAACCAATGTAACTAAAATCAGAAGGAAAACAACAAATTGGGAAAAAATCTTCATAAAAACCTCTGACAAAGGTTTAATTACTCAAATTTAAAGAGCTAAATCAATTGTACAAAAAAATCAAGCCAATTCCCCAATTGATAAATGGGCAAGGGACATGGATAGGCAGTTTTCAGATAAAGAAATCAAAACTATTAAAAAGCACATGAAGAAGTGTTCCAAATCTCTTATAATCAGAGAGATTCAAATCAAAACAACTCTGAGGTATCACCTCACACCTAGCAGATTGGCTAACATGACAGCAAAGGAAAGTAATGAATGCTGGAGGGGATGTGGCAAAATAGGGACATTAATTCATTGCTGGTGGAGTTGTGAACTGATCCAGCCATTCTGGAAGGCAATTTGGAACTATGCACAAAGGGCGATAAAAGAATGTCTACCCTTTGATCCAGCCATAGCACTGCTGGGTCTGTACCCCAAAGAGATAATGGACAAAAAGAATTGTACAAAAATATTCATAGCTGCGCTCTTTGTGGTGGCCAAAAATTGGAAAACGAGGGGATGCCCATCAATTGGGGAATGGCTGAGCAAATTGTGGTATATGTTGGTGATGGAATACTATTGTGCTCAAAGGAATAATAAAGTGGAGGAGTTCCATGGAGACTGGAACGACTTCCAGGAAGTGATGCAGTGTGAGAGGAGCAGAACCAGGAGAACGTTGTACACAGTGACAAAAACACTGTGGTATAATCGAATGTAATGGATTTCTCCATTAGTGTCAGTGTAATGTCCCTGAACAATCTGCAGGGATCTAGGAGAAAAAACACTATCCATAAGCTGAGGACAAACTGAGGGAGTAGAAACACCAAGGAAAAGCAACTGGCTGACTACAATGGCTGAGGGGACATGACAGAGGAGCGACTCTGAACGAACACTCTAATGCAGATACTAACAACATGGCAATGGGTTCGAATCAAGAACACATGTGATACCCAGTGGAATCACGCGTCGGCTATGGGGGGTGGGAGGGAGGAAAAGAAAATGATCTTTGTCTTTGATGAAAAAAAAAGAAAGAAATCACTTCCCTAAAAAAAAAAGAAATAGTGAACTGGCCAAAGGAAGTGGTAGTGATCCATTGCAAGGCTCACTCCTCTGACAAGGATGAGGTATCCCTAGGAATTCACAGGGCAGATGTAACAGCAATATTTGCTGCCAGAATTGGTCCTATCTGTGTTCTTAATTTCTTTCTGGTAGATAAGCACAATGTCAAGCAAGCATACTGCCAAGAGGAGATTCAGTCATGGCAAGAACATATAGGGGCCAGATTAGTCAAAGGAATCTGGTTATCATAACGAGGAAAGCCCATCTTTCCCAAAAGGCTGTACCAACATCTATAAAATGTGATTCACTCCTGTGAATTTTAGATTACTCTACCCTACTTAGTCTAACAAAATCAGGAATGTCTACATCCATACTTAAGGATTAAGTATTTAGGAGGATGCCCTTCAACAGACATGTGCTAGCAAATGACAAATCAGAAACAGCTGACAGACCCCTGGGCTGTCCTAAGTCAAGCTTAAGCTACATTGGTACAGGTGAGACATAGGAAAGTGATGTATAACTGTCTATATATTTTGCTTCATTTCCTCTCAGGGGTCTTTCCCCAGAGAGGTGACTCTGGCTGGCAGGGTGCTAAGCATTACAGCATCTTGGCATGGCTGCAGCTATTGTCCAATTTGGCAGTGAGCTTCCCTTGATACTATACTGAGAGAAGCTGAGTAGCTAGTTCAGGATCAGGCATCTTAGCTGAGATCTCTTGGAGATTAGGCTGATTCTTTCTCCTTTACCTTCCAACACTATCCTCTTAGAGAAAGCCTATAATCTTACCTCTGGCACAGGCAAGGTGGGAGAAATCCTACCCCTTTTCCCTCTCCCTCTTAAATTCTCTCCTCTATATTAATTAAAAACACCATAACTTTCAAGTTGACTTGGGTATTTTATTTGGGATATCCCCTGGCGACCAAAATTAATTTAGATTAGGTCACAAACCTAAAATCATCCTTACACTCCAGAGGTCATTACAGAGTGCAATCCATGCTAGATGCGGTCTGCCGATTTGGGGAAGCTCCAGGGATATCAACAAATGCTATAAGAGTGTGTCAGACATGTGACATCTGTATAAAGTTTAATCAAGGTCATTTCAAGTGCCAGGCATTGGGAGAGCAACCCCTAGCTTATACACCTTTTCAGTGTCTGTAGATTGATTTTATTAACATGCCCGGGACTGAGGATATAAATATGTTTTGTGTCATAGTGGACAGACTCACTTGATGGACAGAAGCAGATCCATCAAAGAAAAGAAAGACTGGCATGGTAGTGAAAACATTGCTTAAAGAAATAATTCCTAAATACAGCATTCCAGACACCATAGACTCATACAGGGGAATTCACTTTACATCTAGCATTTTATAACAAGTGTATAAGTCTCTGAGAATAAAGGGTAATTTCCATAATGTGTATAGACCAGAAAGTTCAGGACAGGTGGAAAGAATGAATAAGGAGTTAAAAACCATGATAGCTAAACTCTTTGCCCAAACTCATCTTAAAAGGACAGAAATTCTTCCACTTGCACTGTTTCTATCTGAGGATGAAACCCAGAGGAGACTTACATATTTCCCCATATGAGATATTGTATCGACAGCCACTGTGGATAGGAAGGACCCCTAAATCATCTTATCTTTCTTTTCTGGGAGGAGAATACCAGTTACACACCTATCTGACACAGATACAAAATAGGCTGGAAGAATTGAGAAGGCTAGGACTACTAGTGCAAAGGGTCCCACTAGATTTCTCATTAGATAACATAAGGCCAGGGGACAAAGTATATGTAAAAATTTTTGCCAAAGACAAACCCACAAAGCCCAGATGGATTGGTCCATGTGATGTAGCTCTCACCACTTCTACAGTGATGAAAGAAATAGATAAAGATTCTTGGTTTCATGCGTCTCACATTAAACATCACTCTGCCCATGATAACACTCCAAAAGACAATGGAAGCCCAAAAATCCATTCAAACACAGACACCCCCAAAACAACCCTTTATAAATAAGCATAGAAGCCATGAATCCAGCAAAATTGCTCAAGAAGAAATAGAGATACTAAGCAGACACAGTGAAACTGAAATAGAATAATGCCCAAGACAGAAAGTATAAATTTGGTTTAGTGAAATCAGGCAGGATTAGCATAACCTGTGAAACACAGGAGAAGCAGTTCCTTGCGAAACCTGGGAGTTTATTTGGGTGGAATTAGAATCCCTTAGAATTATTAAACCTATATACAAATTTCAATCTAAAGCCTAGATTAAAATATCATTAACCTCTACAATCAACCACAAAGGGGTTTTATAATTGCCTTACAATGACACATTAAGAAAGATACCTGCATTGATTACATAAAAAAGAATCTCACTTGTACACATGAGGATGGCACAAACATCCTGTGTAAAGTTTCACTCACATGGATCAAAATATTCACTCTTACATTCACACACACATGATTCTATAGTTCCAGATACCCTTCAGAAGGCATCATTTCTTTTGTCAGTGGTGTTACTAGGCAGATTATTTGCACTCAACACTACTCTCAAAATAGTTGCTTTCCACAGTCACACAGGCTTTTGAAATTCATGTAGGCCCAATTTCTCGGAAACTTCTCTGACAACTCCAATTGACTTTTTTTCCCCAAAAATTCTTGACAAAATAGGTTGGAAAACCTAGCTGGCTCTACCAAAAACTGTAATAATAGGAATAACCTTTGTATTAAGAAATTGTTATATTGTAAAATTTTGTTGATACATAATCCTAACCTTCTTCCCAAAACTCAGTATTAGCATAAGATAGGAATATAGATTAACAAGTAGACAGATTAGGATAAGATTTTATTATTTTGGGAGGGGGAAGGTTAGATGGGAACAATAAGTAACATAGATAGATTAGAATAGACATAGAAGGTAAATAACTTGCATGGGCCAGGATGGCACCCCGTGAACAACAAGAAATAGAGGGTTTGTGACAGAGGCTGACACTAAAGAAATTTTTCGAGGCTGAAGAGTGTATGAAATTGATCACCTCAACAGAGGAGGGGCCAGAGGAGTTTGGAATCTTGAGGAAGAGAAGACTCTGGCTGGGGGAGAGAGCAGTGAGGCCCTCAGTCAGGAGAGGTGGATAAAGACTTTCTCTTGAGGGCTACCCATTTTTCCTGCTGCTGACTGGAAATATTTCCACCCAATACTTCCCAGTTGAAGGGACATTCTGAAAAGAAACCTAAGCAGACTTTACCACAGCTCCTGTTGCCCGGGGATGAGTCAACCTGACTTTCTCTCAGGGGGCTCAGGCTGCCAAGGCCTGAGTTCCCCCCAAACTTGAGGAGGGAAGGGAAACAGTGTAAATAGAGACAGGGACCCCTTTCCCACTTTCCTTTTCCCATTCTTCCCTGTCCATTATTCCTTTTGTGTTACCTGATTGCTTTGACATTAAAAGGTATCTGTTCCCCAAGCTGAGTATGAGTGAACAGATCAAGGGAAGACCCTTTGGTCTTGAGTAGTGGAGGGGGAACAAGAGAAATGAGAGCAAATTCTGAGAGCAGATTCAGCTAAGGAGGGAAGGCAGAAGGGGGAAAATCTTCAAATCCCCTCTCCTCTCTCTGAGCTAACTCTAAACAACAGCTATCTCCCCTGCATCCTGCTTTGAGAAGGTGGGGGGAGTCTCTCCTCTTTCCTCCTCTCAATACTGAAAGTCTTAACCTTTTTTAATACAGAGTGTGGTGGAGAGGAATGAAGGAGGGACTGGGGAGGAGAAGACTAGGATGGGTGAGGTCAAGAGCAGAAGTACAGTGGGAGGGATCAGTCAGGAGGTGGAGATAGGGAAAAGTATTGTGAAAAGAATAAGGTAAATAGGGATGGAACAGATGAGGATAGGGGAGATGGGAGGGTAATGTGTAGTGAGAAGGAGGGTATTAATGGTGGGATGGCAAGGGAGGCTAGATAGGTAGGTTGGGGGGAAAGGTGATGGGAGGAGTAGGGGATGAGTGAGGTCTGACAGGGAGAGGAGCTGAAGGGTTCAAGTTCTGGTTTGGGTCAGCATGAGGAGAAACTTCCTCACCTGCTAGGTGGGATGATAGAGTGTGTTCCTTCCTAAATTTCACTGAAGGAGTTAAGCTAGAATGGTTTGGTTCCAAGGAAAGATGATTTCCTCACTGGGGGTTGATTTATCACCATGATATGCCCACAAGAGCCAGTATTTATAATCTTTGGAATCTTTGTTTTTAATACTTAACTTAAAATCGTTTAAGATTTTGAAGTCAAAAGAGCCATATTTGGCCACTTAAATATATGTCTATCCAGGCTTTGCAAAGCTTTCTAGCTTCTTTCTTTGTCATCCAATACTCTTTAGGAAGATTGGGATCACCCCAAGAAGTAAAAAGTATATACAGGGGTGAATCGGGAGGAATATTTCCTGATTTCCCTTGATGTGTTGCAGTATTTCCCATATTGTCAAGTCTGTCTGTCTTAATCTGCCTATTGAAACACATCTTATTATTGCTAATGGTCAGCTTAAACAATGAAAATTTCCTAAAACATTTTTTTAAAAATGGGGACACATATTTCTTAAATATTATTGCAGAAGGTAATGAGAGGAGGTTTAAAAAGCTAATGTAAGGAAACAGTAATTGTTGCACAGCAATAGTATCAATAATGCATGTTTATTTAGTGGAATCATTATTGTTATTAATAATTAACAATATGCATGTATTATGATTATTGACAATGTCAATGATTTGTAATAATGTGCATTTATTATAAGTATCGTTATTAATAATCAATAACAATAAACAAGCATTGATTATCAATAATAATTATTAGTAAGTAATAATAGGAGGTAGTGACTAATGATAGCTATTAAAAATTAATCATTGTTGTTATTGATATTATTATTAATACTATTATGTTCTAAAATATTCCTTAATATTGCATGTAATTAATTTGATTTAATGTCAGCTTTGTTCAATTTTAGAAATTTGGTTTTAATTTAAATTCAATATTATTAATATTTAACTATTAATAATCCTTTTATTTAAATTTATTCAATTTAAAATCATCATTGTACATCACTAGTAGGAATAGCAAAGAAATTTTCTTTCTATTTTCTAGTTTTAATTCTCAATAGTAGGTGGAATTATAAATGCCTATAGAGTGGAACATACTTGAGGCTAGGCATTATCTAATCAAGCAGGGAGAAAGGATTGTGTGAGAGAGCAGAGAGAACAAAAACCAAACACTAGAGAGTTTAGGTAGATAAAGGAAGGGAAAGAAAATGTGGCTTTTGATATGCTAAAGGAAGCAGGCAGTCTGCAAGAAATGTTTAAGGGTGGGGAGGGAGAGAAGAAAATAATTCCATAAAGCACTTAGCCCAGTTCTAAGGACTATTTGGGGGGGGGAGGGAGAAGGGAAAGGAAAATGGAGATAAATCCCTTCCCCTCCCCCAGAGCAGAACAGCCATGTGTTTCATTCAAAAGTTGGGGGGAGCTTGTAACTGCCAGAAACCCACCCAATCAGTGCCAATTTTTTAAAGCAGGAACTCCTCCCTCTTGGTCTGAGTATGTGGGTTCTCTGCTCCAATCCCTCACTGCAAGATCCAAAAGTTCTGGGGAAGTGGGTAGGGTATAGAACTGGTGGCCCCCAATTCCTAGGGGGCCACCCCTGTGCACTGTTCCCCCGGTCCCTGAGAGCCACACTGTGCTGGGCCAAGCAGGAGGGCTCTGGGTCAGAGTTCCAGCAGTTGGGCTTCCCTCAGTTGAAAGCAAATGTTTTTGAATGCCAGGAAATTTCCGGAAGTCTCTACCGCCCTAGGGAGCTCCTTAACTCTAATCCACAGTCTGTAAAGACCCCCAGGATCAGTTCAAGGTGTTCCCCCTGTCCTGAACTGCACTGGACTGAGCAAAGGGTCACTAGTACCTTTCCTGCTGTAGAAAGTAAAAGAGTAGGAGTTCCTGTTGGATCCTAAAACCCACAGGATTCTATATGGGCAAAAAGGTCCCTTCACCCTTATTCAAGACAAAGGGAAAAAAAAGGGGTGACATGGGGTGGGGGGAATGCCACTTGGGAAAGAGCTCCCCTCACCAATCCAATGTGATCCATTCCTGGAAAAACAGCAGTCTGTTCCCTCTCTCTAACAAAGTTCATTTAACATCTGAAAGCAGGTGAGCAAACTGAAACCTCTTCCATTCACCTATGCTTACCGAAGCACTTACTCAAAATTTCTCTCAGAAGAAAATTAAAGGTTCAGAAAAAAATCCCAGTCTAGTGTTTGCCATCTGTAAGAATTAAATTAGTATTTCAACCCAGATATATATTTTACAAAATTTACTGGAAAAGGCAGACATAGTTTTAAATCTCATGATTCCTCTAAGTAGCCTGACCATGAGTTGCCTAGCCTGTCAGTCCCTTCTTCTTTCCCCCTTACTTTCCTGTTCTGTTCCCACATTTGTTCAAAAGCCAAAAGCCCAGAAAACCCCTAGAATGGACCTGGCCCCTCACATTTATTGACATATAGCACGTATGTAGATGCAAACCTGGCATAACTGTGTTATGTGAGGAATGTTGACGGTCAGGTCAGGCTACTCAGGAGGGAGAGGGAATGAACTTCCTTGGCACACTATCTATATTAGTGGATTAGATTCTTAATATGCTACATATGTACATATCTGGGTTTTCTACACATTTACATATGCTACATGTTATTTATATATGTATGTACACATCCTCTGGTACTAGAGATTTATTTACAGTTATACAATTAATGGGTTGCCCTTATTTACAGCACAGCCGCTAAATGTTAATGTGAAATTTGTTCGTGTTCTAGATATGTCATGGTGGATGCATACTTACTCCTCTTCAGGAAAATATCTTCTCTTGTTGCCTGAAGATCTCCACTTCATTCTTCCTGTGTAGATTCCAATGTGGATATGGATGCACTTCCCTATATGTGAAATTAATGTGATCAGCAATTAATTTTATGTGACCCATTTTCCTGAAGTTCATTTCCCATAATGTCTTTGATTCAAAGTTCTTTCCATTTCTCATTGTGTCTTCCCTCCTTTGGTGTTGCTTGAAGTTTGTCACAGGTCCAGGGTACATTCTCCTTTACAGGATACTGTAAAAATGGAGACTTGAATCCAGGACTTCAATCCCCAGAAGTCCTTGCTCCACTTCCCCAGAATGCTTTGTAATATCACTGAATTCTTACCTGAGCCGAGATGGAGATAGGGTATTTAACCTGATTGGAAAGGCTTCTGGGCCTCTCTTCTCTTTCTGTCTCTGCTGGCAAGCAGGCGCATCTCATGATGTGAGTGAAATTGAATTGGGCCTCTTGGCCCACTTGGCACGTGCCTTTCTTACTTGTATTTTCTTTATATTTTAATCTTCAATAAACTCTAAAAATATAATACTCCTTGCAGAGAGAAACAAATTTCTACCTGCCTCAGTTTCCCTAAATTTTAACTGTTACAATACATACTTGCCTTTTGTCTCACCTTGAAAGATGATCTCAGGTATCTGGAACTATAGGATTATGTGTGTGTGTGTGTGTGTGTGTGTGTGTGTGTGTGTGTGTGTAAGATTAATGTGTGCATGTAAGAGTGGATATATTGAATAATGTGAGTGAAACTTTATACAGGATATTTGTGTCATCTTCATGTGTGCAAGTGAGATTTTTTATGTAATGAATGTAGGTATCTTTCTTAATGTGTGATTATAAGGCAATTATTATATTCATATGTGGTTGATTGTAGGGGTTAATGATATTTTAGTCTAGGCTTGAGATGGAGACTGGTTTATGTGTTTATTCTCTGTGTTGGGCATTATTCTGTTTCAGTTTCCCTGACTCTGTTCAGTATCTCTGTTTCTTCTTGTGCATTTTTATTGGGTTCATGGGCTCTGTTTATTTATCAAGGGCTGTTCTTGGGGTGTCTGTGTTTGCATGGATTCTTGGGCTTCAATTGAGTTGTTTTCTGGTGTGTTGTTGTGGGTGTAGTGATGTTTAACATGAAATGCATGAAAATGTTAGTCAATATCTCCATGGGATGCCCTCCCTCTCTTCTTCCCCCTGGAAAGATTGTGTTTTAGGTGGAGGATGAGGGATATGGGTAACCTATTTCAGTTTTCTTCTGTAATCTGTTTTGGTGCCTTTGATATCAGATTCAAGGTTTTATGCAATAAATTCTGTTTGAGTAAGGTCCTCCAATAGCATCTTAAATGTTTTCCATCTCCAATTACAAGCAAGAAAAAGTGGGTAACCCTCAGGAGAAAGTCTTATTCAACCTTCCCTCTTCGGCTTCTCCAGACTGAGAGACCAACTGCTCTTCAGAAGGGAACTTTCTCCTCCTCAAGATTCCAATCTCCTGGGGCCCCTTCCCTGAAAAGGAGATCAGATCCACACTCTCTTCACTCTGGCACTTTTCCTTTAGTGCCAGCCTCTGTCACAATATGTATGTATGTATCTGTAGATGTGGTAATATTTCAATACCAAGTTAATTCCCTAAACATCAAGATAATTTTCTTTCGAAGTTCCATGTCTGTAGACACATTTGGGACCCTAAATATAAAATAAATAACATATAAATTTCATAATTTTATGATTTTACTTTGAAAAATGTTATGACATCTTTAATATAGTTGTCTATCTCCACCATGACGACTTATTAGTCTTCACAGAGTCACAATACTTGCTGAAAACAAAGGAATTTTTTGTTTGTTTCAATTTTGTTTTGTTCTTTGTTTTTTGGTTGTTGTTTTTTTTTGGGGGGGATAGTGTTCTTTTTTTATCTTTCAGATAGAGTACAAAGCAAACTAAAGTAGGCAGAAGACCCAGGTTCTATAGCCCCTGCTCTGTAAGTGGGTGTTCTCTAGTTGTAATCCATCTCACTTCTTCATATGGATTCTACAAATGTGGGACTAGATGAACTCTAAAGATCCCTTTTAGCCCTAAACTTTTCATTTTAGTCACTTAGGCAGTTTCACTGTATGTGCTCAGATATCCACTGCACCATAACTTTCAAATGTTTGTGTAAATCCTCTTATAAAATTAGTGTCGAATTGGTTTATAAAGGATATATAAAATACTAACTTTTAAAATTAACTATCTCAAATCCTCTAGTCAGTCTGCCTCAAACTCTTAATCTATGAGAGGTTTCAGAAGAGAAATTTATTAGGGGCCAAAAGGTTAAAAAATACTTTCAAAACTTTAATCAAATTGCTTTTTTCAGAAGTTCTGGCTTATAAGGTTTATGTTACATTCAACCCATAGCTACAAAACAAGTAATTTGGATACTCGAGATTAATGAATCAGTGACATGCACAAATGAAAATGAGCAAGAAATTTGTTTTTTAACCTACCAAGTTTGAGGTAATTTGGTGGGTGAGAAACACCCTCAAGTATTCTTGTCTAGTCATTTACAGTCTGTCCCTGTCTAAGGTGAAACATGGTTTAATTCAGAACCTGAAAGGTCTACAGACATGTAACCTCTAAAGCAATTTATCTCAGATGTTTGGGGAAATAACTTGGGATTGAAAAAGCTACTTGTTTGGTGCTTTAAATAATAGATGATCCTTCTAGCAAGGGCTTCTAGAACCCAAGGAAGAACTGTATGATAGGCCAATATGCAAACACTTATGAAGGAAGAACTTGAGTATGTACACTGGAGAGAAAGATGAAATAAATCTACCTTTCTTTCCCCAAAGCAGAGGGCTCCTGGTGTTGTGTTTGGAAACACATCAGTGCCAGTGTACTCCAACATGATATGCGATAGACACTTGAATGGAGTTAAAATCATTCAATGCATTGGTATGGCTTTCTGCTGCCCAAGAAATCACTGAAAAGTTTATGTCCTTTCATTTCCAACATTGGATGTTACACTCAATTAAATTCCCTACAATTATAGACTATAGAATATCAGGTAGTGTTTTTATTGTTAATGGTAGTATGTTACTTGAAAAACTAATGACATTCCATGCACAATCAGGAAAGAAAACTAATGGGATTCCCCCACCCTCATGCACACACACACACACACACACACACACACACACACACACACACACACATATATATATACACACACACACAATCTCTTCAGTGTCTAATAATGGCATGAGAGATAAGCTTTGCCTCTTGAAAGCTATGCCAACATATGTTACAATAATAATAATAGTAACTAGCATTTATATGGCATTTTAAGATTGCAAAGCACTTGAGAAATAATATCTCATTTGATCTTAACAATAACCCTGAAAGGTATTACAACTATTGTTCCCCTTTTATAGACAAAGAAACAGAAGCACACCAAGGTTCCATCTCTAGTGTTTTACCCGCTATGCCATCTGGTTCCCTTATGCCTTCTAGCATACAAGAAATGCTTTGGCATGCTCCTGGAACTAGACTAAGTATGCCATCCAAAAACTAGTCAAAGAAAAGCTTATCATGAGTAGTCAATCACTAGGTGAAGAAATCTTTTACACAGTAATCTAAGGACCAAAAAAAAAATTTTTTTAATGACTTCCAGTCCCATGCAGCCCCTTTGTACTTCTGAAATAAGAGAAGCAGAGTAGTCAAAAAGTAGTCAAAAAGAAGAGTGTTGAGAATTATACATTTGTTACTCTATCAACACGACTCTAAGATATTTTGACCAACAAATTGGCATACTTTTATAAGATCCAAAATGCATTAATATTTATAACCTCTTAATAAATGAAATCAGTAGACAAAATGAAAACACATTTTAATCAAAACATGGATTGCAAACTCTCCTTGGGAAATTAAACAAAGGAAATGGATGATGGCACCATCATCCTTCCAAAGGCAATAAGGAATCCTTGATCATCACACTTGGTGGTGTTCATAATTATCATGAACAAAAAGGTTACCATGAAGATAACTGAAGCTTAGGAACCCATATCTATTGCAATGGATGAGAAAATCAAAAGATTATTAGATGAGATCACCAAAACAAGCAAATGCTTTAACATGAAATTTCTTCATTGTGTGATGGTAAATATGGAGGGTGGAGCGGAGAAGGGGAAATGTGTTTGGGAAATATGACTCATGTGAAAAATGAAAAAGAACCATGCCTTATAGAATACTCAGAAGTCTCAAATTTACTTATAAAAAGCACATAGTTGCAAAGGAAAGTAAAAAAGACACTGAATATGGCATCAAGGCAAAAGTGCAGGTCTTGAAGTCAGGAAAACCTGAATTCAAATCCTTTTCATACATTCAGTAGCTGTATAAGTAACTTAATCTCTATCAGTTTCCTCATCAGGAATATGGGAATAATAATAGCACTATTTCATAAAATGTTTTTGAGAATGAAATTATATGTAAATATATATATATGTATATATATATATATATAAACATATAATACGTGTGTGTATAGCTATGTTTATATGAGAACATACACAATGTGTTGGATATGTAAAGTGCTTAACATTTTATAATGTTAACTACATAGATAGTTGTCATGGATACTGTGTTCTAGCAGAAAGTCAAAAGACACTTGAAATAATGTAATTGCTGCTTGCAGTAAAGAAATCCTGTTTCCTTAATTCAAATCCTTATTCTAAGAGCTAGTTGTATAACAAGTGGGAGGGCAAATAACCTGTTTGTTCCTCAAGTTCTTCATCCATAAAATGAATGTTAGATTACATGGCCTCTGAGGTCCCTTCTAATTCTAAATCTATGATCCTATGATAACAATGAAATTCACTCTATCTTTTCATATGGGAAATGCCTGATTACTACTAATGTGGGCTTCATCCCAGAATCAGATGTATTTTACAGTCAACATATCCAATAATTAAAGAAAATATCAAAATCAACATGAGATTAAAAGAAAAAAATGACATCAGACAAGATAATAGCTTCAATATTAAAATAGAAAAAGGCAAAGATATTGACATTAATCATCATCTTTTATTTCTTATAAAAATTTAACTAATTGAAAACTATTGCTCCAATAAGAAAGAAAATAAAACAGAAAATGTCTCGCCCAGAAAACAACTGATATTGCCAAGTAAAGAGACATATATATAAAGATTCAGGTAGCAACCCATTTGTAAAATACTTCAAAGAGGATTTTAAGATAACAAATTCCTTTCACAGAAAACTGCCTATTCAAATCCTTTGATGATTTATCAATTGAGGATTGACTTAAATTCTTATATACTTGACAAAGTTCTCTACATATTTGAAATATGAGGCCTTTATCTGAGAAACTGTCTACAAATTCCCCCCCCCCCAAAGTTTCTACTTTTCTTCTAATCTTGGCTACATTAATTTTATTATTTTAAAACCTTTTAAGCTTAATGTAATCAAAATTGTCCATTTTACATCTCATAATTCTTTCTATCTCTTATTTATTTGTAAATTCTTCTTCTATCCATCAATCTGATAAGTAATATATTCCATGTTCTTCTAATTTACTTGTGAAATCTTCTTTTATGTCTGTCATGTATCTATTTTGACCAGATCTAGGTGAAACATTTTATGGTTCTTTTTTTTTTCTTACTAGGACAATATTTTTATTTGGTTAAATTTTTGCAAGAAATAAATGGTGATGATTAATGGGTCAATATCTCAGCCTTTTTTTCTATTTCCTAGTTTGAAGCCATCAGTAACTCATTTGAAAAACCACCATTGAAGAAATTATTGTCTGACATTTCATATTTATCTTTTCTTCTAATTTGATGTTGATTTTGAGATTTCCTTTAAATATTGAAATTTGGTTTTCTATGTTTAGAAGTTCTTGGTAGTTCTCCTCTACTGTTTCCTTTATTCTGGTATTTGAAAGAGATCTATGATCCTTAGTTTGTCTCTGTACTTCTGTCTTCAAGTTCCCTATATTTTGCTTATAGAGCAAGCATATTTTCTTTTAATGTTATTGGAGTTTTTTGCTTCTTTTCATCCAGGTTATCACTCAGCTCTGTGTATTTTACATTCTCAATATACTGTCCTTTCTCATTTCTTTGGTGGGGCTTATCACCACCAATTCAAGATTTTCTATTCTATTCATTATTTTTGTTGAACACATCATAAATTCTATTTTCATATTCTCATTTCTCTTAGAACAGCAGGTTAGAGTTCCATGTTCTCTTCAAATTCCACAAATTCCTTTATTTTATCCAATCTCAGATCATTTTCTACATTTTTTCAATATTTATTCATAAATGCCAGAAATTCTTTTACTAAATCTGGAGTTTTTATTTTCTTTTGTTGTTTCTATTATGTTGTATCTATGTTGTCGCTATTTCTAATGTTGCTTTATTTGTTTATGTTCAAGGGCTGAATTTTCTTCTTCCTGAAATGTTGGTACTTTTAGTAGTATTCTTTGGGTAAATCTAAGTTCAAATCTTTTCTTAGTTATGGACTAGCTCTCTGACCCTGAATACATCATTTAACCTCTCTCAGCTTCATTTTCCTTACCTGTAAAATGGGAGTAAAAATATCAACTATCCCATTGGTTGCTGTGTTGATTATAGAAAGCCTTGGATCATTTTAGGGCTGCCTCAATGAATAATGTAGGAAAAGATTTCTAGCAGGGCATGGCAATGCAGGCTGGCAGCCTGGGATCGTGCAAGATCAAGATTCCACAGAGCTTGGCTGGGTCAGGATGCTAAGGCAGTTGGAAAGGCTCTTTTTCAAGCTAGTCAGACTGGAAGGTGTGCCCTAGTGATGTCCCTGAAGAAACCAACTGAGGAACTGCCAAGGACTTTGGATTATCAAATAAAGTTGAATAAGTGTTCCCCTTCACATTGGTGGACATTGTGAATGGTGAGAACCTTCTCCCTTTTTGTAACTTGTGAGGACACTACATCTTGATTCTGCTGTTTGACCCAACCATCTGGAGTCTGTAAGAATCTGGTCCTGTGGACATTACTAACCCCTTTGTAGTTTAGTTTTAGTTAGGTAAGGTTTATTTAGGTTTCATGCGTGGGTGGGTTAATAGTAATAGTATTTCCCTAAATCCTCTTCCAATTCCCTTTATTCTTATTTAATTAAGTATTCCCCTCTTATTTATTTTATTTGTGTTATCTTCTGTTACCCTTCCCCAAAACCTTCCCTATAACAGTTTTCACTATAACAATGGCAAAACATGATCCTTGGTCCTCCTTAATCCAGGACCTACTCTCTATCTACTACACCTTTCTGTTTCTCAAACCTTAGTATACTAAAATTCTTATAATAAGAAATCACTCATTGACCTTCCAACAACAATTTTTAAAAAGTTGGACTTTCTCCAACCTATGATATTAAGCTGTTAAGCAATTTTCAAGGACTGGAGGTAAATGCTCCTTATTTTGGTTAGGGGCATCATATCACAACTTTTAATTTCTTGATTACATTTTGAAAGCTTGCATTGCAAAAATCTTACATCAAATGACAAACTATTAGCCCTTTACATTTTTGCTGTGTCCACTATACATACATACTACTTCCACATTTTTTATTGTGATTCTGAGAACAAGTTAAAATAAGATATGTTGTACAATGAAGATACAATAAACCACAAAAGAGATAGGTAGCAGAGATAAACTTTTACTTTGCTTTAAGCAGATTTGAGTTCTTAAGAATTTCCTAAGAGAGAGGCATTTTATACATATATAAAATATTTTAACATGAACCAGAGTCTCTGTCTGCACATTTATTTCAACATCTATCAATAATTGTGTCACTTCTGAAGTGCTCTAAAAACATTTACTTCATAAAATGGAAAGGCCTTATAATTTTAGAATGATAATGTCTAGTAGCATAGTTTTACATTTTGACTTAAAGGTATTATAATACTGAATGGAAAAGAGAATGGAGAAGTCACCGCACCACTGGGAATAATGGAGAAAAGGCAAATAGGTTGCCCCTCTGGCAAGTCAGAGATATCATCTTTTCAAACAAGATACCACTGAACAGAATTTCAGGTTTCAAAGACTTTCCTTTTCAAAGTCCTTCATCAAATACAAAATGATAGTCCATAGGATTTAGACATAAAAAAGATAGTAGGGTCAAATAGGAGCAATTTATATATTAATATGAAGTCTATCAGATTTGGTACTCTTATGAAAATGATGAGGAAGCTAAGCCCACAAGAAGTGAAGGGACCTTCCTAAGATTATACCTGTTTATGAATGAATGAATGAAATAAAGTATAGGCTGACTCTAAAGTGATTTGCTAAAACATACAGAGCCAGGCTATAGTTAGTATCATTTGGTCATATTAATCCCCAAAAGATTAATGTCCAACTGAAAGTTACCTACTGGGGATAGTATCAATCATTCCTCCTTGTGGACTACAGTTTGGGCTAGCTGGTTTCCAAGGCTCCTTCTAACTCTGAGATTCTCTTATGATTCTGTGAACTGGAGAATTAAACATTTACTTTATCTATAATAGAACAACTATGCACAATGTGGCCACTATTTGCCAGGTAAATTATAAATCTAGAAACGTAAAAAGTCTAAACTCTTTGGTAAAGGGAAGTGCATGCATAGGGTTATTTGAAGTTAGATGACCTGTATTCACATTCTAGTTCTGCCATTTATCATTTTTACCATTTTTTTGGTCCTTTATTCACAGAGCTAATTCAGCTCTAGTTAGTACTAGGACTACCGACTAGGATAGAATTTCAACAAGGTAATCCTGTGTCATCACAAACTATCCTATTAGCTCAATCTTAGGTGATCATTAAGATTTGGGGAGGTTAAATCAGCTTAGGATCATTTTGAAATGAGAGTTTTAAAGAAGACTCAAGATAATCTTGAAAATTCAGAACTAAAAGAAGTCTGTGACTCACTTATTAATATATTCACCCCTCCCTCACTAATATAGACCCTATCTTCTAGACTCCATGAGTATCTTGTGTTCTCCCTCCAACATATACACCCAGAGCTTGGCCAGAGAAGTATATAGGGGTAAGTTGTACAACAAGGATGAGGATGGCTTTTCCTTTTCATAATGAAGAAATTTTAATGGCTACTATATTTATTAATATAATATATACTTAATATATGATTCTCTTGAAAGTTATGTTTGTTTTTTATGTTGTATGCCTTTTATTCCTTTTTTATAATGATCATTAATAAACCTCCTAAAATCTAATATTTTTATTATTGGAGGTTAATTTTAATTTTTAAATGGCATATTCTTTCTGTTATTCAAAATTATCAGCAAACATTTCATTAATTCTTACTATAGTTAAGTGCAGTAGGAGGCATCAAGTGAAATACAAATAAGCATAAAACATCTTTTTTACCACTATTAAGTGGCAATTTAGCTTAAAGATGAGCTGTATACACACAAAAAGTAATTAAAAATCCAAGGCATCCTAAGTGACTAGGTTAGAAAAGAAAGACTATAGGAATAGAAAGGAGAAAGAGATCATTATGAACTAGAGATCAAGGAATGCCTCATGAAAGAGGTGGGACATGACCTGAACTTAGAAAGACAGAGGTTTTGAAGGCATTGTTCTAAATTTATTCTACAGTGACTGGATGATTTAACAATTCCATCAACAGATCATCAATCTAAGTGTTTTGCTACCACTCTGCCAACATTTGTCATTTTCCCTTATGCTCTCAAAGCACTTTAGCTCTGCTAGATAAGGGAAAAGGGATTTGGGGATAAAACTTTGCAGATCTCTAAAAACCCCACAGTCAAACATTTAATTATCTTTATAGCCCACTTGTTTTTGTTTGTACAAAACCTTTTTAATTTAATATAATCAAAATTATTAATTTTACTTCTTGTAATGTTCTATATCTTTTGCTTGTTCTTAAATTCTTTTCTTACCCATAGATCCAACAGATATACTATTCTATATTCAATTAATTTGTTTCTAATTTCCCTCTTTATATTTAAGTCATTTACCCAATTTGAATTTATTTTGGTATCTTAGATGTTGATCTAAACCTAATTTTTCCAATACTGCTTTCCAATTTTCCCAGCAGTTTTTGTCAAGTAGTGAGTTCTTGTCCCCAAACGAGGGTTCTTTGCATTTATAGAACACTAGCTTGCTGAGGTCATTTGCTCCAAGTATGTTCCATTGATCCACCCTACTATCTCTTAGACAGTATCAGATTGTTTTGACGATCACTGCTTTATAGTACAGTTTAAGAACTGGAACTTCTAGGTCACCATCTTCATGTTTGTATATTTTTTACTAGTTCCCTTAATATTCTTGATCTTTTATTCTTCCAGATGAACTTTGTTATAATTTTTTTTTAATTCCAAAAAAGGGTGGGTTTTTTGGTAGTTTGATAGATATGGCACTGAATAAGTAA
Organism: Monodelphis domestica; assembly: GCF_027887165.1. NCBI lineage: Eukaryota > Metazoa > Chordata > Mammalia > Didelphimorphia > Didelphidae > Monodelphis > Monodelphis domestica. Next base: position 200,715,702 of record NC_077229.1, on the reverse strand, counting down.
ATTAATTCATGTAGCATTGTCATTTTTATTATATTAGCTCATCTTACCCTTGAGCAATCAATGCTTTTCCAATTGTTTAGATCTAGCTTTATTTGTGTGAAAAGTGTTTTGTAGTTGTGTTCATACAGTTCCTGAGTTTGTCTTGGCAAATAGATTCCCAAATTTTTATAGTATCTAGATTGATTTTGAATGGAGTTTCTCTTTCTAACTCTATTTGCTGAGTTTTTTGGAAATATATAGAAATGCTGATGATTTATGTGGGTTTGTTTCATAGCCTGCAACTTTGCAAGAGTTATTTATTATTTCCACTAGCTTTTTAGTTGATTTTCTCAGATTCTCTAAGTATGCCATCATATCATCTGCAAAGAGTGATAGTTTAGTCTCCTCATTGCCTAATTTAATCCCTTCCATTTCTTTTTTCTTCTGTAATTGCTACTGCTAGCATTTCTACTCTGATATTAAATAGTAATTGTAAAAATGAGCATCCCTGATTCACTCCTGATTTTATTGGGAAGGCTTCTAATTTATCCCCATTGCAGATGATACTTGCTGATGGTTTTCCTTCTTTATCTTCTTTATATTTCCTCTCCCAATAAAAACCTTCCTCTTGACTCCTTGAGTCATCATTGTCCATGTAAAAATATACTACTTATGTAGATAAAATATAAAGCTTTAGAACAAGAAACTGCATTTCTCTTAATACTTTTCATTACTAGTAGAATTCTTAATAGTAATAGTTCTTAAGAGCTTATGAAGTTCATTGTGTGTGTATGTGAATGTATACATATGTGTACATAAATATATTATTCTCATTTGATCCTCTCCACAGCCTTGTGAGGTAGGACATGAGGATCGCAAATTGATAAACTGTATGTAAAGGGATATCTCATTCATTTTTAAATTTATTTATTTATACATTTAAAAGTATTTTCCCACAGTTACATGAGCCACATTCTTTCCCTTCCTTTTCCCCACCTACCTCCTGGACCCAACAAGCAATTTCCACTAGGTTATACATATATTATGACTCAATAACTATTTCCATATTATTCATTTTTTATCATAGGGTAATCTTCTAAAAACCCAAACCCCAAATCCTACACCCATATAAACAGGTGATGAATCCTATGTTGCTCTTTTTTCTGTGTTTCTACTCCCACAATTCTTAATCTTGATGTGAATAGCATTCTTTCTCAAAATTCCCTTGGGATTGTCCTGAATCATTGCATTGCTATTAGTAGCAAAAGTCAATTACATATGATTGTGCTACAATGTTTCAGTTTCTGTGTATAATATTCTCCTGATTCTGCTCATTTCACTCTGCATCAGTTCAAAGAGGTCTTTCCAATTCCATTCCCTAATCAAGGGGCACCTCCTCATTTTCCAACTTTTGCACCACAAATAGCATGGCTATAAATATTTTTGTATAAACATTATTTTTTTATCTTTTGGGAGTATAAACCCAATAGTCATATAGCTGGATCACAGTGAATTCAATCTTTTAAAGCCCTTTGGGCACAATTCCAAATTGCCATCCAGAATGCTTAGATCAATTCACAACTCTACCAGCCATGTATTAATGTTTCAATTTTACCACATCCCCTCCGACACTTATTATTTTCCTTTTCTGTCATTGGACACAGCTTACAAATACGAGAGTTTCACATTAACTACATGGAAAAGAAAATGCAGACTCAGAAGTCAACTAGAAAAACCCAGAAATTTTTAAAAAGTAAAGGGAATTCAGGGTGGAGTTTGAGCTTCAACCTTCCTTCAAACAAATGATTTTTTCTTTCTCTCTTGATTTTGATGACATTTTTCATTCCAGTCTTTTGTGCCTGCTTTGGATGGATACATTGCTGAGACTAGCTAGGGGTTTTCCTGTTGAGCATTACACAATGTTGCTGTTCCTATATGCAACATTCTTCCAATTCTGCTCATTTGACTATACGTTGGTTCCCAGTGTAATAGTTCAAGGAAATTGTAAATAACAGAAGAAGGACAGGGGATAAGGAAGGTTTTGAAATAGGGAATGGAGGAGTTGAAGGGAAAGAGGGAATATGGATTCTGGTGAGGTAAAAGGAGAGAGATAACCGCTGCTGATAGGCTACCTTTGAAAAATAGGGTTCCCAAGAAATGGGCCACCTATGATAGCTTGAGCGGTTGTCTTCTCTATTGATTGATCTTGAAGATACCCCAGAGCAGGTAAGAATGGACTTCCCTGAGGGAAAAGTCCCCCCCCCCCAGTGTGAGATTTAAAATAGTGAAGCCCATAAACTGTAGTGAGTTAAAATGGTGGAAGATATAAATTGTGATAGATATAAGAGAGGGTGAGTAAATTTGACTGCAGAAAATATGTTTCACTACAGTGTCTTGGTTTTAAATCAAATATAAGGTGGTCGCCAGGGAAATATTCCCAATTATTCAAATACCCAAGTCAATTGGGTTTTATAGAGATTTTAATTAATACAAATGTGGAATTAAAGAAAAGAGAGAAAAAAGGAAATAAGTATGAAGGGCCTTAAGTCAACATGGCCTAGACCTGAGTCTTAAGAGAGAGAGAGATCAGTCAGTCAGTCTTTTAACACTCACCACAAGGTCTGCCTAAGCAAGGATTCTAGTGACACCAGGTCAGCTCCATCTCGGCTGACTTCACCAGCTCCCTCCTCCATCTGAATGTTTCAGAATCAGTCCTTCCTCAATCTGAATGTTTCAGAATGAGTCCTCCTCAATCTGCATGTTTCAGAATGACCTCCAGCTCTTCTCTGAGCTGTTATTTTTAAGGGCAAAATCTCCTATGTCACCTCCCCTAAGTTCTTCCATCTACCAATCACTGTAGATGTTTTCCAAAAGACAGCCCATTTTGAATTCACAGCTGAGTAGATTAATATCTTTAGTAAGTCAGAAAAAAAAATGCTGCTATGTCGACTAATTTCATTAAGAGAAAACCTCTGAGTAAGTTTTCACCTTTTAGGTCTAAGTAGTTTACAAGTTGCCCCACCTTTATAGGCACTTAGCATCCCATTGTATCAGTTCCAAAAATAGGCATGGCTCAAAGAACTCCTTTAATTTATAAGTATGGTTTTCAAGAATTTTCATTGTTTTACAAGGAGTTTTCTGCCCTAAAGCATTCTTAAGTACAGGTGGAATAGAGGTCCTCCCATAGCAAGGATGTTTTCTCCCCTAAAGCAGTCCCAAGTAGGGATGGGGTAGAGATCTTCCCATAGCAAGGAGTTTTCACATTCAAGTAGAGTTCTCACTATCTGGTAGGGAATTACTTCAAGTATGGAATTGGAGGATTCCTCAATGTGGAGTAAAATTTTTAACATTCATAAGTCTGTGAAATTTTAAGGTTTACACCAGGGGTCTGAGAAGGACCATTTATGTTTGAATGGCTGTCCTTAGGTTCAGCTACCTCTACTTTCCCCTGAAATGATGGTCCTCTTGTTTGACTGTGTGTTAATTAACTCAAGATGAAATTTAATAACAACTTTGGATTGGGAAGATATCAGGGAAAAGGGAATCAGGATTTCCCTAGATAGGGTTTGAGTCTCTGTCAGCTTTTGAGCTGAGGCCAGGCCTCATAGGCTCATGGAGGGTTTCTTTTATTCCTGTCTGCTAATCTGTGCTAGATTTCTTAAGTTCAAAGTCTTAGCAGTAGAGAACAAGAGGAAGAAAAGGTGCTGACTTTCAGAGTTGGTTGGGCCTGTCTCTTTGGGCTCAAGCCCCTAAAGACTGGCCTTACCGTTCAGACCACTCCCCTTAAATCTTTTTGTTCAATGACACGATCACAGGAATCCAGGTAGAGCACACAGTTGGGAAAATCAGGAATAGAGGTACTTCTATCCAGAGACAGGGAGAGAGTGCTCCTTCCAGTATGAGGGCCAGGAAAGAGAGTCACCAGACCAACTGTCACTCCAAGTTCTCCTCCGTACACCAACTGTCATTCTTGTAAATATCTTCTTTCTAACATTCCAACTGCTGATTCTTCCATCTGCATGAAAGAAAGTCCAAAACTTGCTTCAGTTTTCCTTTCCACACCAGAAGTCTTGCCAGCTGTTCCTGAGAGCAAGCTGATGAGCATTTCTTATAATCCAATAGTATGCCATCCCAATGTGATACCACAGTTGGTTGAACCATTGCCCATTTGATGGGCACCTGCCCCATTTCACATTCATTGCCTCAGAAAAGGAGTTATCTGCTCAAAATATTTTTCCTCATAAAGTCCCTTTCCATTTTTCCTTTATCTCTATGGGATATAGTCTCCATGGGCTACACCCACCCCCCATAGTGGTATTTGTCCAGTGAAAGGATATGCAAGTGAGCTATCTTCAGGGTCTTTGGAAGAAATTGCTCTCATCTGCCCTTTAGGCAGGGGCAAGTCATGCTTTGTTCAACCTTCTGTATGACAAACTGCCTGCCTGCCTGCCTGATGCAAAGGTAGAAACTGGCTGGGGCAGTTGGTCATGCTAAATAAAGCTACTAGTAACCACAGGTGTGAGTTGGCTGAATGGTAGACACCAACTGGACATGAGCAGTTTGAGTTCTCTTGAGTCTCTCTCTGTGGACTTCTCAGAGCATCTTTGACTCATCACATCCAAAGCCAGGACTGAGGAATCCAGTAGGGAGCTATGCAAGTCAGCTAAAGAAATAACCACAATCAGAAAAAGAAGAAAAGTAGATAAGATCAAAAGAGTGCTTACCACAAGTCATTCACTCTGCTAAGCAGCCCTCAAGGATATATGATCCTTACAACAAGACTGGGAGATGAGTACAAAGAGGATTTCCTCTTTACTCCTTAGGGGGGAAAAAAGGGAAACAGAGGAAGCTCCCACAGCTCAGGTATTTTTGAGCCAGGATTTTCCCTCAGGTCTTGCCCTCCCCCAACCCCCTCATGCTACCCATCTTTCAGCCTATGGTCATTGGAATGTGAAGTAGTCCATTGGAAGAGCCCAGGAAGTTGATTTACCAAAGGACACCTCTACCATCTTAACCATTATGGTTCAGAAGGACACTGAGACCAAATACAATCCAACTTGAAAAAAAATTATATATATATATATATATATATATATATATATATATATATATATACATATTCTGGTGGAAAAGGATGGTAGGGAATCAGATTGACTATACTGCTGTTGCTATAGAGTATCCCAGTTCCCTTTAGGGCCAGTGCACACACCTTCTTTGAGACCAAATAGAAAAAAGATATTACAGTTCATTTAAAAACTAAGGCTAGATTCTGAGGATTGAAACATAAGGATACCCTAGCACTACAAATCTAGTTCTCCAACCCCAAATCTACATCCACCATGAGGTAGACTCTTCTGGTTTTGAAGCTACACTAATTCTCCCTGGCTCTAGCTATTTCCCACCGAACCTCTCTATTCTGTCTTACTAAATCCTCAATATGTTGGATGAGTTAGATATCTCCAAGTTGTCTCCAAAAGTCACTGAGAATGAACTCAAGGTGACTGAGTTCATTCAGAGCAGAGGATGGCTCTGAGGATGTCACTCAGAAACCCCCAAACAGGATCTCCAGGAAAACTTCTCTTAAGAAATGTTGGTAAATAACAGGATAAGATAGATCTTCTTTCAGATGTCTCTCCAGTCAAACAGGAACCTCCAAAACTGTTAGCAATGATCTTCTCTCAGGAAAAGCTGAAGCAAAGGAAAATCTCAGAAGAGTAGCCTTTCCCTGCTCAGGAAAGGAAAAAGTGACAGCTGCTTCTCTCTAACTGCTTCCTGTAGCTCTCCTGCATTCTAAGATTCATTCCAGAATTCTTGGAAATGAGCTCATGCCAGTCTTTTGGGGGGGGGGACAGCTTCCTTACTCTTATTTAAGTTGTCTTTTATAATTCTCTCCTTATAAATTGGACTGACAATCACTCAGGATGACCTTGAAATCTCCATTTTCCAAGAGCCATTAGCTGGCAACCCCTCAGATGGCACCATCCACTGTTTCTAGTGAGCTCCTTCACCAAAAATTCATAGCAGCAGCCACAGTGCCCATAATGCTCTCATTTACTTCTCCTTTCCAATCACCCCAAGAAACAAATCAAATCCTTGATGTGCTCTCTATCCAGCACCACAGATCTACATAACAGTTGACCAATTTACATCACTGGGTAATTCTATGCCCTTCATAAAACTGAAGCTTTTCCCTCCCTGAAATGTCAGTGGAGACTGAAGAATGGAAAAAAAAAGAGCACTGATTCTAGAAAGGGAAAGGGCAATGGGACCCAGGCCAGGCTAGAAGAGCACCCTTCACATCTGCTAACTTGCCTAGCTTGGTAAAAAGGAAACTCCTTAGCAGAAGGGCTCTTGGTGAAAGTCAAGACTCCCTCTATACTTTTGAAGATTCTGCCTTCAGCTTCCTGGTAGCCATGTCTTTCTCTCTTCACAGATAGAGGAAAGTTGAGATGGAGATAGAAACATCAAGGGGTATGGAGAAATGGAAATACAATGAAGTTTGAACTCTTGGTTGCTAATTTCAGGTTCTTCTTTGGGCTTTATGGTTGAAAGGATTGGAAGCCTAAATTTGGAGGTGGTTTCCACCAGCCTAAAGAACGAAGTCTTGAAAGATTTCATGGCATCCTAAGCCCTTTTCCTAATATGATAATATGGTGAAGCCCTTGAAGGGTCTTGGGGGTTTGGGGATTCCAGATACCCTGATTGGCCAGCCATTTGCCCATCCTAAGCACTTTTCCTAATATGATAAAATGGTGGAATCTTTGATGGGTCTTGGGGGGGATGTTTTCAGATAGACTGATTGGCTACCCACTTTACTAACCTAAGCCCTGTTCCTAATATGGTAAGATGGTAGAGCCATTAAAGGGACTTGGGGGTGGCATGTACAGATACTCTGACTGGCTCGTCACATTCACTTTCTAAGCCCCTTTTCTATTATGTTAAGATGGTGCAGCTCCTGAGGGGTCATGTGGGTAGGAAGTTCAGATATGCTGAATGGCCAGACACTTTACCATCCTAAGCACTTTTCCTAATATGGTAAGATGGTAGAGCCCCTGAGGGGCTTGTGGGGTAGGGAATCCAAATATACACTAATTGACCAGCCACTTCCCCATTCTAAGCCATTTTCCTAATATGGTCAGATGGTGGAGCCCCTGAGAGATCTTGGGGTCAGGGTATCCAGATAGACTGATTAGCCAGCCACTTTACCATCCTAAGCCCTTTTATTAATATGGTAAGATGTTGGAGTATTGAGGGGACTTGTGGGGTGGGCTGTCCAGATATACTAATTGGCCAGCCACTTCCCCATTCTAAGCCATTTCCTAATATGGTAAGATGGTGGAGCCCCTGAAGGGCCTTGAAGGATGGGCAAGGATCCATCTAATATGATGATTGGCCTTTCACCAGCACATTCTAAGCCTTTTTCCAAATGTGGTAAGATGGGAGAGCCTCTGAAGGTCCTTAGGAGAGGGGGAAAGGATAAATCCAATATGATGTTTGGCCAGCCCCTTTACCAAGGTAAGCTCTTTTCCAAATATGGTGAGATAGTGAAGCCCTTGAAAGGTCTTGGGGCCAGGGTATCCAGATAGACTGTTTGGCCAGCCCCTTTAACATCCTAAGCACTTTTCCTAATATGGGAAGATTTTGGAGTCCTTGAGAGGCCTTGTGGGGTGGTGTGTCCAGATATACTAATTGACCAGGCACTTGCCCATTCTAAGAACTTTTCCTAATATGGTAAGATGGTGGAGCCCTTGAGGGGCCTTGGGGATGGGGTGTCCAGATGCTCAGATTGGCCAGAAACTTGCCCATCTTAAACACTTTTCTAAATATGGCAAGATGGTGGAGCACTTGAGGGGCCTTGGGGTGGGGCATCCTATACCCTGATTACCCAGCCCCTTGCCCATCATAAGCCTGTTTCCTTATATGGTAAGATGGTAGAGTCCTTAAGAGGCCTTGGGGATAGATACTCTGCTGGGCTAGTCACATGCCCTTTCTAATCCCCTTTCCTATTATGGTAATATGGAGGAGCCCTTGAAGGGCCATGTGGGCAGGAAGTCCAGATATGCTGAATGGTCAGCCACTTTACCATCCTAAGCACTTTTCCTAATAGGCTAAGATGTTGGAGTACTTGAGGGGCTTTGTGGGGTAGGGAGTCTAAATATACACCAATTGACCATCCACTTCCCCATTCTAAGCCCTTTTCCTAATATGGTCAGATGGTGGAGCCCCTGAGGGACTTTGGGGGAGGGGGAAGGATCCATCCAATATGCTAATTGGCCAGCCCATTTACCAATCTAAGCCCTTTACCAAACATGGTGAGATGGTGGAGCCCCTGGAAGGTCTTGAGGCCAGGGTATTCAGATACACTGATTGGCCAGCCCCTTTACCAACATAAGTTCATTTCCTAATATGGTAAGATGTTGGAGTCTTGGAGGGGCTTTTGGGGTGGTGTGTCCAGATATACAAATTGGCCCATTCTAAGTCCTTTTCCTAATATGGTAAGGTGGTAGAGCCCCCTAAAGGGCCTGGGGGTGAAGGATCCATCCAATATGTTGATTCACCAGGCCCTTTACCAACCTAAGCCTTTTTCCTGATAAGATGATGAAGCCATTGAGGCTTCTTGGGGCCAGGGTATCCAGATACACTGATTGCCCAGCCACTTCCCCATTATAAGCCCTTTTCCTAACATGTTCAGATAATAGAGACCCTGAGGGGCTTTGGAGGAGGGGTAAGGATCCATCCAATATGCTGATTGGCCACCTCCTTTACCAACCTAAGTCCTTTTCCAAATATGGTTAAGATGGTGGAGCCCATCAGAGGTCTTGGGGCCAGGGTATTAAGATACACTGATTGACCAGCCCCTTTACCAACCTAAGCCCTTTTCCAAATATGGTAAGATGGTGGAGGCCTTGAGAGGTCTTGGGGCCAGGGTATTCAGATACACTGATTGGCCAGCCACTTGCCCATCCTAAACACTTTTCCTAATATGGTAAGATGGTAGAGCCCTTGAGGAGCCTTGGGGGCGGAGTGTTCAGATAGTCTATTTGGGCAGCCACCTGATAGGCTCTCCAGTGCCTTGACATAACATCAGGGGATTGGCTGCCTGACTCTCTATAAGAGGACACACTGGCGGGAAGCCCATTAGTCTGTAGAGCCAACGCACCCTTCAGGACGCACGCTGGCCCTCTCGAGACTATACAGCCTGAAAAAGTTTGAATCTCCGAGTTTCAGCCTCTGGGACTTTGCTACTCCTCTTGATTCCGCACCAAGCTGGAAGGAGTCTTGCACATTCGAGAGAAATTCAAAGGGACATCGAGGGACAGATAGCCATCCACCAGGTAAGTTACTCCATTCCCGCTCCCCCCTCCCCCCACTCCCTCCGCCGCCGCCAACCTAGGGCTAGGGAATCATTTGGGCAGTCGAGTTGGGATTGTAAGTCCAGAGCCCTTGCTAGTGGAGAGGGAGCTGACCAGTTGAAGGGGCAGCTCCAAGTTTTCAGGGCTCAGCAGCCCTGTCTGCTGCCAAAAAACATTACCAGCTGACCAGTGCAGAAGACCCGCTCTCCAGCTTTGGGCAGAGACAGCAGCGCGGGCATGCCCGAGGCCAAAAAGTGTCGAGTAGGATTGAGGGATGGGCAAGGTCTCTCTTCTGACCAGCCCGAGTCAGGGTCGTCCCTCAGCACCAGAGGAGCTGACAGCACCTGCCGACCGAATGATGATGCCTACAGGGAAGGCAACCGAGTGACCAAGGACACCCTTTCAGCCAGCTGCCCTGGACTTCTGCAGCCCGCCCAGAATGACGCGGCCCGGGAGGTTATCGACCCTGGCAGCTGTCAGGTCCCGCCTGCTTCTGAAGCAAATCGCTCCTTGGGACCCAGACTGGGTGTCCAAAACTCTCTGCACATTCCGGACACTTCAAGCTCTGGAAAACTGAAAGTGCGCCTCTGCAACCACGCCCTGTGGCTCCAGTTTTCCAGGCAGCAGAATGAAATGATCCTCAGCAATCAAGGTCGAAACATGTTCCCCTTCCTGGTTTACAAAATCCAGGGTATGGACCCCAGTGCCCTTTACCACGTCTTTGTCGAAGTGGAACCCGTAGACAAACATCCCTGGCGATATCGGAGGGGTCAATGGTTCCCGCTCAAAGACAAAAAAGAAGAGGATAATCTGCCAGGCAACCGCTTCTATCAGCACCCTGACTCACCCAACACCGGGGCCCACTGGATGGACAGTGAGATAGCCTTTAAAGATCTCAAGCTCACCAACAAGAAGACAGCTTGCCAAAATGGCAGCCAGGCCCCGATCTTATTGAAGGCTCTCCACAAATACCAGCCCAGGCTCCACATTGAAGAAGTCAGCAATGCCTCCTCCTCAAGGCACAACTTCACCTTCCCTGACACAGAGTTTATAGCTGTGACCATCTATCAAAATTCTGAGATCAGACACCTCAAAATTCAAAACAATCCCTTCGCTAGTGGTTTTAAAAAAAAACCTTCCTGTCATGTACGAAGATTGCAGAAGTCTCCTCCTGCTGGGGAATGCAGTGGCTCCACCTCATCTCCAACAGCTTTGTTAGGTTCTAAAGACCAGCTGCAGGTCCAAGAGGGCCCTGGCCAAGAGAAGGACTGTGATTTCATGTGCAGATCCCAGTCACCATCAGGACATCTTTATGACACCAGGGACAGCAGAAGTACCACCAGCCTGGCCTTGCCCTTAACTGTGCAAGGTCTGAACCTTGAACTTCTGTCCTGTACATCTCCAAATGTACATCTCCACCCCAGCACAGATACCCACATCACACAAGGGAATTGGCCACTTTCTTTTTCAACTTACACCTCCAATTCGAGCAGTACAGACTGTCTCTGGTCTGGGAGTCCAAATCCCCTGCAAACAGGCACAGGGACTGAGGAAGAAGATAGACTTCAAAAGCCACTATGCCCATCCATTCCCAATTCCCCTTCAGATGTTTCCCACTTGGGGCAAAGGCCATATAAGAAGACATGCTTATCTCCATTAGACTCAGCCAAGGATTCCTCAGCTTCAGCCTGGAAAACCAGGGGAAAAAAAGACAAGTACTGTGGAGCCAGTGAATCCAGTGGCAACAGCACCCATGAAGCTGTTGCTGCAGGCTCTTGCTATCCAGTAGTACTGGAAGAGGACCTTGATCAAATCAAAGAGATGATGAACCCATGTCCTGGGAATTCCATTCAGGAGATTCAGCCACCTTCAGAGCTTCCTTCAGAAGCCAGTGACTTGGTCCTGCATGCTGTTCCTTGTGATTTATTTCCTGACAGTTATCCACCTGCCCTGCCTGACCCCAGTCCAGATACCCACATCACAGAAGGGAGTTGGCCACTTTCCCTCTCAATTTGCACCTCAAACTGGAACAGTATGGAATGTTTCCAGTCTGCTAATGCAAAGCCCCAAAAAGCAGGCCCAGGTAGTGAGGAAGAAGATAGCCTTCAAGAGCCACTCTGCCCATCCATTTCTAGTTCCCCTTCTGATGTTTCCCACCTGGAGCAAAGAACTTCTAAAAACAGATGCTTATCTCCTGTGGACATAGCAAAGGATTCCTCAGCTTCAGCCTGGAAAACCAAGGAACAAGAAGACAATTACCTTGTAGCATGCAAATCCAGTGACATAAGTTCCCATGAAGCTGTTTCTGATGGCTCCTGCTGTCCAGTCCTTAAGGAGGACACTGGTGAAGCAAAAGAGAAATTGAACCCTACACCATGGGATTCCATCCAGGAGACTCAGCCACCTGCACAGCTTCCATTTCACTCCAATGTCTTTGACACCATAGATGCTGCACTTTTTCAATTATTTTCTTCCACTTCACCTGCCATGCCTTATGAACCAAATCCAGATACGCACATCACACAAGGGAATTGTCCACCTTCCCTCTCAATTTGCACCTCCAATGGGCACAGTATTGAATGTATCCAGTGTGATAATCCAAAGTCCAGGCAAGAAGGCACTGGGAGTGAGGAAGAAGAAAGACTTCAAGAGCAACCCTGCCCATCCAGCTCCACATCCCATTCAGATGTATCCCGCCTAGATCAAAGAACTTGTACACAGAAATGTTTATCTCCTGTGGACTCAGTGAAGGATTTCTTGATGTCAGCATGGAAAACCAGGGAACAAAAAGACAAGTGCCTTGTAGCTTGCAAATCCAGTGACATTAGTTCCCAAGAAGCTGTTTCTGATGGCTCCTGCTGTCCAGAAGTCCTGCAGCAGGATGTTGATCAAGGAAAAGAGAAGATGAACCCTACTCCCTGGGATCCCATCCAGGAGACTCAGCCACCTTCAGAACTTCCCTTTCACTCCAATGTCTTCGATGCAATAGATGCTGCAGTTTTTCAATTATTTTCTTCCAATTCTCCACCTGCCATGCCTTTTGAACCAAATCCAGAAACCCACATCACAGAAGGGAATTGTCTAACTTCCCTCTCAAGTTTCACCTCCAATGGGAAGAGTATAGAATGCTTCCAGTCTGATAATCCAAAGCCTCAGCAATCAGGCACGGAGAGTGAAGAAGAAGTAAGACTTCAAGAGCAACTCTGCCCATCCAGCTCCAGGTCCCCATCAGATGTCTCCCAACTGGGGCAAAGACCTTCTAAGAAGAGATGCTTATCTCCAGTGGACTCAGCCAAAGATTCCTTGGCATCAGCATGGAAAAACAAGGATGAAGAAGACAAGTTCCTTGTATCCTGTAAATCCAGTGTCAACAGCTCCCAAGAAGTTGTTTCTCATGGCTCCTGCTGTCCAAGAGTCCTGCAGCAGGATGTTGATCAAGGAAAAGAGATGAACCCTACTCCCTGGTATCCCATCCAGGAGACTCAGCCACCTTCAGAACTTCCCTTTCACTCCAATGTCTTTGATGCAATAGATGCTGCAGTTTTTCAATTATTTTCTTCCAATTCTCCACCTGCCATGCCTTTTGAACCAAATCCAGAAACCCACATCACAGAAGGGAATTGTCTAACTTCCCTCTCAAGTTTCACCTCCAATGGGAAGAGTATAGAATGCTTCCAGTCTGATAATCCAAAGCCTCAGCAATCAGGCACGGAGAGTGAAGAAGTAAGACTTCAAGAGCAACTCTGCCCATCCAGCTCCAGGTCCCCATCAGATGTCTCCCAACTGGGGCAAAGACCTTCTAAGAAGAGATGCTTATCTCCAGTGGACTCAGCCAAAGATTCCTTGGCATCAGCATGGAAAAACAAGGATGAAGAAGACAAGTTCCTTGTATCCTGTAAATCCAGTGTCAACAGCTCCCAAGAAGTTGTTTCTCATGGCTCCTGCTGTCCAAGAGTCCTGCAGCAGGATGCTGGTCAAGCAAAAGAGAAGATGAACCCTACTCCCTGGGATTCCATCCAGGAGACTCAGCCACCTTCAGAACATCCCTTTCACTCCAATGTCTTTGATGCAATAGATACTGCAGTTTTTCAATTATTTTCTTCCAATTCTCCACCTGCCATGCCTTTTGAACCAAATCCAGAAACCCACATCACAGAAGGGAATTGTCTAACTTCCCTCTCAAGTTTCACCTCCAATGGGAAGAGTATAGAATGCTTCCAGTCTGATAATCCAAAGCCTCAGCAATCAGGCACGGAGAGTGAAGAAGAAGTAAGACTTCAAGAGCAACTCTGCCCATCCAGCTCCAGGTCCCCATCAGATGTCTCCCAACTGAGGCAAAGACCTTCTAAGAAGAGATGCTTATCTCCAGTGGACTCAGCCAAAGAATCCTTGGCATCAGCATGGAAAAACAAGGATGAAGAAGACAAGTTCCTTGTATCCTGTAAATCCAGTGTCAACAGCTCCCAAGAAGTTGTTTCTGATGGCTCCTGCTGTCCAAGAGTCCTGCAGCAGAATGCTGTTCAAGCAAAAGAGAAGATGAACCCAAGTCCCTGGGAGTCCATCCAGGAGTCTCAGCCACCTTCAGAGCTTCCCTTTCACTCCAATGTCTTGGACGCCATAGATGCTGGAATCCATCAGTTATGTTCTTCCACTTCTCCACCTGCCATGCCTTTTGAACCAAATCCAGAAACCCACATCACAGAAGGGAATTGTCTAACTTCCCTCTCAAGTTTCACCTCCAATGGGAAGAGTATAGAATGCTTCCAGTCTGATAATCCAAAGCCTCAGCAATCAGGCACGGAGAGTGAAGAAGAAGTAAGACTTCAAGAGCAACTCTGCCCATCCAGCTCCAGGTCCCCATCAGATGTCTCCCAACTGGGGCAAAGACCTTCTAAGAAGAGATGCTTATCTCCAGTGGACTCAGCCAAAGAATCCTTGGCATCAGCATGGAAAAACAAGGTTGAAGAAGACAAGTTCCTTGTATCCTGTAAATCCAGTGTCAACAGCTCCCAAGAAGTTGTTTCTGATGGCTCCTGTGGTCCAGGAGTCTTGCAGCAGAATGCTGGTCAAGCAAAAGAGAAGATGAACCCAAGTCCCCGGGAGTCCATCCGGGAGTCTCAGCCACCTTCAGAGCTTCCCTTTCACTCCAATGTCTTCGATGCAATAGATGCTGCAATCCATCAATTATTTTCTTCCACTTCTCCACCTGCCATGCCTTATGAACCAAATCCAGAAACCCACTGCACAGAAGAGAATTGTCCACCTTTCCTCTCAAGTTGCACTTCCAAAGGAAATATTATTGAATGTGCCCAGCGTGATAATCCAAAGTCCCAGCAATCAGGCACCGGTAGTGAGGAAGAAGAAAGACTTGAAGAGCAACCCTGCCCATCCAGCTCTATGTTCCTGTCAGATGTGTCACTACTGGATCAAAGAATTTGTACACAGAAATATTTATCTCCTGTGGACTCAGTGAAGGATTCCTTGGCTTCAGCATGGACAACCAGGGAACAAGAAGACAAGTGCCTTGTAGCTTGCAAATCCAGTGACATAAATTCCCAAGAAGCTGTTTCTGATGGCTCCTGCTGTCCAGGAGTCCTGCAGCAGGATGCTGGTCAAGCAAAAGAGAAGATGAACCCTACTCCCTGGGATTCCATCCAGGAGACTCAGCCACCTTCAGAACATCCCTTTCACTCCAATGTCTTTGATGCAATAGATACTGCAGTTTTTCAATTATTTTCTTCCAATTCTCCACCTGCCATGCCTTTTGAACCAAATCCAGAAACCCACATCACAGAAGGGAATTGTCTAACTTCCCTCTCAAGTTTCACCTCCAATGGGAAGAGTATAGAATGTTTCCAGTCTGATAATCCAAAGCCTCAGCAATCAGGCACGGAGAGTGAAGAAGAAGTAAGACTTCAAGAGCAACTCTGCCCATCCAGCTCCAGGTCCCCATCTGATGTCTCCCAACTGGGGCAAAGACCTAAGAAGAGATGCTTATCTCCAGTGGACTCAGCCAAAGATTCCTTGGCATCAGCATGGAAAAACAAGGATGAAGAAGACAAGTTCCTTGTATCCTGTAAATCCAGTGTGAACAGCTCCCAAGAAGTTGTTTCTCATGGCTCCTGCGGTCCAGGAGTCTTGCAGCAGGATGCTGGTCAAGCAAAAGAGAAGATGAACCCTACTCCCTGGGATTCCATCCAGGAGTCTCAGCCACCTTCAGAGCTTCCCTTTCACTCCAATGTCTTCGATGCAATAGATGCTGCAATCCATCAGTTATGTTCTTCCACTTCTCCACCTGCCATGCCTTTTGAACCAAATCCAGAAACCCACATCACAGAAGGGAATTGTCTAACTTCCCTCTCAAGTTTCACCTCCAATGAGAAGAGTATAGAATGCTTCCAGTCTGATAATCCAAAGCCTCAGCAATCAGGCACGGAGAGTGAAGAAGAAGTAAGACTTCAAGAGCAACTCTGCCCATCCAGCTCCAGGTCCCCATCAGATGTCTCCCAACTGGGGCAAAGACCTAAGAAGAGATGCTTATCTCCAGTGGACTCAGCCAAAGAATCCTTGGCATCAGCATGGAAAAACAAGGATGAAGAAGACAAGTTCCTTGTATCCTGTAAATCCAGTGTCAACAGCTCCCAAGAAGTTGTTTCTCATGGCTCCTGTGGTCCAGGAGTCTTGCAGCAGGATGCTGGTCAAGCAAAAGAGAAGATGAACCCAAGTCCCTGGGAGTCCATCCGGGAGTCTCAGCCACCTTCAGAGCTTCCCTTTCACTCCAATGTCTTCGATGCAATAGATGCTGCAATCCATCAATTATTTTCTTCCACTTCTCCACCTGCCATGCCTTATGAACCAAATCCAGAAACCCACTGCACAGAAGAGAATTGTCCACCTTTCCTCTCAAGTTGCACTTCCAACGGGAATAATATTGAATGTGCCCAGCATAATAATCCAAAGTCCCAGCAATCAGGCACCGGTAGTGAGGAAGAAGAAAGACTTGAAGAGCAACCCTGCCCATCTAGCTCTATGTTCCTATCAGATGTGTCACTCCTGGATCAAAGAATTTGTACACAGAAATATTTATCTCCTGTGGACTCAGTGAAGGATCCCTTGGCTTCAGCATGGACAACCAGGGAACAAGAAGACAAGTGCCTTGTAGTTTGCAAATCCAATGACATAAATTCCCAAGAAGCTGTTTCTGATGGCTCCTGCTGTCCAGGAGTCCTGCAGCAGGATGCTGGTCAAGCAAAAGAGAAGATGAACCCTACTCCCTGGGAGTCCATCCAAGAGTCTCAGTCAACTTCAGAGCTTCCCTTTCACTCCAATGTCTTTGACGCCATAGATGCTGCAATCCATCAATTATTTTCTTCCACTTCTCCACCTGCCATGACTTATGAACCAAATCCAGATACCCACATCACAGAAGGGAATTGTCCACCTTCCCTCTCAAGTTTCACCTCCAATGGGAAGAGTATAGAATGTTTCCAGTCTGATAATCCAAAGTCCCAACAATCAGGCACCAGGAGTGAGGAAGAAGAAAGACTTCAAGAGCAACTCTGCCCATCCAGCTCCAGGTCCATATCAGATGTCTCCCAACTGGAGCAAAGACCTTCCAAGAAGAGATGCTTGTCTCCATTGGTCTCAGCCAAAGATACCTTGGCTTCAGCATGGAAAACCAAGGACGAAGAAGACAAGTGCCTTGTATCCTGTAAATCCAGTGTCAACAGCTACCAAGAAGTTGTTTCTGATGGCTCCTGCTGTCCAGGAGTCCTGCAGCAAGAAGCTGGTCAAGCAAAAGAGATTGTCCCTACTCCCTGGGTTTCCATCCAGGAGTCTCAGCCACCTTCAGAGCTTCCCTTTCACTCCAATGTCTTTGATGCCATAGATGCTGCAATCCATCAATTATTTTCTTCCACTTCTCCACCTGCCATGCTTTATGAACCAAATCCAGATACCCACATCACACAAGGGAATTGTCCCCCTTCCCTCTCAAATTCCTCCTCAAAATGGAATGATATGGAAAGTTTCCAGTCTGCTAATGCAAAATCCCAACAAGCAAGCCCTGGAATTGAGGAAGAAGATAGACTTCAAGAGACACTCTGCCCTTCCATTCCCAGTTCCTGTACAGATGTTTCCCACCTGGAGCAATTACCTTCTAAGAAGAGATGCTTATCTCCTGTGGACTCAGTGAAGGATTCCTTGGCTTCAGCATGGACAACCAGGGAACAAGAAGACAAGTGCCTTGTAGCTTGCAAATCCAGTGACATAAATTCCCAAGAAGCTGTTTCTGATGGCTCCTGCTGTCCAGGAGTCCTGCAGCAGGATGCTGGTCAAGCAAAAGAGAAGATGAACCCTACTCCCAGGGATTCCATCCAGGAGACTCAGCCACCTTCAGAACATCCCTTTCACTCCAATGTCTTTGATGCAATAGATACTGCAGTTTTTCAATTATTTTCTTCCAATTCTCCACCTGCCATGCCTTTTGAACCAAATCCAGAAACTCACATCACAGAAGGGAATTGTCTAACTTCCCTCTCAAGTTTCACCTCCAATGGGAAGAGTATAGAATGCTTCCAGTCTGATAATCCAAAGCCTCAGCAATCAGGCACGGAGAGTGAAGAAGTAAGACTTCAAGAGCAACTCTGCCCATCCAGCTCCAGGTCCCCATCTGATGTCTCCCAACTGGGGCAAAGACCTTCTAAGAAGAGATGCTTATCTCCAGTGGACTCAGCCAAAGATTCCTTGGCATCAGCATGGAAAAACAAGGATGAAGAAGACAAGTTCCTTGTATCCTGTAAATCCAGTGTCAACAGCTCCCAAGAAGTTGTTTCTGATGGCTCCTGCTGTCCAAGAGTCCTGCAGCGGGATGCTGGTCAAACAAAAGAGAAGATGAACCCATGTCCCTGGGATTCCATTCCTGAGACCCAGACCCTTTGAGGGCTTTCCTTTCATTCCAACCTGTATGATTTGTTCCATCAGTTTTTTCCTTCCTTTTTTCTACCTGCCATGACTTAACCAACCAAGATACTCCCTTCACATTAGGGAAATAGCCACCTTTCCTTCCACCTTGTACCTCAAATTGGAACTGTATGGACTATTTCCAGTCTAATAATCCAAAGTCTCAGTAAGAATACATTGGGCTTGAGGAAGAAGAAGGACTTTGAGAGTAACACTGCCCATCCAGCCTTAGCGCCCTTTCAGCTTTCTCCCAGCTGGGTCGAAGAACTTGTACAAAGAAATGCTTGTCTCCTGTGCACTCAGCCTGTGTACTCCTTCACCTCAGCTTGGAAAACCAGGGTTAAAATAGAGGAGTTCCTTCTAATGGGAGAATCCAGTGGCAACAGCTTTTCCTGATGCTATTTCTCAAGTCTCCTGCTATTCATTAGTTCTGCAAGAGGACACTGGTAAAGCTCATTCCCAGTCTCTGAGATTCCATCCTGGGTACCCAGACACCTTACAAGTTTTCCTTTGATTGCAATGACTTGGATCTGAATGCTTTCATCTGACACCCATTTTTTGATGCTTCTCATCTTCTGTGCTAATGGACCTTCACAGGATGATCTTGGGGAGGCCACATTCCCTAAGCTATTCTGCTATTCCCATAGCAATAGTGAAAATCAAGCCTAAGGGCAGATGCCTGGCTTCATTTTCCATTCTTTTTAAAAATATTAATCTCTCTCTCTCTCTCTATCTGTCTATCTATTCATTAATCTTCTTAGTCATCTTTTTATTCATATATTTACTTATCTATTTATTTATTTATAAATCTATTCCTTCATCTATTTGTTAATTTTTTATTCATTTAGTTATTTAACTATTCATTCGTTTGTTTGTTGTTTATTCTTATTTTCCCATTGTTATATGATTTTTGTTCTTTCCTTCCCCTTTTCCCTCCTCATCCTGGAGCCATGAAGTAATTCCACTGAGTTATACTTGTATTATCCCTCAATACATGTCATTAATTTTTAATAGCATAATCTTTCTTTTAAATCCCACATTCTATATCTATATAAAAATGATAAATTGTGTTTTTCCCCCAACAGGTCATTTTCTCATCATGGAAAGCATTGTTTCTCCTAAGTCCTTGGGGATTGTCCTGGATCAGTGCATCAATACTAGTGACAAAGCTGATTATATATGATTGTGCCAAAATATTTCAGTTTCTGTGGACAGTGTTCTCCTGGTTCTTCTCATTTCTCTCTGCATCAATTGCTGGAGATCTTTCCACTTCACATAGAAACCCTCTACTTATTATTCCTTTCAGCACAATAGTATTCCATCATCATCCGTTAGCATGATTTTTTTAGTCATTCCCCAATTGAGAGACACCCCCTTATTTTCCATATTTTTGCCACCACAAAATGAACTGCTATAAATATTTTTGTAGAACCTTTTTTATCTCTTTGGGGTACAAACACAGTAGTGGTATAGCTAAATCAATGGGCATTCAATGTTTTAAAAATCCTTTGGGGATAATTCCAAATTGTCTTCCAAAATGGTTGGATCAATTCACAACTCCAACAACAATCTATTAGTTTCCCAATTTTACCATATCACCTTGTAATGGGACAAAAATAGAGATAGGATGATGAGAAGTGAAAGGCTGTCTTTAAGGCACATACTAGGAACTCAAGGGAAAGGATTTCATCAGGCAGAAGGCAGAGTAGGAACAGTTTGGAAGTGACAACTGCTAGAGTATTGGCTTCCTGTAGGAGGCTTGGCTTTTCCTGTCCCGAAGGGTGGAGGAAAGGTGCCTTGTCAGAGCTTAGCTACTGACCTGACTGTGGAGAAGGAAAAACCTCTAAATCATCTTTGGAGACTCTCTGCAGAAAAGTATCTGACTGTGCTTTCCAGAAGGTTTTTATCTAAAAATCCTGTCAGGTTGGTTTTGAGGTTTTACTTCAGGCATCAGATGCCCTGGGGTGGACTTAGTCATTTGAGAGCAATCATAACAGGTTTTAGAGATAGCTTTTGATCTAAATCTAATCAACTACTGAGGGAAATAGATAGGTAGCTTAGTGAACTTTTGGGGAACACCTATAGAGAAATAGGGAGATAGTAAGATATCCAGAGGACCCGAAGGACCTGAAGGCTTTTTGAGTGATGTACAGTGTTGTGGGTTGAATAGTTAGATCCCTTAGACTTAGGGGCCCCTTGTTCTGATCCATAGTTTGTATCCTTTCCCATAATAGAAGAGATATTGATTTTACACTCTGATTGTCTCCAAGATGTTTGCACAAGTCTCCCAGTGAGAGAAAGTGAGTCTGCTTTTCTCTCACTAACCAGAGATTAGAATACCTAGAGATCACAGCTCAGTATTCAGGGGGATCTCTAAGTGGAAACTACACTGTGTTTTTCTCCCCTTATATTCTTTTTAACCTGAGCATTTATTATTTTCCTTTGCTGTCATATTGGCCAATCTACTAGGTCTGAAGTGATACCTGTGAAGATTGGTTTTGGCTCTCCCCTGTTTGTAACAATGAAGGTATTTAGCTCTTCCTTGATTGTGAAGATTAAATTGTAACCCCCTGTCTATTTTTAGACTTTAATTGGCAAAGTGTAAACACAGTCCTTAAAGTAGATCTACCCATTTTGCATTTTAACCACAAAAAGGTGTGAATTAATCACAAAAGGTATGAACATACATTGAGTGCGAGGTCTGTGACCCACGTGTGAAAGAGTGGGCAGTGTGGAGTCTCATTTTTGATTGGCCTATGTAAAATTTAGGGGAAGTTACACAAGAGAAAAAAGTCTTTAAATAGTGGAAACAGAGACACCCAGAAGACAGTCACTCAGAGTTGGAGTGAAGAGAGACACTTGAGGATAGACTGGAGGACAGGACTTGGAGCTGAAGGAAGGGACTTGAGGAGGGACTAGAAGACAGACATTCAGACTTGGAGTGAAGACACTTGGCTTTGGAACTGGACCCCTTGAGGAGCTAGTGCAGGAGACCTCAGACTGCTTTCCTTTTAGACTGTCTCTATGGTGAGTGTAAAGTCTGACTTCCTTCTTTGCCCTTTCAGACGGTGGGAACCTCTGAGAAAGGCCCATCATTTTGAGACTCCTTTCCCCTGGCTAGTGCCTTAGAATTTCTAACTGGCTCAGAAGAAGCCGGAGTGCTCTCTCTCTCTCTCTCTCTCTCTCTCTCTCTCTCTCTCTCTCTCTCTCTCTCTCTCTCTCTCTCTCTCTCTCTCTCTCTCCCCATACATCAGAGTTATTTTGATGTCTGTTTCTCTACTCAGGTGGGATTTAGAACACTTTTTAATGTAATTATTGATAGATTTTATTTCTACTTCTGAAAACTGCCTATTCACATCCTTGATCACTTGCCAATTGAGGAACGGCTTGATTTCTTATGAATATAATTTAATTTAATTTAATTTTAGAAATAAGACTTTTGTCAGAGATTTTTCATTATAAATTTTCCCCCCAATTTGTTGCTTCCTTCTAATTTTGGTTGCATTGATTTTGTTTGTACAAACCCCTTTAAATTCATATAATAGAAATTCTTCATTTTGCATCTTGTAATATTCTGTATCTTTTGCTTGATCTTAAATTCCTTTCTTTTCCACAGATCTGACAGGTATACTATTCTATATTTGCCTGATTTATTTATGATTTCATTTGAATTGAAATGAAGTTATTTACACATTTTGAATTCATCTTGGCATATGTAATAGATACTATTTTGAGAGTGTGTATTTGATGGTATATTAGATAACTAATGGATTAAGTTTTGCCTACCCTTCTCCCTCTTCCTCCCTCTTCAGAAGCCTTTCAGCTTCCATTCCCCCCTCTTTCTTCTGTGAGCTATGAGATTTCAGAGGAAATACTCTTTTCTCTTCTTTTCTCAAGTAAGGGTTTACTTGGGGAAGACAGGATAAGGATGGAAGATAAGGTAAGAGGGGTAGGATATCCTTATTATCTACAGGGAGCCTGGGTTTGGAGGATATTGGGGAAAATGGCAATCAGTCACAATTGTGAAACAGAGTCATTCAGAAAGATATGATGACCACTGTCTTTTCTTCTTCCTTCTGCCTTCAAATCAGCCAGCCAGCAAAAGCCAAAAGCGCTTCAGCAGTAGCCATCTCCATCAGCCAGAAGCCAAAAGCCAAAAGCCAAAATCCTCCTTCAGTCCAGTCCAGCTCTTGACCTGGATTTAACTGCTTTTTTGGGTAACATTCCAGCCAGAATCCTCATTTGACTAACAGCTTCTTGTCTTGCTGCATGCTTTATAAATTCTCTTGTAACTTCTCTCTATTCCAGACATAGGGTGTGAGATGTTGAACTAAACCTAATTTTTCCCATACTGTTTTCTAATTTTCCCAACAGTTTTTATCAAATAGTGGCTTCTTGTCCCAAAAGCTGGGATCTTTTGGTTTACTGAACACTAGCTTGCTGAAATAATTTATGAAGACCCCAGTAGTGAGAGTAGGTCCCAGTAAAATCACAGCCATAATTTAGATAGTCAAACACATAGCCTAGGCATCAAATGAGGCCCGAAACCCCTCCTTTCTACCCCTCCCTATAAATATTGAATGATCTTCCAAGAAATTACTTATGCAGGAATTCTGTGAGAATTTTGGTTAGATGGTTACACACTAATATATTGAATTATCACCTACAGAATACTTTGTTTGGAGCTACTGAGGTGATCTAAATCCATTATCTCAATCCTGTCAATCATTGACTTCCATTGTGAGTGATCTAACCCCTCTGCTTGATTCAAACCCTCTATACTTATCTTTTTGAACTACATAAACCTCATCACTGATCAGCAAGTAGCCTGGGAGCCCATCTTTAAATCTGTTTGTAACCCCCCTGATCCTCATTCCTCTTATTCCATTTCATGACCCACAAATAAATTGATGAGTTGATATTATCACATTTACCTTTAGTCTATTTCATTGTTTTGTTCTTCTATCTCTTAGCCAATACCAGATTGTTCTGATAGTCAATATGTTACAGTTCAGTTTAAGATATGCTAGGCCACTGTACTTCATATTATTTTTCATTAGTTCCCCTGATATTCTTTTTTTTTAATATATTTTATTTGATCATTTCCAAGCATTATTCATTAAAGACATAGATCATTTTCTTTTCCTCCCCTCCCACCCCCCATAGCCAACACGTAAGTCCACTGGGCATTAGATATTTTCTTGATTTGAACCCATTGCTTTGTTGATAGTATTTGCATTTTAGAGTGTTCATTTAGAGTCTATCCTCTGTCATGTCCCCTCAACCTCTGTATTCAGGCAGTTGCTTTTTCTCGGTGTTTCCACTCCCATGGTTTATCCTTTGCTTATGAATGGTGTTTTTTTCTCCTGGATCCCTGCAAGTTGTTCAGGGACATTACACCGCCACTAATTGAGAAGTCCATTACTTTCGATTATACCACAGTGTATTAGTCTCTATGTACAATGTTCTCCTGGTTCTGCTCCTCTCGCTCTGCATCACTTCCTGGAGGTTGTTCCAGTCTCCATGGAACTCCTCCACTTTGTTATTCCTTTTAGCACAATAGTATTCCATCACCAACATATACCACAGTTTGTTCAGCCATTCCCCAATTGATGGGCATCCCCTCGTTTTCCAGTTTTGGGGCACCACAAAGAGCGCAGCTATGAATATTTTTGTACAAGTCTTTGTGTCCATTATCTCTTTGGGGTACAGACCCAGCAGTGCTATGGCTGGGTCAAAGGGTAGATATTCTTTTGTCGCCCTTTGGGCATAGTTCCAAATTGCCCTCCAGAATGGTTGGATCAGTTCACAGCTCCACCAGCAATGAATTAATGTCCCTACTTTGCCACATCACCTCCAGCATTCATTACTTTCCTTTGCTGTTATGTTACCCAATCTGCTAGGTGTGAGGTGATACCTCAGAATTGTTTTGATTTGCATCTCTCTGATTATAAGAGATTTAGAGCACTTCTTCATGTGCTTGTTAATAGTTTTGATTTCTTTATCTGAGAACTGCCTATCCATTTCCCTTGCCCATTTATCAATTGGAGAATGGCTTGATTTTTTGTACAATTGATTTAGCTCATTATAAATATGAGTAATTAAACCTTTGTCAGAGGTTTCTATGAAGATTTTTTCCCAATTTGTTGTTTCTGATTTTAGTTATATTGGTTTTGTTTGTACAAAAGCTTTTTAGTTTGATGTAGTCAAAATTATTTATTTTACATTTTGTGATTCTTTCTATATCTTGCTTGGTTTTAAAGCCTTTCCCCTCCCAAAGGTCTGACATGTATACTATTCTGTGTTTACCCAATTTACTTATGGTTTCCTTCTTTATGTTTAAGTACCTCACCCATTTTGAATTTATCTTGGTGTAGGGTGTGAGGTGTTGATCTATTCCTAGTCTCTCCCACACTGTCTTCCAATTTTCCCAACAGTTTTTATCAAATAGTGGATTTTTGTCCCAAAAGCTGGGATCTTTGGGTTTATCGTATACTGTCTTGCTGAGGTCGCTTTCCCCCAGGCTATTCCACTGATCTTCCTTTCTGTTTCTTAGCCAGTACCAAATTGTTTTGATGACTGCTGCTTTGTAATATAGTTTTAGGTCAGGGACTGCAAGGCCCCCATCATATGTGTTTTTTTTTTCATTATTTCCCTGGATATCCATGATCTTTTCTTCTTCCAAATGAACTTTATTATGTTTATTTCTAAATCAGTGAAGAAGTATTTTGGTAGTTCAATGGGTATTGCACTAAATAGATAAATAAGTTTGGGTAGGATGGTCATTTTTATTATATTGGCTCGTCCTATCCATGAGCAGTTAATGTTTTTCCATTTGTCCAAGTCTAGTTTTAGTTGTGTGGCGAGTGTTTTGTAGTTGTGTTCATATAGTTCCTGTGTTTGTCTTGGGAGGTAGATTCCTAGGTATTTTATTTTGTCTAAGGTGATTTTGAATGGGATTTCTCTTTCTAGTTCTTGCTGCTGAGCTGTATTGGAGATATATAGAAAAGTTGATGATTTATGTGGGTTTATTTTGTATCCTGCAACTTTGCTAAAGTTGTTGATTATTTCAATTAGCTTTTTGGTTGAATCTCTAGGATTCTTTAAGTAGACCATCATGTCATCCACAAAGAGTGATAACTTGGTCTCCTCCTTGCCTATTTTGATGCCTTCAATTCCTTTTTCTTCTCTAATTGCTACTGCTAGTGTTTCTAGTACAATGTCAAATAGTAGAGGTGATAAAGGGCATCCTTGTTTCACTCCTGATCTTATTGGGAATGCATCTAGTTTATCCCCATTGCAGATGATATTAGCTGTTGGTTTTAGATATATACTGTTTATTATTTTTAGGAATGACCCTTCTATTCCTATGCTTTCTAGTGTTTTTAATAGGAATGGGTGTTGTATTTTATCAAAGGCTTTTTCTGCATCTATTGAGATAATCATGTGGTTCTTGCTAGTTTGCTTGTTGATGTGGTCAATTATGTGGATGGTTTTCCTAATGTTGAACCAGCCCTGCATCCCTGGTATGAATCCTACTTGATCATGGTGAATGATCCTTCTGATCACTTGCTGGAGTCTTTTTGCTAGTATCCTATTTAAGATTTTTGCATCTATATTCATTAGGGAGATTGACCTATAGTTTTCTTTCTCTGTTTTTGACCTGCCTGGTTTTGGAATCAGTACCATGTTTGTGTCGTAAAAGGAGTTTGGTAGAACTCCCTCTTTGCTTATTATGTCAAATAGTTTGTATAGTATTGGGATTAACTGTTCTCTGAATGTTTGATAGAATTCACAGGTGAATCCATCAGGCCCTGGGGATTTTTTCTTAGGAAGTTCTTTGATGGCTCGTTGGATTTCAATTTCTGATATGGGATTATTTAGGAATTCTATTTCCTCTTCTGTTAGTCTAGGCAGTTTGTATTTTTGTATATATTCATCCATTTCTCCTAAATTGGTGTATTTATTGCCATATAATTGGGCAAAGTAATTTCTAATGATTGCCTTAATTTCATCTTCATCGGAGGTGCTGTCCCCCTTTTCATCTTTAATGCTGTGAATTTGCTTTTCTTCCTTCCTTTGTTTAATTAGATTGACCAGTACTTTGTCTATTTTGTTTGTTTTTTCAAAGTACCAGCTTCTTGTCTTATTTATTAAATCAATAGTTCTATCACTTTTGATTTTATTAATTTCTCCCTTAATTTTTAGGATTTCTAATTTGGTTTTCTGCTGGGGGGTTTTAATTTGATCACTTTCGAGCTTTTTCATTTGCATTTCCAATTGATTGATCTCTGCTCTCCCTTGTTTGTTAATATAAGCATTCAGGGATATGAATTTACCTCTGATTACCGCTTTGGCTGCATCCCAAAAGGTTTGAAAGGATGTTTCGCCATTGTCATTTTCCTCGATGAAATTATTAATTGTTTCTATGATTTCTTCTTTAACTAAACGGTTTTGGAGTATCATATTGTTTAATTTCCAATTGGTTTTAGATTTGGTTTTCCATGTACCATTACTAATCATTATTTTTATTGCCTTGTGATCTGAGAAGGCTGCATTCATTATTTCTGCTTTTTTGCATTTGTGTGCTATGTTTCTGTGACCTAATGCATGGTCAATTTTTGTGAATGTGCCATGTGGTACTGAGAAGAAGGTGTATTCCTTTTTATCCCTATTTATTTTTCTCCATATGTCTATTAATTCTAATTTTTCTAAGATTTCATTCACTTCTTTTACCTCTTTCTTATTTATTTTTTGATTTGATTTATCTAAATTTGATAATGGTTGGTTTAAGTCTCCCACTAGTATGGTTTTATTGTCTATTTCTTCCTTCAATTCTCCTAGTTTCTCCATTAGAAATTTGGGTGCTATATTATTTGGTGCATACATGTTGATTAATGATATTTCCTCATTGTCTAGAGTCCCTTTTAACAAAATATAATTACCTTCCCTATCCCTTTTGATCAGGTCTATTTTTGCTTTGGCTTTATCAGATATCATGATTACCACTCCTGCCTTCTTTCTATCAGTTGAGGCCCAGAAGGTCTTACTCCATCCTTTAATTCTGACCTTGTGGGTGTCAACCCGCCTCATGTGTGTTTCTTGAAGACAACATATGGTAGGGTTTTGGCTTCTAATCCATTCTGCTATTCGTCTACGTTTTATGGGTGAGTTCATCCCATTCACATTCAAAGTTATGATTGTCATTTGTGGACTCCCTGGCATTTTGATAGCCTTCCCTAATTCTAACCTTTTCTTCTTCGGCTCTACCTTTTAGTCCAGTGATTTACTTTGAATCAGTCCCCCTTGTCCCCTCCCTTGATGTTTCCCTTTTTAGTCCCTCCCTTTTTGTTCCCTCCCCCTCCCCCCTCTCTTTCCCTCCCTTTTTGTTCTCCCTCTCCCCCTCCCCCCCTTGGTTTTCCCTTCTCCCTACCCTTGTTGGGTAAGATAGAATTCAAGATCCCAATGGATCTGGATGTTTTTCCCTCTCAGAGTTGATTTCCCTGAGATTGAGGTTTAAGTAAAAAAAAAAAAACCCTCTCTTCCTCTCCTTCTTATAGGAGTTTTCTTCCCCTCCCCTTCCCATGTGAATCTTTGTGTGAGAACAATTATTCTATTTGGTCTTTCTTTACCCCCTATTTATACATTACATTTTCCCCACATATTACTATACATAGATTGATATAAATGTAGTCCTTATAGAAGAGAGTTTGAGTAAAAGAAGAAGATAACATTTTTCCCCTTTCCTTAATATTTACCTTTTCAGGTATTCCTTGCTCTTTGATTTTCAGTATCAAACTTTCCACAGAGCTCTGGTCTTTTCTTTGCAAAGAGTTGGAAGTCTTCTATTTTGTTGAATGCCCATACTTTCCCTTGGAAGTATATAGTCAGTTTTGCTGGGTAGCTGATTCTTGGTTGAAGAACCAGCTCTCTTGCCTTTCTGAAGATCATGTTCCATGCCTTACGATCATTCAGAGTAGAACTTGCAAGGTCTTGTGTGACCCTGATTGGCATTCCTTTATATCTAAATTGTCTTTTTCTGGCTTCCTGTAGGATTTTTTCTTTTGTTTGAAAACTTTGGAATTTGGCAATTACATTCCTGGGAGTTGTCTTTTGGGGGTTTAGTGTAGAAGGTGTTCTGTGAGCTCTGTCAGTGGCTGTATTGCCCCCTTGTTCTAGAATCTCTGGGCAATTTTCTTTGATTATATCTTGTATCACCATGTCCAGTTTGGTGTTTATTTCTGGCTTTTCTGGGAGTCCAATTATTCTTAAATTCTCTCTTCTCCCTCTATTTTCCAGATCTATCACCTTGTCGGTGAGATATTTTATGTTCTCTTCTAATTTCTTGGTGTTTTGGCTTTGCTTTATTAGTTCTTGCTTTAAAGCCTGGTTTTCTTTTACAGTTTGGTCAAACTGGTTTTGTAGATGAGTGAATTTCTTTTGCATTATTTCCCACTTTTCCTCCCAGAAGGCTTCCATCTTTTTGGTCATTTCTGATTCAAATTCTTCATGGGTTTGTGTAGAGTTTCCATTTCCTTTGGAAGATTTTGGAGCATTTTCTTGTATATCTTCTTCTATCTGCTCTGTATTTTGTATTTTGGCTCCATAGAATGTGTCCAAAGTTGCCCCTTTCTTCTTATTTTTCTTGGTATTTTGGGGCTTCTGTGCTTCTGTGGAGTTTGCCATCTCTGAATGTGGAGGATTAGCTTTTCTTATCTCTGTCTGGTGTTCAGAGGCTTTAGTCCTGGGCAGATTGTCGGTTCTATGAGCTTTCCCTGGGTTAAACTGAATATGCCTCACTGGAACTGGAATGGAAGGGTCGGACCATGAGGCCACACTCTCCCCCCAGCTCTCTGGGTCGGGTTGCTTTCCGGAAGTTGCCTTCAGAATAGCTGGCCATGAGGCTGTTTCGTCGGCCTTCGGGGAGATAGGCTGCAGCTTCCCCAAAATCCGAGGGCAGGGACTTTCACTGAGACTTGGATAGCAGGATCCAGCCAGTGAGGCTGTCTTGCCTGCCCTGAGGGTTGCTGTTGTTTCGACCCTGCTCTCTGCCGGGGGAGCAATGACATTCACTGGGACTCGGATAGAAGGCCCTGAGGGTTGTTGTTCTGAGGACCCTGCTCTCTGAGCCGGGCCGGGCTGCGGCTTCCCGGAGCCTTGGACTCTGCGCTCCTACCCCTTAGATCCGAGTGATCTCAGGTTCTGGCTTTTGAGTGGGGCCGTACCTTTTGATCCGGGTCCAGGTCCAGGAGGAGGGTTCCCGGGGTCTGTGCTGTTGATCATTTTGAATTTCGGGGCCTTAGGAGCTTATAGTTTGAGATCGGTTGGGAAGGGTTTTCCAGAGATCTGAACTTTAGCTTTCTCTAAGCCGCCATCTTAACCGGAAGTCTCCCCCTGATATTCTTAATCTTTTGTTCTTCCATATGAGCTTTGTTATCATTTATTTCAATTCTGTGAAAATTCTTTTGATTGTTTGATAGGTATGGCACTGAATAAGTAAATTAATTTACATAGCATTGTCATTTTTATTATGTTAGCTCATCTTACTCTTGAACAATCAGTGTTTTTCCAATTATTTATCTAGCTTTATTTGTGTGAAAAGTATTTTGTATTTGTGTTCATAAAATTCCTGTTTGTCTTGGCAAATAGATTTCCAAATATTTTATATAATGTAGAGTGATTTTAAATGAAATTTCATTTTCTATGTATTGCTTCTGAGTTTTCTTGGAAATATATAGAAATGCTGATTATTTATGTGGGTTTATTTTATATCCTGTAACTTTGATAAAGTTATTCTTCCCACTAACTTTTTAGTTTATTTTCTTGGAGTATCTAAGTATACCATAATGTCATCTGCAAAGAGTAATAGTTTGGTTTTCTCATTGCCAACTTTAATCCTTTCAATTTCTTTTCTTCTCTAATTGCTACTGCTAGCATTTCTACTGCAATATTCTATAGTAGTGTTGATAATAAGCAGCCCTGCCTCATTCCTAATCTCAATTTGAAGGCTTCTAAATTGTCCCCATTGCAGATGATACTTGCTGATTGTTTTAAATAAAAACTGCATATTATTTTGAGGAAAGTCTTCCTATTCATATAGTTTCGTGTGTGTGTGTGTGTGTGTGTGTGTGTGTGTGTGTGTGTGTGTGTGTGTTTTCTTAAACAATTCTGACTTTATTGAGTCCTGTATATTTTCTTTTTCATATCTACCTTTTTATGCTTTTCTTGAATTTTATATTGGGACATCAACTTTTTTCTGTTCTATTTTTTTCTCATCATGAATGCTTGGACATCCCCTTTTTTAATTAAATAATGATTTTCTCCCTGAAAGTATATAGTCAGTCTTGATGGGTAGGTAATTCATGGTTATAAAACTAGTTTCCTTGACTTCCAGAATATATTCTAAGCATTTAGTTTCTTTAATGTTGAAGCTACCAGATCTTGAGTAATCAGCACTGTGGCTTCATGATATTTGAATTGTTTCTTACTAGCTTAGTGGACTAATTTCTCCTTAGCATCAGATTTGTTCACTTTGACAATAATATTCCTGGGAGGTGTCATTTGGAGTTTTTTTGCAGAAGGTAATCTGTAGATTCTCGATTTCTCTTTTAAACTATGATTCAAGAATATCAAGACAGTTTGCTTTGATGATTTCTTTTAATATTATATCTAGGCTTTTAAAATTTGTTTAATAAATCCTAAATTGTCTTTCCAGGATCTATTTTCCAGGTCAATATTTTTAGTCAGATATTTCATATTTTCTTCTATTTTTAAGTTTTTTTTGTTTTGATTTTCTTGTTTCTTGATGTCTCATGAAGACAGTTTATATATGTCCAATTCTAATTTTAAAAGAATGATTTTCTTCCATGATCCTTTGATCCTCCTTTTCCATTAGGTCCATTATACTTTTCCTGGAACTCTTTTCTTCATTTGATTTTTGTGCTTCTTTTGCCACTTCACCAGTTTTGCTCTTTCAGTTCTTATTTTCATTTTGCAATACTTTCATTTCTTTTCCCCATTTTTCCCACTACTCTCATTCAATTTTTGAATCCTTTCTGAACTCTTCCAGCAACTGAGACCTATTCCAAATATTATTTGAAGTTTTGCATGTGAAGAATTTTGTATACCAATCCCTTCCTAAGTCTGTGCCTTGTTCTTCTTTGCCTCCTTAGACATTTTCTATGGATAAATGTTTCATTTGCTACTTGCCCATTTTCCCAGACTTTCCCCCACACACACACACACACTGACTTTTATCTCTCTTCTCAGAGTAGAGGGGACATTCTCTTAAACTTCAATTTTTTTCTTTTCTTCTCTCCTCATCTGTAGTTCTAGTTTTCTGCAACTTTCATTTCTTCCAAGGTGGTACCATGATTTGTGAGCTGGGCACTCTGAAAGATGATGATTTAGTCTCCTATAGGGACTGTTGGTGGCTTCCTGGGCTCAGAGACCTGGGAGCTACTTTGCCTTGAGATTAAGGGTTTCACCTTGGGCTTGAAGTGGCCAAGACACTTTGGGGCTTCACTATAGCCTTGTGCCAGGCCTTTGTATTCAAGGGATAGATTTTGGATATGTTCATAATGTGAGCTTAAGAAGGGTCACCAGGTCTTGAAGTTCATTTATATTCAGGTTCATGTCTCAAATTTGGCTTGTGCCCAGGTTCATAACCTGAAGCAATAGGTGGGGAGAGGGGGTAGATTGTCTGCACTCCTCTGTGTACAATTTTACATCCAGTTCTCCCCTGTTGCTCCAAAATATATCTTTTCTGTGTAACTTTCATGTTGTTTTCTTCAGAAGAGCTACCTCACTCTTACCCATATTGGTTCTGTGATTCAAGTCATTTAAAAGCAGATTATAAGGGTTTTTTGAGATTTACAGGGTGGCTCCAGCTTTTCATTCTGCTACAGTGCCTTCTTATTTCACCTCATCCATTAATACTTAATAACAAGACATCCAGATCTAGCCCAAAGGGGAAGGAGCTGCCTTTGTAGGTAAATGTTTCCCTTCAATGCCCAGCTTTAAGGAAAAGCTATCCATAGAGACTACATTCTTTACATTCTCCAGGAGGACTTCCAGGTAAAAGCTCTTTCTGAGAATGTCCAAATAGGCAGATTCCTCCTGGGTGAATTCCACAGTCATACCCTTGAATACTATTGACCTGTTGGATTGGGGGCCTCTGGGTCTCAGAGGCCATTCCCTCTAGCTCCAGGGTCTCTGCTTGTGCCACAATGTGGTTCTTCAGGGAGTGGCATCTCCAAGGTAGGGAGACTTCCTCTTTGTACACCTGGAATGGATTCATTAAGGTCTTCCCCTTCCCCAGGAGTTAGGGAGCAGAAAATCTCAGCTGCCAGAGCAGTCTTATTTATTAGTTCAATAATTTTTTTTTTACTTTCCATTTTATTAAGTTTTCCTTTGATTTTTATGATTTCCAATTTAGTTTTTATCTGCAGTTTTTTAATTTGTTTTTTTTTCTTTTTTAAAAATTATATTCTCAATTTATTTATCTTCTTCCTCACTATTTTGTTGATATAGGAACTAAGGGATTTAAATTTTCCGCTGGGTACTGCTTAGGCTCTATCCAATAGATTTTGTTATGTTGTCTCCTCATTGTTATTCTCTTCAATGAAATCAGTAATTGTTTCTCTGATTTGTTCTTTAACCAATCAGTTTTTAAGAATTAGATTATTTAGTTTCCAACTGATTTTAAATTTGCCATTCCATGAACTCTTATTGTGATTTGGATTGGATTACAATCTGAAAAAGTTGTATTTATTATTTTTGCTTTTTAAAATTTGTTTGTGATGTTTTTATGTCCTAGTACATAGTCAATCTTTGTATATTGTAGGATGCTTTTTAATGAGTTTTTATTTATGTTGTCTTGGTATTAGTAACCTTAAATGCTTATTTCTTCTGAGCTTTCACTTACACTGGGAAGTCAAAAGTGGGAGGAGGGAGGTAAGAATAATAGGAAGGAAACATAGATGAATAATTCATTCCCAGGATATTTTAGAGGTAGACTGAACAAAATATTTCATATTTAGTCAGTGTTCAACAACAATGATAAAAGTCAGTACCATGAAATACTGGATAGAACTGGACAAGAGAGAATGTTAAAGAAGTTCTGAAATCTTCTTAAGTCTAAAGGTGAATGATAAATATGTTTGCCTGTTTTTTTCATAGAGTAATTCTCTAAAGGTTGTATGTGAAATTTCATTTTATTTGAAAAAAATTAAACCTTAGTGTATCCCACCCTCACTCCTCAACACACACACAAATACACACACACACACCTGCACAGATAGAGGATTTGTGTCAGCCAGTGGAAGGAGTCATAGAGATTCAATAGCATCATCCAAGAGGTCAAGTGCAAGGTAGTGTTCATAAGACTCAAACAAGCAAGCAAATATTTCCTGAACCTGTGTGAAATAGGATGACATGACAGAATAAGGCATTTCTCAAGGCAGCCTTTGTAGGATGAAACATATTTATTTTGTCTTTTTTTCTGACAGCTTACATCATACTAATTTGATTATTCACTTTTAAATTGCTCTTCAGGCATCTTTGCCTCACTTTGCCTCATTTCATCAGCTTGATAATGCCACTGAGGAATGAACATGATACTTCAGTAGTCAGGTAAGTGATGTTCAATGCTGGCTTAATAAGCCACCTTTTGGTAAGACCTCTTCTAAATATGGCTCTACTCAGAAATATATGAGTTTTAAACAACCTCTTAAATTTTTATTAGAAACCAGAAAAAAAAATTTAAACTATTTTTACCCAGTACTTTTATCAGTACAACTCCTTCCAGTTGCTTCACCATCTTTATATATATATATATATATATATAATCAATTGTTTCAGCTAACCAATACACACTGCCAACTTTCCAGAACTTCTAGCACAATTTTAACTACCAGCTTGGGACTTTATTCAGTATGAGCATAAAAGTTATTATATTCTAATTGCTTGTGATTGTTACTACATTGAGATTTATTTTTGTTGGTTATTTCAGGAGACCCTTAAAATGTGTTTAGTAACTTCATATTGTTTTTTTTTCTGATTGATTCTATTATTAGGACTGTGGAACCCTGGGGCCTTTTGGCTCTGCTGAACATCTTGAACATTTTTTTAATGATTTGGGTTTGGCAAAACCTATTTTGCCAAGAATATTACCCCTTAGTTTTTAAACCCAAATACATTTTAAGGAAAATTTAATCCATATGTTCCCAATTCTTCCGTATTAAACACATCAAAATGTTTTGTAAGAGCTGTTAGATTGCCAAGAAACATCCTAAACCTCTCTTATAAGACCTTTTAGGCCATTTCTTTTAAAGCAGGAAGTTACTTTTTGACAAGAATAAAATAAATTGAGCACCAAAGGCTTCAAATTTAGCATTGAAACACAGCATGCATGAAGTCAAAATTTGTCAAAAATGTCTTCTCTCCTTTTCTTAATGGATATGTTTATGTCTATTTAGGAAATATTTACTAAATATGTTGATGACCAAAAATTATATGTATTGTAAAGAGCCAAAATCCAGTAATGAAACATATAAAATTTTCTATGTATATTTCTCTTAATTTTTGTATCACATGTTGGTTCATTGACCTATGTTCAGAGGCATAGGAATCTCTTAGATGAGGACATTCACTCTACCAATGCAAATTGGCACCTGTGGTGCATTTATTTTCCTAGAAAGTTGCCTAGAACACTAAGAAGTTGAATGGCTTGCTCTGAGCTAAATAGCTAGTATGGATTAGAGGCAGGACTTGAATAAAGAGATAAATGCTTCAAGATAGCTTTTGAGATTTGTGATTTTTATATATTCTTCTAAATTGATGAAAGATATTCATGATTTTTAACTAATTTTCTTATTTAAAAACCATTACACGTTCACTGGACATGAAGGAATCCAGATTTTAGAAAATGAAGAACAGTGTCAGGTAATCAAGAAGAATTCAGCAAATTTATAGTAAAAAAGGATTTTAAAAAAACTTTTCATTAGATTTGCATAATATATATATATAAATTTATATATATATATACTGTTCCAAAATTTTTAATTGTTTCAAGATAACTTAAAACTATGCCAAGACTTTTGGCATAGCCTTGCATGTGACATTGGTTCATCGTTACTAAAGTGACACATCTAGCTACTTGTAGTTACTATTCATTGTGTACAATAATAATTCCAATTCATAAATATCAAGAACTCTTCCTCCAGGTAGACATTTCAACTATCTTTAGCAACCATTATTGTCTAGGTATATATGAGTACCAATATAGGTAAACATAGGCTTCTACTTATACAAAGTAGAGTGCAAAATAGTGGATACTCAAGAAAAATGTAATGAATAACTGATATCCTATTACGGGAAGATAAGAAGGCTCTAATATTAAATAAAATATCACGTATTTATACTTATGAATCCCAAAAAACATCATTATGTTTATTTATGAGGCATCAGATTTATATCTACATTTAGATATATGTACACATATATGTATATGCATATTTTAGAATAATAGTAGTCTCTCAGTAACTGAGGATGACGATTTTCTTTGTGCGTTTTCATCTATGATAGATGAGTGTGCACAAAGACACTTGTGCATGAAGGAGATTTAAGTGGAAAAGTTGATGCACAGAGACAGTCCCACTCTCTCGGCGTTGGAAGCCTGGGTCCAGTGGCACAAAAAGTCGTTAACACCTGGAGACTCCCTCAGCTGCATTGGATGGCCGTGTTGATTTTAGAATAAGAGCTAATATTTATACAAAGCTTTAAGGTTTTTAAAATCCTTTCTCCCATCAACCCTGATAAAGATCATTATTATCAGCTTCATAAATAATAAAAGGTATTTATATAACTTTAATATTTACAAAGCTCTTTGTTTAATCATCCTCTGTTATAAGATCATAGGGAATGGGGAAAATGCCACAAAATCAATCTGATCTTCATAACAGCCTTTGAGTTAGGTACTTTTACCCATATATTGTAGATGATGAAACTGAGGCTGAGAGAAGTTAAGGATCTCACACATCCAGTAAGCAGAGGAGGAAGGATTTAAGTTTTGATTTCCCCAACTCCAAATCCATCACACTTTACATTAACATTCACCATTTTTTCTCATTTTACAAAGGAGTAACCAAGACTCAGAAACATAAAGGAACTTATTGACAGTAAGTATCTAAGGTACAATTCAAAATGAGGTTCTCATTTTCTTGGACCAATGCCCTTTTCATTTCACTACATTGTCTCTAACCTAGAGCTAAACACAAACCTTTTTTTAAGTACTATTGTACCTGGTATTGTTTTGAAATAGCATTGCTTTAAAAAATATCTGCTTAAATAATCCATTTACTGGATCTTCTACACCATATGGTCACCTTTTTCTACCAGATAATCTAGCCTAACATTTTACCAATAATCTTTAACCAAGCAAGTTTCTGAGAAATATTTAGAATTATGTATTGTCAGCACTGTAAAGGGATACAGTGAGGTTCTATGTTGAAAACATAGCCTGACCCAAGAGATGTATAAATTGTTTCAAGTGACTTCATATTTCTCATGTGTCAAACTAAATGATTGGAATAGTACTCAGTCATCACAGAAGTCCCCTAGTCACAGAATCATGGATTGAAGAACTGAACTGAAAGGGACCTCAATAACCATAAAATCAAACCCATACCCAAAAAGAACCCCCAATATAATAATGCACAAAAAGTAGTCATTTGTTTAAAGAAACACTTAAAAATTCCAGAAAGTGGGGGGCAGCTAGGTGGCTCTAAAAACAGTTTGATTTGACTTCAGCCTACCTACCTATCTATCTCTGTATCTCCCTATTCAATTTCATTGTATTAAATTTATCCCAACATTCTTTTGAAGAGAAAAAGGAGGGAAGCAAAAAGAGAAAGAAGGAAGGGTAACAGATTTTGCCTTTCTCTAATTTTATGACATCTCTCCCATTCTCCCCATTCTTTCAAATATCTCTGTCAGAAATATAGCAATCCCATTCTCAATTTTTCCCCTTATGCTGAGATAAAATTAACCTGGTCACAGTCATTGATACTTATTTAGGTCAGTGAGATATCTTACTATCTCCTTAATTGTTTTAGTTTCGATTCCTTATTTTTATTCCATCTTTTGAAATTTTTATTCCATCCTTTGAAATTTTTATTCCATCCTTTGATGTCCCTTGTCTCCCCTTATTAAAAGAAAATAAAAGCTGAATAAGAACTGGATAGTTATCTGCCAACCATTCTTTCCATCTTTTGCACTTTTAAATTTAATTATCTTCTTTCTGAATGTCTACATTAATGTCTCTTACACAAATTTATTTTTTCTCTTCGTTAGGATAATTTCTTCATACTTCTTCCAAATATCATTGCTGAGAGCTTTCTAGTCTCTGTAAGCTAACTTCCTCTAGAATTTTAGGGCACAGAATTATACGTATCCTTCAAAACCTTTGGAATCTATTCTTTACAAGTTTGTGTCTATAAAATTATGTCATGCTTTACTCTTCTTTTGTCACATATTCTAAGAGAATTCTACAGAATCTTCTTTGAAATTAACTGTCAACATTAGTTGATTTTCTTTTCACTTCTCAAATTTATTTTTCAGTCTTTCCCTTCTTACCTTAATGTTAGAGTACCATAATTTTCAAGTGTATCCAAGTAAAGGTACTTAATTCTCACAGCTTCTTTTAAACTTTGGCAACAAAGACACAAATCTCCCTAACAGATGTGAGATATGATGAGGAAGGTTCCTAGAAAGAAAACTGGAAACATATAGCCTTTATATAAGATTATAATTTACCCAGATTGAGACTGTGTTACTTTTCTCTTTAGAATTGAGTTGGAAAAAAGAAAAAGAAAAGCAAATAAAATGATTATGGAAAAGGGAATACAACTTGAAAAAGACTTAAAAATTAGGCAAAAGACCAAAAGGAGGAGATATGATTGAAGTCATTAAAATAATGAAAGCATATAAATAGGTTAAACATCAGATTCTGATAACTTGGAGACATTCCTTAAGTCTTAAAGGTGACATTTTATTTTTTTATTTATCCAGGATATTTTTCCATGGTTACATGATTCATGATTTTTCACACCCCTCTTCTCTCCTCACTCCCAGAGCTGACAGCAATTCTATTGGTTTATAAATATATAATTTTTTCAAAACCTATTTCCATGTTATTCATATTTGCAATAGTCATCTTTTAACATCAAAACCTAAGCATATCCCTATTGAACTATGTGATTGATCATATGTTTTTCTTCTGCATTTCTGTTTCCACAGCTCTTTCTCTGAATATGGATAGCGTTCTTTCTCATAAATTCCTCAGGATTGTCCTAGATCATTGTATTGCAGCTAGTAGAAAAGTCTATTACATTCATTGTACAGTGTACAATGTGTACAGTGTTCTCCTGGTTCTGCTCCTTTTGTTCTGCATCAAATCCTGGAGATCTTTCCAGTTCACCTAGAACTCCTCCAGTTCATCATTCCTTTCAGCATAATAGTATTCCATCACCAACAGATACCACATTTTTTCAGTCATTCCCCAATCGATGGACACCCCCTCATTTTCCAATTTTTTTTCTGCCACAAAGAGTGAGACTATAAATATTTTTGTACAAGTCTTTTTCCTTATTATCTCTTTGGGTTCAAACCTAGCAGTGGTATGGCTGGGTCAAAGGATAGGCATTCTTCTAAAGTCCTTTGGGCATAGTTCCAAATTGTCCTTCAGAATGGTTAGATCAATTCACAACTCCACCAGCAGTGTATTAGTGTCCCAATTTTGCCATATCCCCTCCAACATTTATCATTTTCCTTTGCTTCCATATTGGCCAGTCTGCTGGGTGTAATGTGGTACCTCAGAGTTGTTTAAATTTGCATTTCTCTAATCAGTAGGGATTAAGAACACTTTTTCATGTGCTTGTTAATAATTTTTATTTCATCCTGTAAAAACTGCCTATTCGTGTCCTTTGACTATTTGTCAATTCTATGTTCACCTAATTTATTTATGATTTCCCTCTTTATATTTAAGTCATTTACCCATTTTGAACATATTTTGGTGAAGCATGTAAGATGTTGATCCAAACCTATTTTTTTCCATATTGTTTTCTGTCAAATAGTGTGAGCTCTTATCCCAAAAGCTGGGATCTTTGGATTTATTTAACACTAGTTTGCTGAGGTCATTTACCCTTAGTCTATTCCATTGATCCACTCTTCTGACTCTTACCAGTACCATATTTTTTTTTTGATGACCACTGCTTTATAGTACAATTTAAGATCTGGTACTGGTAGGCCCCCCATACTTCACATTTTTTCCCATTATTTCTCTTGATATTCTTGATCTTTTGTTCTTCCAGATGAACTTTATTATAATTTTTTCTAATTCAATAAAAAAGTTTTTTTGTAGTTTGACAGATATGGCACTGAATAAGTAGACTAATTTGGATAGGATTGTCATTTTTATTAAAAGGTGACTATTTTAAGAAGAAAAAATGAAGAAACATATAATGTATAAATTATAATTTTTATTTTAAGAAGTATTTAGAAAAATTCATGCATAATAACTAAGTAAACTATTAAGGCAACCTAGAGACATATAGGCAGATAGCTATAATCTTTTTAGTTTTGACATTATAGAGAATAAGTAGATCTTCCAACATATTTCGCAAATCATTGAATTATCATTAAGAGAGATAATTGGCTTGGTTTGTTAGATCCAGGAAATACCATTGTTGGGTTATATTTTTTTTGTCATTTCCTTTTTTTAAAATGTTGTTTAATTATTTGTTTATTACATTAAAATCTCTAGGTATTTCCCATCCTCCTTCCT
This sequence comes from Monodelphis domestica, assembly GCF_027887165.1. Classification (NCBI taxonomy): domain Eukaryota; kingdom Metazoa; phylum Chordata; class Mammalia; order Didelphimorphia; family Didelphidae; genus Monodelphis; species Monodelphis domestica. The sequence goes on along the minus strand of NC_077229.1, from coordinate 200,675,565 downwards.
CTCATCACACTAGAAAAGGTACTATTTAACAAAAATATATATGTATATGTAAAACTGCCTTGCTTGTTTCTATTCATCAGTTCTTTCTCTGGAGGTGGATATATACAAGAATGACACAAGTCATTCTTCAAACAATATTTCTGTTGCTGTGTATGATGCTCTCTTGATTCTGCTCATTTCACTTTTCATGATTTCATGTAAGGTCTTTCACATTTTTTCTAAAATTACCCTGCTCATCAGTTTTTGGGGTACAAGAGTGTTCCATTACAAGCATATGCCACAATTCAGTCCAGTTCTTTACCATCACAAAGAGAGCTATTGCAAATATTTTAGAACACATAGACTCTTTTTTTCTGAACACCTTAGGAAATAAATCTAATAGTGGTACCACTGAGTCAAAAGTTATTCACAGTTTTATAACTCTTTGGATATAATTCTAGATTGCTCTCCAAAATAGTTAGATCAGATCAAAGTTACAACAGTATATTAGTGTCCCCATTTTTCCATATCCCAACCAATATTCTAAAATTTTGTCTTTTTAATATTTAGCCAATCTAATAGGTATGAGATGATATTGCAGTGTTTTTATTTACATTTTTCTCCTCAGTAATTATTTAGAGCATTTTTTCATATAGTTATATATAGTTTTGATTTCATCTGAAATGTCTATTCATATCTTTTGACCATTTATCAATTGTGAAATGACTCATCTTTTGAATTTTCAAAAGTCTCTATATGTTTTAGATATAAAACCTTTGTCTGAGAAACTGTCTATAAATTTTTTCTTCACAATTTTCTGTTTTCCTTCTAATCTTGGCTATATTTGTTTTATTTTTATAAAACTTTCTAATTAAATATATTTGAAGTTATAAATTCTATACCTCACATTACATGCTATTTCTTATTTATTCATAATTTGTTCTCCTATCCATTAATCTAATAGATAATGTGCTCCTGTTCTTCTAAGTTGCTTATGCTATATCTGATTATGCTTATATTATGTATTCATTTGGATCTTTTCTTTATAAATTGTGTAAGATATTGGTTTATATCTAGTTTCTGCCAGATTGCTTTCTAGTTTTCCCAAGTATTACCAAATAGTGAATTCTTATCCCAAAACTTGGATCTTTACTTTTGTCAAACATAAGGTTATTATAATTTTTTACTACTGTTTGTCATATGTCTATTCTGTTGCACTGATCTGCTTTTCTATTTCTTAGCCAGTACCACATAGTTTTTTAAATAAATACTGCTTTATAATACAATTTAAAATACTGCTAGACATCCTTTTCATTTTTTATTAATTCCTTTGATATTATTGATCTTTCATTCTTCCAAATGAATTTTCTTATTATTTTTTCTAGTCCAATAAAATAATTTCTTGGTAATCTAATGAGTCTTGCCATTATGCCCTGCATGTCTATCCTATTAATGGAAGAGGAAAGGAAAGCACTTTACCATCCCACACTTCATCTTCTGCCTGATTTCAACTAGTCTTTCTCAGATCTATAGACTTTTTTGGAAGAGAACTATTTCAGTCTCATTCTCCTATAGTGAGGAAAAAAGACTATTCCAGCCATTCCATCTTACTTCTTTATGTCTTCTGACTGCTTTTCAGCCTCCTATGGGAAGAGGAGAAATGCCATTCCATTATACCATCCTTCTGCTGCTGAGATGATGGGAGAGGACACAATTCCATCAAGTTCATCCAGTATTACTACTCCTACTCCAATTTCTCACTCCCTCACCTGAGCTACTTAACACCAAAAGGATTCTACACTGAGGTCATAACACTATTGACACTGATAATTTTCTAAAATCATCCTTTAATGATTAGCAAATCCCCCGAATCATACTTTCCTAATCTTTGTGATTCTGAGCCCCCATGGATTATCATTGTGACATCTCTAAAATATTTGCCTTTCTCTCTTCTAATATTGCCACCACACTAGTATAGGCCCCATCTTTTCACACCTGGATTATTATAATAGTCTGCTGGTGGGTCTGTTTACCACAAGGTTTTCCCCATTCTAGTCCATTCTTTATTCAACAGTCAAAGTGGTTTTTCTAAAACTCAGGTCTGACCATGCTATTCCCTTACTTAATAAACTCTAATGACTCTCTATCATCCACAGAATCAAATAAAAAATTCTCTGCTTCATAACCTTCATAACCTATTCTCCTCTCACCTTCTCAGCCCTCATACCTTACACACATAACGTCTCTATCATGTGCTCCTTAATCCAGTGATGCTGGCTCCTTGTTATCCTTCAAACTAAACACTCCATCTCCTATTCCATGCATTTCCACTGGATATCTCTTATATATAAAAAGTCTTCCTGCCTCATCTCCATCTTTTGGCTTCCCTGACTTCCTTTGAGTTACAACTAAAATATCATCATCTGTGGGAAGCCTTTCCCAAACTTTTTTAATTCTAGTGCCTCCTCTCTCTTATTTATTTCCTATTTATCTTGCATATAGTTTACTCATACATATTAATTTACTTCCATGTTTTCTCCTCCATTAAACCGAGAGCTCCTTATAGGCAGAGCCTGTCTTTTGCCTTTCTTTGAATGACTGCTGTTTAGTACAGTACATAGTACACAGTAGATACTTAATAAATGTGTATTGAATGACTGACTAATCAAGGTCTGTCTCCTCAAATCACAATCTGATGCATAGACATATTACAGTATCTCCAAATCCTTTCAACTGTGAGGAACTTACTTTGATATGTAGCTTTTTTTTAAATTTTTATTATTAGAGAAGGGTAGCCTTCAGGGGACTCTGGGATTGACAACTAAATTAGATATATCTGCAACTTGTCCTTAAACAGTATCTTTTATAGCGATAAGAATTAGAATCATCTTGGTATCATGATAAGAATCCTTAAAGTCAGAAAGACTTGATTTCAAATCCCACATGTTTAATTTAATAACTCTTTGATCTTGGATAAGGTGTTTAGTTTATCTCTTCATGGCTCAGAAAACATCCTAAGAAAGTATATACTGAGTATTATTAGATAAATCCTGTTTTAGTAACCTAGCAACAATGACAAAAAAAACATTTAATGAAAGAAATTTATTGCTATGCACCGGAATGACGAAAAGATTATTAAATATCCTAATGTTCAATTGTATTTTTCTTTATTTTACTTGAGAATCTTTGTGTATGGAGGAATACTGAGTATGTGTGTCTCTTAGTCCAGGGACTATGATCCATAGCAACAGAAGCAAATTAACAGAGAGGAGAGAATAGAAGAAATTGAAAGCAAGATGCTTCTGGGTGATAGAAAGGAGTTTATTTTGATAAAGATATATATTGTCAAAGAGAAGTAGGTTGACCTAGTGAATAGAGGATGAAGCATGGAAGTCAGGATGACCTGGGTTCAGATTATACCTCTCTCAATTAAGGCAGTCAATAGAAAAAAAAAAACAGTTCAGGCTCTGGATATGGATTCAAATCCTATCTTGGAAAATTTTTCCACTTTGTAACCTTTGGCAAGTCACTTAGCATTCTTGGACCTTGTCTATAAAATGAAGGGGATGAAATAGATTGTCTCTAAGGTCTCTTACTTCCAGCTTTCCATCCAGAATCAATCATACAAACAATTATATATTAAGTTCTTATTACCTGCCAGGCTCAAGTGCTTGCCTATCTATTGATTTGGTAGCCATCATCAAGTCACTAAACTCTTGATGCTCCAGACTGATCTTTAAGACAAAAAATTACAAAAATTCTGGCTGTGATGTACATTAGTGGAGGGAATTTCCATGGTGGAAGTTCAGCATACTGACTAGAGGAACCAAGTGGTACAATGGATAGAATGCTGAACAGAAAGTCAAGAAGACCTAAATTCAAAGCCAATATCATATTCACTAGATACATGATACTAGGAAGTCCCTTGACTTCTCCATGCCTCAATTTCCTCATCTATAAAAAAGGAGATAATAATAGATTCCAGAGTTTTTATTAAGGATAAAATTGAATGATATTTATAGAGTGCTTTGCAAACCTTAATGCTATATCACTAATATATATATATATATATATTTGCAGCAAAATAAGATTGCTCAGTCTTACTGATGTTTAGAAATATTTGTCTTTAGTCTTATCTCCATGAAATGGGCCATTATGTTTCTGAACCACCTGCAGGCACCTTTGGAATATCAATTACAGGGTAACAATAATCTACCAATTTCAAAAATCTTTCTTCAAGTAGGAAGCTATTCAAGTTGACAGACACTTCTATCATTAAACTCATTTAACTATCGTCATTTATTTGGTCTATTTTCCCCTCAATACTTTCTGACCATGCTGTGCTGGAGAGAACACCCACCCCCCTTGCCCCAATCAACAACCTACCCACATCTCATTTTCGGTCCCGCTGAGAAGTCTGCCTGAGCTTGTGACGACTGTAATAACCCAAACCAGGCCTTATTCTGTGTTTATGGATGGGGAGTAAACAAGAGCTCTGGAAGAAGCAAATTGCTCACCCATGTGAGGTGAATGAGCTTTTCCAGAGAGCAGGATTTAGTGCCCTCGAGGAGGCAATTTATTAAATGGAGCCCTGGAAACTTGTGTTCATTTCACTTGTATAAAAAGAGCAAAGGCATCATCATTAAGCCTTTATTTAGCACACACCAGGAGCTCAGTACAAGGTGTTATGTAAACTTTATAGTTGCCCGCACACTCATCCTCCAAGGCGGTCACAGCTTTATGACAACATTGGTTAGAGCAGTAAACTGTAGCTTCATGGCTAGACTGTGAAGAGGATGATGCTTGAATCCCAAAGGAAACATAGTCTTCTTTTAATAACTTCATTCTTTTAATAACATGTTATACTTTTCAAGTGAGGTACTAATGGGCATAATAATAACAATAATAATACCTCCCATTTAAATGATGTTTTACAATTTACAAAATATTTTACTCCCATACATTATCTCATTTGATCTTCAATTATGCCTATAGGCATGTGGTACAAGTATTACTAACCCCATTTTTCAGATGAAGAAATATAGGCCTAAAAATGATGTGACTTGCCCAAAGGCAATAAAAAAAATAGAAACATTGGGCTGGGGGTCAGAACACTGGCGTTCTAGCTCCTACTTCCCTACTGCTTCCAGCAAGGTGTACCCTTCTACTAGTCACTTAATTTCCTCATCTGTAAAATAAAAGGGTTGAGCTAGAAAATGGTTCCTAATGTCCCTCCAGCTCTAACCCTCTAGGAGTCTATATTTAACAATCTCCATCAAATGATACAGAGAAAAGTCTTCCAAGTTGCCCTAAAACATTTGCATCCTATTAATTCCTTTTTAATCCTATTTAATTCCTTTTGAATAATTACACAATTGTAAACAAATAATTTCTCCTGATAATCAAATAGAGAAACTGAGACAAGGACAAGCTGTCACAATGGCAGTCACTTATTAGATCATGAAAAACCATGTCATAAAATAATCCCTTGAAAGAGTTAGAGATGCTCAGCTTGAGGAACAACAGACTTCAAAGGAACTTGAGAGCTATCTTCAAGCAAATGAAGAATTTTCATTTTAAAGAGGGGTTGCACTTACTTTATTTGGCCCTGGAGGGCAGAACTAAGGGGAATAGATGAAAATTACAGGGAAGCAGATTTTTACTCAACAGAAGGAAAAACTTCCTTCTAAAGCTAGACACAAAAAAGAATGATCTGCGTATGGTTTCCCATATCCTCAGGTATTCAAGCAAAATGTATACTGACAATCACAGGTCAGGAATACTCTAAAAGGGACTTCTCTTCCAGTGTATTCATTACATGATCCTAAAGACAATGTGATATACTGAATAGACTTCCACAGTATTTTGCATCAAATCCCTCCTTCCTACTCTTAACTCTATAATACCAGGCATTTATTATCACTCATCTGGTCTATTGCAATGGATTTTGATGTATTCTCCTTACCCTCCATTCTCTTCTCATTCCAACCCATCTTTTGAACCAGATCTATATTAGTTATCTTTATACAAATCTGTTCATGTAACTCCTCTGCCTAAAACCAAGTAAGATCAGATTGCATTGGGAAACTGTATATTGGTTTAAATTGTCTCAAAGCATCTCCCTGAAACAAAGACCCATCTTTCTAACAGCATCCTTTTAGAGATACTTATAGAGCTGTGAAACTTGGAATACCACAGTGGCTAAAGAGGCAATAGAGAAATCCATTATGCTCATAGGAAAAACTCATGGAAATGAGGCCACGATATATTTCCAATGGAGAACTGAGTTGGAAAAGAAAAGCTAAATTGATTTTTATTGATTATAAATATTTATTATGAAGGAAGATTGCTTCTTGTTCACTAAAGGTGAACCTCCTTAAAACTATTCTCAACTATCTAAGACCCAGTTATTTCTATCTAAACTTATTCTAATATATGAACTTCAAATACTATTACCCTCCTTAAATTATTTATCAACATTCACAAGTTGTCTCAACTCACTATTTAGATGTGACAGAAATCACTAGACTTCTCTGACTCTCCCACTATTCCAGTGGCAGGAAACAGAGTCCCCTCCCCTGGTAACTGCTTCTCTCTTTGGGAGAACAGCTCTCACACCAAATGAATATAAATTAATGTTATATAATATATACAATATGTTTTATTGTTGTAGTTACTATAGTAATGCTTTTTTAGCTAAGAAGTAGATAGTCCTAAAACCAGAAAGATATTGAATTCAAATCTCATCTCTGTCATTTACTAGCTGTGTGAATTAGCCAAGTTATTTATCTCTATCTATCTTAGTTTCCTCATCTGTAGAATGTAGAATCTGTCCTTCAGCCTCTTACCCTCCCCCCCCCCCCCAGGCATCCAGGAAGAAGACAGCCAGTTCAGCTGCTGGGTTTTTCCAATTGCCTTCTGATCAGATTCTATTGGAATCTTCTCTCCTTCTGGTTGATTGACAGTTCATTCAAAATTTTATCTCTTGCATTTGCTTGCCAATATCATCCTGTGCTATAATCTTTTCATTACACTACTTCCCAGGGCTACTGTGAAAATAAAATAAGATAATATTTGTAAAGAGCTTTGCAAAACTTAAAAGTACTGTATCAATCTATCACTATAACTTTCAAATCTTATCTGATGTCAATGTTCTCAAACACTTAACTCATAATAAACTACTTTTTAAAATTAATTTAATAATTAAAATAACTAAACATGAATTAATAATTAAATACTAATTAAATTAATATTTGAGTGATAATTGCCAATAACCATACATATTGCATGATTTTATGGCTTTCAATCATGTGGTCATACTGATTTTATCATTCTCTCATATAATCAGGTCTGAATTTGATTCACAAATATTGATTCTGATTAGACATGCTGATTAGATATAATTCTCAATCAATAGATCAATTTTCAGTTTCATAGATCATTATGCAGAAGTGGGGGGAATGAAATAATAACATTGACATAGAATTATGAAGAAATGAATTGGGTCATTTGGTAAAAGGAATAGATAATAGAGGAACAACCCAAGTGCTTAAGGTTCAACACACAAAGTATTAACAGAATTAAAGAAAAGACTATAACACTGCTTCAATTCTCCTTAGAGGGTCTAGGGAAAGAATGACATAGGATAAGAAAGTATGGATGTGTTTTGGTATGCCCTAGTAAAGTGAATGTCTACACAAATGAGCTGACAGAGCCAAGAGAAAAACATAATATTAAATGATTAACTTAACATTAGTTCTAATCATATCATTATATTGTAAATATTTCTTTGATATATGAGTAAAATTATATAAATAGATTACTTGTGTATCTCATATTAAAGACTATTTAAGAATAGCTTTGGAATAAAATAGGTACTTGTCTGTTCCACAAATTTGGCACTGATCACCTATGTTTGCCTATTATAAATTAATATTAATGTATAAATGTTGTAGACTCAGATAGATTTTTAGTTCCTCATTAAATGACCTAAGAAGTCTTTGCTGAATGGGACAAAAAGACAGGAAAACTATGTCATAGCCTGGAGTTTCCTAAGACAGAAATTAGGGTCCTTTGAGACTTTGTAGAAAGCATTGGGGACCATTTTCATTTTAGACATCTCCATAGGCCTATATAGAAAAAGAATGTGAAAGAATTGAGTGAAAATGAAGAAATTTACCATCAGCCTTGGGAATGGAGGCAGTGATAAGACAGAATAGGTTGATTTTCCACGGAGAGAAAGATTAGCTCTAAAAAAAAATAACATTTAAAAAGAAAAAGTGCTTTATTCATTTGAAAGAAAACCTGGAATTATAACCATATTTAAAAGTTTTATTATGATTTTATAACTTCCCCTCTATTATTTTATTAAACCTGATTTTCTGAATTTGTTTTTTATTTGTTTGTTCACTTTTTGCAGAATCCCTTAGATGTTAAAAAGAGGTATGCATTTCCTTAAGAACAAATGAGATGAGAAAAGTGAAAACAAAAGATGGGAAAGATGGGATTGGTGGGCGAAATCACTGGGGCCACCTGAGCCTTCACTGAAGGAAGGAACTCCATTAATTCTTCCCTAACTGATTCCCTCTCAGTCCCAACAGAACTTATTGCAAACACTCTTCTCTTCTCATCTACCATAATTCCCCATTTGGACCCCTTCACCTTCTACTCTCAGCTGAGGATTTTACTCTAACTTTACTGAGAAATTTAAGGTCATTTGCCATTAATTCCTTCTTTTTTCTCATTTCTCCTTTTTTTTTTAATTTCAAAACTCACTTTATACTCCTTTACTCTAGTGTCTGATAATACCAAGGACCTTTCTCCTTTCCAAACTCTCTAGGTATATCCTTGATCCCATCTCTGCCCATTTTTTCTAGCAGATTGCTTCCTCCATTATCTTTTTCTTAATCTTCCTCAACCTCTCTCAATCAAGCAGTTCTTCCTCTGTTTTTTACAAATATATATATATATATATATACATATATATATATATGTGTGTGTGTGTGTATAGTGTTGAGTTTAATCAGTCATTAATTAGTTATCTAGCATCATTAGAAGTAGAGATCAATACCAGAGAAAGAATTTTTTCCCTTGTCCCCTTTATGACACGGCCAGGGAAAAATCGTGGTGATCACTTTAAATTTTAAAGAAGATTTGCATTGTAGGAAGGCAGTTAGAAAAGTCTTGACCCTTCTCTTGAACTCACTGTTTTGAGGAAGTAGGTGGCTGGAGATTTTTCTCTGGGACTAACAGATAGTAATTTCAGTGAAAGTTAACTTTGAGAAGTTGGAAGAACATCTGCAAGGCTTGAAAGAGTTTGTCTGGTGTGAGAGCCGTTCTTCCAAAGAGAGAAGCAGCTGCCAGTGGCAGGGGCTCTGTTTCCTCCCACTGGAATAGGGGTTAAGTCAGAGAAAGCTAGTGATTTCTGTCACATCTAAACAGTTGAGACAACTTGTGAATGTTGATAAATAATTTAAGGAGATTAATAATATTTGACATTCATATATTAGAATAAGTTCAGGTAGATATAACTGGATCTTAGATAGATAGTTGAGAATAGTTTTAAAGAGGTTGAACAAGAAGCAAATCCGTGAGGATTTAGAAGCATACATAATATAATATATATCATATATAATATAAATTTATATTTAGAATATAAGTATTAGAATAATATATTATATAACAATATAATATAATTTGCTGATTTATCTCTACCTCCTTTATCCTGTCCCTGTCTATCCTCATAGTTATAAATAAATGTTAGATTAAGTTGTGTCCATCACATTCATCCGCCATCTAAAACTAGGTTACCTTAACAACTCAAGCCTGTCTATACCACCTGATAAGGATCAATCAACTATCAATATAAAACCTTTAAACAAGATAAAATATACCCATAACAATAGTCATCCTCTATTATTGGGGGTAGGGGGAACCTTCACTATACTCCACCACCCTCTCAAGCCCTAGTTCTATATCTCTCTTCTGTGTCTCAGCCAAATTCCTTAAAAAAATAGCCCACATATATTTCTTCCTCTCTCATTCCTCAAACTTTTTTCATATGGCTTCTGCCTGAAATATCATCTCCAAAGTTACCAATGATCTCACCAAATATTAAAAGCCTTTTTTCAATCAATCTTTCTTTATCACTTTGTTGTATTTGACAGCATTAACAATCCTCACTTTCTGCATATTCTCTTCTCCTCAAGTTTTTTTTTTTCTCTATACTCTTTTCTCCCAGTTATCTTCCTACCTATCTGGCCATTCCTGAGTCCCCTTAATTGGTTCATCAACCATTTCACACCTCCTAAGTGAAGGCACAAGACTCTCTCCTAAACCACCTTCTTCTTTCCCTCTACACTGTCTTTGTGACCTTATTAATTTTTATGGGTTTAGTTATGACCATGATACAGCTGAGAGACAAATCTATATATCTGGCACCAGTCTCTTCCCTGAGTTTCATTCTTTCATAACCAACTTCTTACTGGACATTTCAAACCAGATGGCCTAGAAATATTTCAAACTCAGAATGTGCACAAAAGAATCCATGATCTTTCCCCACACATAAATACATACCCACTCCTATTCTAAACTTCTGCATTTTTGTCAATGACACTAACTTTCTTCAGGTCTCCCAGCTTTACAATCTAGTCATTATGTTCAGCAAAAGCCTCTTTCTCTCACCACATATCTAGTCACTTCCCAAATCTTGCTATTTCTACCTCCACAATATGTTTCACATCTGACCCCTTCTATCTACTCTCACACCCATTGTCTTAAATGAGGCCTACATTACCTCTTAGAAAATCACAAGAACTTCCTAACTGGTCTACCTGCTTTGTCTTTCCTCATCCATCCATCCCTACCAAAGAAGTTTTCCTTAAGTTCTTATCGGAGCATTTCAATTCCCTAGTCAATAACATACAGTAAGTAATTCAACTGGCTCAAGACAAAAGAGAAACTCGTCTGTTTGGCTTTTAAAATGCTTCACAAGCTATATTTCTATCCTCATTATACATTACTTCCCATCTCACACTGTGCAGTCCAGACAAGCTGCTCTTCTCTCTGTTTTCTCACAAACACTATTCCATCTTTCATCTCTATATCTTTGTAATAGATGTTTCCCATGATTGGAATGCAGTGCCTCCTCCTCTCAGCCTCATATAATCTTCCTTTAGGAAGCAACCTAAGCACCACTTTCTTGCCAACATCCTTCCTAATTTCCCCCAGGGTCTGCCCTTTTTAATTATTTTGAATTTTTTCTATTATTCTTACATCCTCATATGTGTATATAAATACTTTTTTGGTAATATATGTATATATATATATATATATATATGTATATATGTATATACATACCCCTTCTGTATATACCCATATATGTCCTTGTCATGCAAGGCACTTAATAAAGGCTTATTGACTTGTTGTCTCCTCCAGTATTTCAGGAATTGTTTTCATTCTTTGTATTTGTATCCCAGGCACCTAGGAAAGTATCCAGCACATAGTAGGAATTTAATAAGTATCTGTCAACTGCTTGTTAATTTATCAGTTAAAGGATCTGAGGAATTTTATTTTAGAGAATGAAAAACATGAGAGGGATATGGCAGCTGTCTTTAAACATTTGAAGAAAACTAACTTGAAAATTGATTTAAATTCTTCACTCATTCCTAGGAGGCAGAACTGAGAGCAATGGGTAGACATTACAAAGAGACAGATTTCAGCTAGCCATAAGGAAAAACTTGCCAATAATTAGAGCTATCCAACCTGGAATGGGCTGCCTGGGGCAGTAATAGGTTCCCTCACCCTGGGGGTTTTCAAACAAAGGCTTGATATGTAGTAAAAGGGATTCATCTTAGGAGTAAAATGGTCTTGGGAGTCCCTTACAAGTTGGAGATCTAGTGGCAATCATATGGCACTCTTTAGGAGCAACAATCTTGAAATATACATTTTTGCGACCCTTTGCTCCTCCTTAGAGGTCAGATGTGTTATGTGGATGTGGATGTATGCACACATACTGTTAAATTTATTGTTAGATTGGATATTAAATTGGTGGTCACTAGGAATTTAATTTCTAAATCCCAAAATGAATTACTAAAATAAAATAGAATTTATGGTAGTTTATTTTTATAATAGAGGGAAGATATTAAGGAAGAGAGATAAGACAAGAGAGGGGAAGAGAGAGAGAGAGAGAGAGAGAGAGAGAGAGAGAGAGAGAGAGAGAGAGAGAGAGAGAGAGAGAGAGAGAGAAGAGAGAGAAGAGAGAGAGAGAGAGAGAGAGAGAGAGAGAGAGAGAGAGAGAGAGAGAGAGAGAGAGAGAGAGAGAGAGAGAGAGAGAGAGAGAGAGCGCTCTGGCTTCCTCTGAACCAGTTAGAAATTCTAAGGCAGCAGTCAGGGGAAAGGAGTCTCAAGATGCTGGGCCTTTCTCAGGGGTTCACACCTCCAGAAAGGGCAAGGAAGGAAGTCAGCCTTTACACTCACCATGGTGACAATCTAAAAGGAAAGCACTCTGAGGTTTCCTGCACTAGCTCCTCCAAGGGTCCAGTTCCACAGCCAAGTGTCTTCACTCCAACTCTGAGTGACTGTTCTTTACTCCAAGCCCGAGTGACTCTCTTCCAGTCCAACTCCAAGTGACTGATCTCTGTGTCTCTGTTTCCACTATTTAAAGACTTTTTTCTCTCGTGTAACTTCCCCTAAATTTTACGTCTACCAATCACAGCCACTAATCCACACCAGGACTGCCCACTCTTTCACATGTGTGGGTCACAGACCTCCCACTCATGTATGAGATGGGTGTTCACACCTTTTCGTGATTAGTTCACATCTTTTTGTGGTTAAAATGCAAAATGGGAAGGTCTACTTTAAGTACTGGGTTTACACTTTGGGGATTAAAATCTAAAAATAGACAAGGGATTACAATTTAATCTTCACAATACGTACATAGCTAGTAGTTATTCAAGAAATATCTTGAGATTCATTGAAAGAAAATGTTTATAATATATATATAATGTATTTTAATAATATCAATAAAATGTAAGCATTAGCTACAAGAAGGGTTTAGAGCAAAATCGCAGTTTTCCCTTATTTAAAAAACTACATTGGAAAACATAAATCAATGAAAATCAACTAGCAAACTTCAAATTCTGATTAGTTCTCAGGAAACAAAGTGATGCTTTATTTATTTATTAAAGAGGCTTCATCTTAGATTTACAAGGACAGATAGTTTCATGACACTTAGCCTACTCAAGTCAGGAAGCATGTATTAAGCATTTTATAAATGTTGTGGGCAGGTAGATGGTACAGTGACTAGCATGTAGCCTGGAGTCAAAAAGACATGAATTCAAATATGACTCTGGACACTAACCACCTGTACAATCCTGGGCAAGTTACTTAACCTCTATTTTACTCAGTTTCTCCATCTCTAAAATGAGCTACATAATAGCACCTACCTCCCAAGGTTATTGTGAAGATCAAATGAGATAATAATTTTAAAGCACTTGGCACAATGCTTGGAACACAGAAGTGCTATATAAATGTTCATTGTTACTGCTCTCACTGAGTACTGGAATTTTGTAAGTACTCCATATACAAATAGGAACAGAAAAAAGACAGTCCCTGCCCTCAAGGAGTTTAAATTTTAATGAGAGAGTATAACATATAAAAGGAAACTGAAGGTATGGTTATTAGGACATACATAATTCATCAATGTTGTTGGTAAATTTGAAATAAGATATTGGAATTAAAATAATTATAAACAGAATAAAACTTTATAAAATGTCATAAAGTTTATTACCTAAATTAAGCAACAAAGACTCATTTAGATCTAGGTCCACATAAACTTTCAGAATGTTTTTTTTTTACTTTTTTCCCCTCCCCCCCAAAATATATTAAATATTACAAATTCCTCTTCTAGTGGGATATTTTTATGTACAACAAATTTAAATTGATGAATGTAGTTAATTTTTTATATAGTCCCTAGAAAAAAATGGTGAAGAAATTTGTGGGCAGAGAGCCATTGTTTAGAATTTCCATGGATTATCATGTATGAATTATCATATTATGCTCAAAAAGAAGACAAGAGGTTTATTGAATTTCTTTCTTTCATGCTCAGCTTTTGAGCCCTGGGCACAAAATAGCCCCAAATAGCATTTCCTTAATCCTTAGAGTTCATGTTTTCTTTATTTCCTTCAATATCTTATTGAGGGCACTCTTTTGCAGATCAAAATCTCTCTCAGCCTTAGGAAATATTTTAATGAATTGCTATGCCCCCCCCCCAATACTTCACCATATGGTGGCCAATCTTCTGATGATAAAGCTCTCAAATTTGGCTTGGTTAGTCCTCAAATGATAGACAGTCCAATACCAAGACACTTCTACTTGATGGGGGGGGGGGCGGTGTATTCCTCTGATTTTCTTTGGACAAACAGGATCAATTCTAAACTATAATGAGGCATTCAATTAATTTTGTTTCAACAAATATTTATTAAAAGCCTACTAAGGATGAATCATTGCTCTCATTAGTCCTTATCCTCAAAGGGATTTCCATTCTGTTGAGAGAATACCTTGTGTACACAAAAGAAAATCCACTGTGATTTCAGGAGGGAAAGAGCAATAATCGGGAAGGGATGGGTGGGAGTGATTTTAAAAGTCCTTCTATAGGAGAGGGCAAATTGTTAAAGCATGCAAGCAAAGACATTTTAGAGTCAGAGACTGGAGGGTACAGGGATATTCCCAGCATGAAGAAAGAGCTCAGCAAAGGATCTGAAGTCGAAAACACCAACTTAAATCTGTTTTGTTTGTTTTATTGTCTGCCATTAAACTTTTTTTTAAGTTGTAGTTGAGAGGATTGATTATTGATTTGGGATAGTTATCATTAATTAGCTTGCTTATTAGTTAAATTGTGACTGCTAATCTAATAGTAAGATATTTCCAGTTATTAGTAGATTGAATGAGTATAAGGCATCTATAATATATACTCTTAAGTAGTAGTAGTAATTTTAATCTAATCATTTAGAAATAGAATTATACAGGACCAGTATTCATATACTGAACTCATATTAATCCTCCCTGCTTTTGAAATTGACTCATCTAATGTAGACATTTGTTTGAGAAATGACTATGCAAAATGACTGTGGAACCAGAGATGACCATAGAATAGTATCTTAACTTTTCACTGAGATATTTTGACAACCCCAAAGTCATCATCTCTCAAAGGAGATGGTATGAGAAACCCCTGTTTAACAAAGTACAGCAGATAGTTCACTACTAAAATGTTGTATATGAGAGACTATTCTTAAAGAGAACCATTTCCCCATGGGAAAATGGTCTGTGAGAGGCCTCCCTTAATTAGAAACCATAAAGAAGTTTGTATGTTGCTTTTTTTTTTGTCTTTCAAACCTGCCACTAGCTAATAAGACTAAGCTGGGAATGTCTGTAAACTCAACTCTGTGTTTCACAAACATATTGAAATTAATGTTTCTGGATTTTGTGGCATTTGCTTACTATCACATTAAAGTCATTTTGCTCAGAAGCTTGTTCTCAAATTTTTTACAAATAAATAAATAAGAGATTAGTCTGGAAAGGTAGATAGGAACTAATTTGTATGATGTTCTATATGTCAGATTGAGGATTTTTATTTTTTCAGAGAAGAAAACCATTAAAGATTTTTTTACTAAAAAACTAGGAATTTCATCTAGGGTCTTCTTAATTTGGGGGACAAGGAGAATAGGATTTCAGGAAAAAAATTCTATGTCTTTTAATGTCAAAATAATTATAAAATCAGTTTTCAGACGAAAATATTCATGTTAACAGGTAGAAGCTCATAATAACAGTAAAATGGATTTCTTTTCAGAAATTATGATATACAATACTACAAACACAATTAAAACAATTGGCAGCTCCCTCAGCTCACAAGTTCCCAAGTAAGCCAAGTGTCATTGGTTTATACAGGAATTTGTTCTCCAAAATATTACTAGATCAATTCTTGAAAATATGTTTTTAATTTACAAAATTTTTCAAGAAAAGACTGAACTAAGCAGTTTTTATTTGTACTTGCTGAAGGCATAAAGAGCTTTGTGCACCCCTGCTGTTTATTAGCTCCAGCAACCACCCTGAGAAACATCATAGCTTTCTGTAGTTGACCACACCTAGTTGGCTCACTTCAGCAAATTCTCTTTGCCAAGTCTTCTCACCTCTCCGCCTTGAATTAAAGTGGGGTGAAGATCAGAGGACCTTTCTTCTTAAAGAAATGGAGACACTTGACAAAATATCCACTTGGATGAGTTTGCCCTTGGTGTTATTTGACCTCCATTCCTAGCTTGCCTTTCCTCCTTTTTATTTTTCTTGAATGGAAACATTTGGCCTGCTCCATCTATGGGTATCATTCAACTCTGAGTGGGGAGTTAAAGGGTATTCATGTACTTTTTTAGTCCCTTACAGTCATTATTTCAAATTACAATTATAGCCCAAGCCTTTTATCTTCTTCTGGGAGCAAGGTAAGACAGAGGAATTAGACAGAGTAGAAAGCTCTCCTGAGTCCCTTGGGAGGACCATATGGGAACCTGGGTGACTGAACCTCCTTGCTTCTCCATCACATGCCATCTGTAGCTAAAATGGCAAGTATTGAAGCATTTGGAACTCAGGGTAGACATTGGGGTCCTAGCATGCGCTTCCCCTAAAATCAAACTAGGACCTCCCAGACCTTTGATTCCAAATGAAGAACTGATAAAATAGGGATAGAAGTAGCTGGCTCAATTCCATTCCACAAAAATTTAAAGAACAGTCCTTAATCACCTGTGGCCTCTACTATTACAAAAGCCTCCAAGTTAATCAACTTGTTTCAAGTGTTGCTACATAGCAACCCATCTCCCACAAAGCAGCCAAAAGTGATTTTTCTAAAGCATGAGTCTAAACTGGTCTCCTTCTCAACAAATTCCATTTGTTCCCTATTATTTCTAGTATCAAATATCAATCTTTTTGTTTGACATTTAAAGTTCTTCACAATCTGACTCCTTCCTACCTTTCTAGCCTCCTTGTATATCCCTTACCTCTAATTAAATCCTGGCCTTACTGTTCTCCATCCATGCCTTTGCACTGAGAATCACAACTTCTGAGGAATAAAAACTGTGAATGTCCCCAAGAAAGATAGTGATAAATTGGACTAGATGGTAACAGAAGTCCCATCCAACTCTAAAAATTTTATGATTATAAAGTGGATATCTAAGTAGGCCCTAGCCTATTTCCGATAGAAATTACATTAAAAATGTCTTCAAAAATATAAGATTGGAATAGGAATTGAGTTATGATACTTATGTGGTCAATCTTGGGGCTATAACTTCTGCCTTGGTCTCTATCCCTACAAGCTTCAGATATTTGATATAGTTTATAAAATTGAATAGGCTGGAATTTGAATAAAACAAACATTTTGCCATACTATATGCAAAACAGTATAATGGATGCTGGGAATACAATGAGGAAAACAAAATAGTGACTGATCTCAAGCACCTTCATTCTCCTTGAAGGACACAATTGCTAGGATGATTTTTAATTACAAAGTAATCTGAATTGGGTTCTATTTTCTATAACAAGAAGAAAGGTCTCATGTATAGAAGGAATAGAACAAAAATGACTACTAGGGATCTGATACCCATTATGAGTAATGATAAAATAAAAGAAAACTTAGCCACCATTGGTAAATTTAAGTCTCTTGGCCTGAATGAATCAAACTCTAGAGCACTGAAGGATCTGGTGGATGTGATTTCTAAATTAGTTCTAAGATCCCAGAGAGCAAGAAAAATTCATAGGACTGCTAAAGAACACAGTTGTTGTAGTTTTATTCATATTATTCTCATTTTGGTCGGACTGAACTGAAAGAGCAATTGTTGGGAAAAAATACCTTGCAAACTAGAAAGAAGATAAAGCACAAGTACAAATAATATTCAATATAACATGAAAATTACATTAAATCGATTCATGTTGTATTTTCTTTCATTTGTAAGACAGTGTTTTACACTTATAATGGCTGCTTGATTTTTAATGAGTAAATGAATAAGTAAGGTATTAATATTTCAAATGACTTTCAGAGAAATCATTTAAGGGATGAGATTGTACCTGAAGATTCATTATTTTATAAAGGACATTGAAAAAAAATTCCAAAGCAGCTTAGAAGGAGGTCTCCAATAGATTGCCCTAGGGATTTGTGCTTAGCTTTGTAGTATTTAACATTTTAATCAGGTTTTTGAATAAAGTCATAGATGGCAAGATTTGAGGGTTGTGATATGCCATAGGCTCAATATGATTCAAAAGGCTAACATGATCTTGAATGTCATTGAGATACATAGCTTTCAGGAATAGGAGCATGGTAATCCCATCATCCTCTGATCTTGTCAAAACTGATATGGACTTGCTTGTGTAAATTCCTGGGCACTACATTTTGGGAAGAACTGGAGAATGTATTTCTAGAAGAATGAAACCACAATGGTGAAGAGCCTTGAGCTTCTACCAGCAAAGAATTAGGTAGAATTGGCTAGAAATTTTTAATGTATGGCCTAATGAAGGGTAAGTTCATGGAGGATATGGAATCTATAAATGAAGTGTTCTTCCAAAGAGGATTAGACTTGGTCCATTTGAACCCAACAAGAAGAGCTACATATAAATAAAAAGAAGTTTAAAAAAGGCCAAAAAAAAAATCCTAACAATTAGAGCTATCCAAAAGTGAAATGGACTTTCTAAGGAGGTACTGGGTTTCCCTTACACATGTATGTGTTCTCTCATTAAGTATATTTTTGTAGGTGTTCCTTTTCAGGTGTGAATTTGATTAGATCGCTACTTAAGATAATTTGTCACTGAAGATGTGGTTCTGTATTTTGAGGAGGAAAAGATCATTAATAACTAGGGATTCTTTGGAGGGGAGAGTTTAATATTAGGGAAGGCTTCATGGAGAAAGAGACACTTGAATTGAACCTTAAAGGAAGATTTAATTAAAAAAAAAAACAGAGAGATCAGCCTTGATCATTATACAATATGAAAACATTCAATTTTAAGTTCTTATTGTCATTCTTTCCACTTGTATCATTATAGGAGAAATTGTTAGCATCACTGTGATTTTTTTCCCCCTGGTTCTATATACTTCACTTTGAATCAGTTCATATAAGTCTTCCTATGACTCCCTTGATTCCTCATGGCCATAATTTCTCATGGTGCATCACATTTATCCATTCACAATTCATCATAATTTGTTTAGCCATTTCCCAATTGAGAGATATCTCTTTGTTTATGGTTGTCTGTTACGCAAACAAAAAATGTACAATTATGATCAAGTAAAACCCAGTGGAATTGCATGCCAGCTCCTGGAGGGGGTGAGGGGAGATGAGGGAAAGAACATGATTCTTGTAACCAGAGAAAAATATTCCAAATTGACTAATTAAATAATTTTTTAAAAATGTACAAATATATTACTTTTTAAAATCTCAGACTTCCTTGCGATATATGGCTGGAAGTGAGATCTCCTGTTCAAAGGGTATGAACATTTAATCATTTATTTTGCATTATTCCAAATTTGGTTCCAGTAAAGAATGAGAATGAATCTCTCTCACAAATATGCAGAGGAGTACTATTATGGCTATAAGATATAATATATATATGAACAAATATATATGTTGGTCTTGGATAATGTGTTGGTTCATTTTCTGAATTGCTTCCTCCCCCCCCCCTTTTTTTTATTCTTGTTATAAGGAATGGTTTTCTGTGTATATGTAATAGAGAAGGGTATTTTGGGAAATAAAGGTAATATAAAAACAAAATACAACATAAGATATTAAAATTATTTTTCTAATCCTTTCTTCTGCTCCCCATACCATAGAAGAAATCACCTTTCAAAATACGTAGGTTGTGTCTTTTGTGTTTCCACTTCTCACTTCATTCTTTGGAGATGAATATTCCCAAGTTATTCTTCAAATATTAACTCTGTAACTACTTTTAATGTTCTTTGGGTTCTACTCATTTCACTCTTCATTGTCTCATGTACTTCTTTCCAAATTTTTTTAAATTAGTCTGCTTACTGTTTCTTATAGAGCAATAATATTCTTTCACAATCATATACCACAATTTGTTTAGTCATTCAACAATTTATGGGCATAACTTTGATATCTATTTCTTTGTTTATATATATATATATATATATATATATATATATATATATATATATATATATATATATATATATATATATATATGACAAGGTTTACTGCTAAATATTTTGGGACATATAGATTCTGTTCCTTTTCCCCTGATTTCCTTGGGAAATAGACCCAGCAATTGATAGCTGGTCTAAGGATATACACATTTTTATAGCTCTCTGGGTGTAATTCCAAACGGTTCTCCAAAATTGCTGGATCAGTCTATAGTTCCAACAATAGTGTATTCATATCCCTACTTTTCCACATTCTCTCCAATATTTGTCATTTTGCCCTTTTGCCATTTTAGCCAATTTAATGGGTATGAGATGATGCCTCAGAATTGTTTTAGTTTGTATTTCTTTAAAAAGTAGCCATTTTGGACTTCTGGTCAAGATGGCGGCATAGAAGCAGCAAAAGTTCAGACCTTGGAGACCCTTCCTTACCAATCGCAAACTGAGTGCTCCTAGGACACCGAAACTCAAGCTGAAGAACAGGATAGACCTGGGGAATCCTCCTCCTGGACCTGGATCAAAAGGTACAGCCCCCCCAAAAGCCAGAACCCTAGATCACATGGATGTAAGGGGTAGGCAGAAGGAAGGTCCCAGGACCCATCACCCCCCCCCAGTGCTGAGCCCAAGGCAGCAGTGGGAACCTCAAGGCTCTGAGGACTCACCTTTAAAGCAACCTGAGCCAGTCTCTGAGGCACCCAACACAGATGGCAGGGAAACATAGAGAGAAGGGGGAAGCCTGTAGCGCCCTGGCTGGGTCCTTCCATCTGAGTCTCAAGGGAGATCCCAGCTTTAGAGCATCAGCTGAACCCAATCCCATCAGGAGCCCTAAGAGCTACTGAAAGGACAGAAACCTCAGAGCCTGCAAATGGGTTGCTCCAAAGAGCTTACCTTGAAAGTAACCTGGGATAGTCTCCGGGCATTCAACACAGGAGGAGAAGGTTGTTCTTTTTGTTTTTGTTTTTGTTTTTTTTTTGGTTCAGGGATCATTTCACCCACACCAGCTGAACCTAATCCCATCAGGAGCCCTCAGAGCTTCTGAAAGAACAAAAACATCAGGGCCATCGAGGGTTTACCTTGAAAACAAGTTGGGCCAGTCTCTGGGCATTCAACATAGATTGTGGAGGAGGAGGTTTTTTGCTTCAGGGCTCATTCAGTCCAAACCAGGTGAACCTAATCCCATCAGGAGCCCTCAGAGCCCAGGGAGGCCACGACCCCTCCCCCTTAGAGGGCTGGGTCTTCTGAAAGAACAGAAACCTAGAGGCGGAGTCAAAATGACAGCCTAGAAGGAGCATAGACGTGGCAGCCTGGCCAGAGCTTTGGAGATCCTCCATATTTGCTCCAGCCGTCCAGGAAGTTTATAACTCAGAGTAAACCCAACCCAACCAAGCTGAACTTAATCCCATCAAAAGTCTCCAGAACACAGGGAAGCCCAGGCTCCCCACCCATCCTCATTGACTGCTGGATTTTAAGCCAATCAAAAACCTCCAGAGGACAGGGAAGCTCAAACCCCCAACAACCCTCCCCCAGAGACTACACCAAGAGATCTTCTGTTAAAGATCCTATATATATATATATATATATATATATGTATATGTATTTATGCATGCATATATCTATATACCTATTTATGTCTTGGCCTTTCATCCTATGCAGTTTGTCAGTGTTCCCTCTGAGTATAATTCTTCTAGCTGCTCAGATGATAGCAACAGTTTTTAAGAGTTACCAATGACCTCTTTTCTTATAGATTCTTAAATTGTCTCTTCTTGAACAATTTTCTAAATTGTCTGTTTTGTGAATGAGATGCTTCACATTTTCCTCAATTTTTTCATTCTTTTTGTTTTGTTTTATAGTGTCCTGCTGCCTTGTGAGGTCAGTTGATTCTAGTTGTTTTATTCTGGTTCTTAAAGATTGGATTTAATCTCTGGCTTTTTGGTCGTCTTTTTCCTTCTGGTCTGATTTTCTTTGAAGATTGTCTTTCATCCTCTTTACCTCGTCTTTCATCTCCTTTGTCTTATCTTTCATCTCCTTTGCCTAATTTACCAGCTGGTTGATTTTGCCCTTCAGGACACTATTTTTTCATTTTAGTTCAAGTGCCTCTGTTTCCAGATGGTCCAACCACAGGACTCAAGAGAATCATCAAAAGGTAATTAAAAAAGAGGGGGGAAAATTTTTTTAAGAGACTCAATAAGTTAAAATGATATGTATCCCTATAAGAAAAGAGGTCATTGGTAACTCTTAAAAACTGTTGCTATCACCTGAGCTGCTAGAAGAATTATACTCAGAGGGAACACTGACAAACTGCATAGGATGAAAGGCCAAGACATAAATAGGTATATAGATATATGCATGCATAAATACATATACATGCATATGTATATATATATATATACATGACTAAAGCTAAAAAAGAAAAAAAGGTTATAACTAAAAGAAATGGGAAAAGAAACAAATGGGGGTAAATTTATATGTCACAAAGAAGCTCATGGCAGGAGGGGTGGAGAACATCAATACACTGGAAGGGTAAAGAAGTTGGAGATAGGAAATACTCAACTCTTACATACTTTGAAACTGACCCAAAGAGGGAAGAACAATCTAATCCATTGGGGAATAGAATAGATTAGTGCCCTATAGGGGAGAAGAAGGGTAAAAAATGGATGGGTGGGGAGGGAAGCAGTACAAGTGAGGGAGAGGGTGGGGGGAATTTTAAAAGACTACAGGGGAAAATAAGGGAGGGAATAAGAAGGGAGGGGGGTAGAAAGGGAAGTAAAATAAGGGGGAAAACGGGGGGGGGACTGACTATAAACAAACATTGGTATAGAAGGAAATAGTGAAAGAAGAAAAGGCAGGACCAGGAGTAGAAATCAAAATGCTGGGAAATACACAGCTAGTAATCATAACTCTGAATGTGAATGGAATGAACTCACCCATAAAATGCAAGAGAATAGCAGAGTGGATTAGAATCCAAAACCCTACCATATGCTGTCTGCAAGAAACACCATGAGGAAGGTATATATGCATAGGGTGAAAGTAAGATGATGGAGCCAAATCTATTGGGCATCAAATGATAAAAAGAAGGCAGGAGTAGCAATCATGATATCAGACAAAGCCAAAGTAAAAATAAATCAAGTTAAAAGAGATAGGGAAGGTAATTACATCCTGATAAAAGGCAGTATAGACAACAAGGAAATATCTGTACTCAATATGTATGCGCATCCAAATTTTTAAAGGAGAAAGTAGAGGAGCTCAAGGATGAAATAGATAGAAAATCTATACTAGTGGGAGATCTGAATCTTCCCCTATCCAACTAGATAAATCAAATCAAAAAATAAATAAGAAAGAGGTGAGAGAAGCAAATGAAATCTTAGAAAAATTAGAGTTAGTAGACATATGGAGAAAAATAAATAGGGACAAAAAGGAATACACCTTCTTTTCAGCAGTACATGGTACATTCACAAAAATTGACCATGTACTAGGGCACAAAATCATTGCAAACAAGTGCAAAAGGGCAGAAATAATAAATTCAAACTTCTCAGAACACAATGCAATAAAAATAATAATTAGTAAGGGTACATGGATAGATAACTCAAAAATTAATTGGAAATTAAACAATGATACTCCAAAACCAGCTAGTTAAAGAACAAATCGTAGAAACCAATTAATAACTTCATTGAAGAAAATGACAATGGTGAGACATCCTTTCAAAAACTATGGGATGCAGCCAAATCAGTACTTAGGGGGAAATTTATATCCTTGAGTTCATATATAAACAAATTAAGAAGGGCAGAGGTCAATGAATTGGGCATGCAAATTAAAAAACTAGAAAGTGAACAAATTAAAAACCCTCAGATGAAGACTAAATTAGAGATCCTAAAAATCAAAGGAGAAATTAATAAAATTGAAAGTCAAAGAACTATTGATTTAATAAATAAGACTAGAAGCTGGTACTTTGAAAAAAAAACAAATAAAATCGACAAAGTACTAGTCAGTCTAATTAAAAAAAGGAAAGAAATAAAACAAATTGACAGTATCCAAAATGAAAAGGGAGACCTCACCTCTAATGAAGAGGAAATCAAGGCAATCATTAAAAACTACTATGCCCAATTATATGGCAAAAAATATGGCAATCTAAGTGATATGGATGAATACTTACAAAAACATGAATTGCATAGGCTAAAAGAAGAAGGGATAAATTACCTAAACAACCCCATATCAGAAAAAGAAATTGAACAAGCCATCAAAGAACTCCCTAAGAAAAAATCCTCAGGTTCAGACGGATTCACAAATGAATTCTATCAAACATTCAAAGAACAGCTAACCCCAATACAATACAAACTATTTGACAGAATAAGCCAAGAAGGGTTTCTACCAAATTATTTTCACGACACAAACATGGTACTTATCCCAAAACCAGGCAGGTTAAAAACAGAGAAAGAAAACTATAGGCCAATCTCCCTAATGAATATAGATGCAAAAATCTTAAATAGGATACTAGCAAAAAGACTCCAGATAAAGAGGGTTATCCACTACGATCAGGTGGGATTCATACCAGGAATGCAAGGATGGTTCAATATCAGCAAAACCATCCACATAATTCACCATATAAACAAGCAAACCGACAAAAATCACATGATTATCTCAATAGATGCAGAAAAAGCCTTTGACAAAATACAATACCCATTCCTAGTGAAAACACTAGAAAGTATAGGAATAGAAGGGCCTTTCCTAAAAATAATAAATAGTATATACTTAAAACCATCAGCAAACATCATCTGCAATGGGGAAAAACTCAAAGCCTTCCCAATAATATCAAGAGTAAAACAAGGATGCCCATGATCACCTTTTATCATTTAATATTGTACTAGAAACACTAGCAATTAGAGAAGAAAAAGAAATTGAAGGCATTAAAATTGGCAATGAGGAGACCAAGCTGTCACTCTTTGCGGATGATATGATGATTTACTTAAAGAATCCTAGAGAATCAACCAAAAAGCTAATCAAAATAACCAACAACTTTAGCAAAGTTGCAGGATACAAAATAAACCCACATAAGTCATCAGCATTTCTATATATCTCCAACCCAGTTCAGCAGTAAGAATTAGAAAGAGAAATTCCATTTAAAGTCACCCAAGACAATATAAAACACTTAGGAATCTATCTGCCGAGACAAACACGGGAACTATATGAACACAACTACAAAACACTCTCCACACAATTAAAACTAGATCTAAACAATTGGAAAAACATTGATTGCTCATGAGTGGGACGAGCTAACATAATAAAAATGACCATCCTACCCAAACTTATATATCTATTTAGTGCCATACCCATTGAACTACCAAAAAACTATTTTACTGAATTAGAGAAAACGATAACAAAGTTCATTTGGAAGAATAAAGGATCAAGGATATCCAGGGAAATAATGAAAAAAAATACAAAGGAAGGTAGCCTTGCAGTCCCCGATCTCAAACTATATTACAAAGCAGTGGTCATGAAAAACAATTTGGTACTGGCTAAGAGACAGAAAGGAGGATCAGTGAAATAGACTTGGGGTAAATGACTTCAGCAAGACAGTATATGACAAACCCAAAGACCCCAGCTTTTGGGACAAATATCCAGTATTTGATAAAAACTGCTGGGAGAATTGGAAGACAGTGTGGGAGAGATTAGGTTTGGATCAGCACCTCACACCCTACACCAAGATAAACTCAGAATGTGTGAATGATTTGAACATAAAGAAGGAAACTATAAGTACATTAGGTCAACACAGAATAGTATACATGTCAGACCTTTAGGAAGGGAAAGATTTTAAAACCAAGCAAGACTTAGAAAGAGTCACAAAATGCAAAATAAATAATTTTGACTACATCAAATTAAAAAGGTTTTGTACAAACAAAACCAATGTAACTAAAATTAGAAGGAAAACAACAAATTGGGAAAAAATCTTCATAACAAAAACCTCTGACAAAAGTCTAATTACTCAAATCTATAAAGAGCTAAACCAGTTGTACAAAAAATCAAGCCATTCTCCAATTGATAAATGGGCAAGTGACATGAATAGGCAATTTTCAGTTAAAGAAATCAAGATTATTAATAAGCACATGAAAAAGTGTTCTACATCTCTTATAATCAGAAAGATGCAAATCAAAACAACTCTGAGGTATCACCTTACACCCAGTAGATTGTTCAACATGACAGCAAAGGAAAGTAATGAATGCTGGAGGGGGTGTGGCAAAGTAGGGACATTAATGCATTGCTGGTGGAGTTGTGAATTGATCCAACCATTCTGCAGGGCAATTTGGAACTATGCCCAAAGGGAGATAAAAGATTGTCTGCCCTTTGATCCAGCCATGGCACTGCTGGGTTTGTACCCCAAAGAGATAATAAGGAAAAAGACTTGTACAAGAATATTCATAGCTGCGCTCTTTGTGGTGATCAAAAATTGGAAAATGAGGGGATGCCCTTCAATTGGAGAATGGCTAAACAAATTGTGATATATGTTGGTGATGGAATACTATTGTGCTAAAGGGAATAATAAAGTGTAGGAATTGCATGGTGACTGGAACAACCTCCAGGAAGTGATGCAGAGTGAGAGGAGCAGAACCAGGAGAACATTGTACACAGAGACTGACACATTGTGGTATAAGAGATCGTAATGGACTTCTCCAGTAATAGCTTTACAATGTCCCTGAACAACCTGCAGCGATCTACGAGGAAAAAAAAATACTATCCTCAAGCAGAGGACAAACTGAGGGAGTAAAAACACTGAGGAAAAGCAACTGCTTGACTACAGAGGATGAGGGGACATGATCAAGGAGAGATGCTAAATGAGCGCCCTAATGCAAATACGAACAACAAGGAAATGGGTTCAGAGCAAGGACACATGTGATACCCAGAAGAATCACGCCTCGGCTAGGGAAGGGGTTAGGGGGGGTTAGGGGGGAAGAAAAGAAAATGATCTGTTTCCAATGAACAATGTATGAAAATGACCAAATAAAATACTGTTTTAAAAACTAAAAAAAAAAATAACCATTTGGAGCATTTTTCATGTACCTACATATGACTTTGATTTCTTCACATAACATTTTTGAAAAAAAGAAACAGAGTCAGAATTGAGGAGGAAGTTCATTTCAGGAATGGACAATAGCTTGTGCGATTCTAAGAATCCTTCCCTGAAACTCATGAACATTCCAAGAGATAGGGCATATGGGAGTAAAGGAATAGAAAACAGGACAAAAACATGCCTTTGAAGCCAAAAGTTGCAAGAATTTCTTTCCCTTGTTGTATTTTCCCAGCAAGACTATGTTATCAATGTACTAACTTCTTTCTTTAACAAATATTCATGTAAAAGACAGATCAGTGGCATTTAGGCACTCTTCCTTATGACTACAATGAATTCCAATATTCCAAAAATAACTCCTCTTGTTTATGCCTTTCTTGAAGTAGAAATGGAGTGAAAAATCTCCTTCTACTGACCCCAAATTACCTTTTTTGGGGGGAATATTGTTATATTTATTACTGTATAAAGGAAATTAACACATTAACCCTTGCCTTCTATGAACTGACAAACCTTGATGTGTAAAACAAATTCATTCAATTCTCAATCATCTATGCATGGCATATCCATGAAGTAGAAGACTTGACTGCACACTCAAAAACAAAGTAGGTACACTGATTATATTGCTGGTACATTATAAAAATCTATACAATTTCTGTATTCTAATAAACTGTGTATCAGTCATTATAGACAACTTTCACTTACACTATATGTATCATATATTTACAATTTTTTTGTATGTTGTCCTCATTAGAATGTGAGCTCCTTGAGGGAAAGGATTGTTTATTTGTTTTCCTTTCTTTGTATTCCAAATATTCGGCATTAGCCCACAGTAACTGCTTAAATACTTACAGACTGACTCAATTGTCTATTCGAAGGGAGGGAAGCAATGACCTTGGTATACTATCCTGCAATGTATTTCCCTTGTGAACTGTGCTTTCCTAAGGCCAATAGTAAAATTAATTTTCATTCCTTGAGCCCACACAAACTACTGATGAAGGAATGAAGCTTCAAAGTGTAATATATGACAGAGAAAGTCAAACTGAAATCATGTTGAACATATTACATGACATGTATAATCCACATATGAGTAAGTAAGAGTTGATTACATATGCATATTTTGTTCATGTCATTGTTGCCTGTTTAAGATTGCAATCTCCTAGAGGGCAGGGATAATTTTTAAGTTACTTTATACAAGCCTCAATATAATACAATACACTTAATAAAAAAGCTTTTTGATGATGGGAATAAATTATGATCTTAATCACATTCATAAATTCTCCTAGGAACTTCTTACAGTCCAGGGTATGGATTTGGTTAACATTCTTCATTTAAAATAACAACAAAAAAAAAGTTCTGGTATGTACCATAACTATGCATTGTTAAAATCATGCAAGATGTTAGATTGTTTGCAAACTAAATTTTTCCATCATTACCCTGGTCAACTGTATTCTACCCTTAACTACAATTGGTATCAGAGTAACCAAGAAAAAGATGACTGACATACAACCTCAAAGGTACTAAAGAAGAGGGTATGCATTCCAGGCTCTAATAGCCACTGCTAAAATGACCAATTAACCCTTATTAATGTGCAATTTAACACTTAAACAGCCTTCTCCTCCAATTGGGAAATGATAAAGGAAATGTTGTCCATCTGTACCTTTTCACAAAACCTTCTTCCATATATAATCACTTAGTCAGATGAGGGTCACATGTTTGAACTCTATTTTTTGGCACCACCATAACACATGGTCAGCCTTTGATATACTGAATAAAACACCAGATTGAAAGAAAAGGTATGGAATCGAGAAAAAGTTGGTCAGTTACTCAGTCAATCAATCAATTAATCAAGAAGTATTTATTAAATGCCTAATATGTGCCCGGGACTGTGCTAAGTCAGAAGATCTGAACTTTCAGTCTCAATTTTCTCTAACAATTAAATTACATAACATAAGAAAGCACTTTGTGGTTCTGAAAGGAAAGATATGAGTAAAAGCTATAATCATTAGAATTAGCACAGTTTGCAATCCATTGCTCATATCAACATATTTAACTAATTATATTCTAACCATGGGGAAGTTCACAG
Source organism: Monodelphis domestica (assembly GCF_027887165.1). Taxonomy (NCBI): domain Eukaryota; kingdom Metazoa; phylum Chordata; class Mammalia; order Didelphimorphia; family Didelphidae; genus Monodelphis; species Monodelphis domestica. The sequence goes on along the minus strand of NC_077229.1, from coordinate 200,646,264 downwards.
TATCATGGATTTAGAGGTAGAAGAGATCTTAGAGACCATCTAGTCCAAACTCTTAATTTACAAATGAAGAAACTGAGGCTAAGAGAGGGTAAGTTGTTTGGCAAGATCCTGGATCTCCCTGACTCGAGAGTTTAGTACTCTAGTCACACTACATAATCTCTGAGTTAGGAAATCTATATTCCATCAGACCACCAGCATTATTTGTATAATAGAATTTTCAACAGAGCAGTTTTAGTCAGACTCTTCCCTTTCCCAACAAGAAAGATTTTACAATTAAGAGATGACAATAACATCTAGAAATATGAAACATTCACCTGTTTTTAAAATTGAACTCCTGATTTCTTAAGTTCTTGAGAAAATATTAGCATTAGCTATCAATGTAAAAATATTTTTCTTGGTGTTTTTTTTTAGTTTGTTTGTATTTAATCTCAGGTTAAAGTTTAGTTTGGTTTAATTTCCTAAAAATCTAACTTAGATGGTTTTAGCAATTAAATTTCAAAATTTTCATATATGTCTACCTCTAAAGGTAAGATGCTGGTGATAAGGAATACATATCCCTTGTGGGGCATTTTGTAAAAGAATGAAGTCCTGAGCTAAGTCAATTAGCCTTGATACTTTACCATATCATAACTCTTTCTCTTTGGAAAGTTTGAGGGAGAAGCCATGTACTCAAAACCCTCTATTTTGAGAGAGTAAAGCTCAGAAATTTCTTACCTACCTGCAGTATTCTGGAACATCTCTGATTTTTGCTCAGTGCTCCTGTACTGGGTACCCACACTCTTCTCCCCTTCCCTCTGCCTCAACTTTTCAGCTTCCTTTTTTGTTTTCTTTTCTCATTATAAGGGCTTCTTGAGGGCAAGGACTATCTTTCTTTTTCAGTATGTGTATTCCCAACACTTAGAATAGTGAAGACACATAATAGACACTAGATAAATGTTTATTGACTTACTGAGTGAGTCACTTTATTTGGTAAGGACCTTATAGGTTATCTAGTTAACCTGGATTTAACCATGAATCCCCTTTGTACCATCACTGACAAATGATCATGAAGCTTCTGCCTGATTAAATTAGATAATATACAAAAATTGCTTGGCACAATGGCTAACACATAGCAGATGCTTAATAAATACTTGTTCTTTTCCCCTTCTCTCTGCCTGAAGATATCTAATAGTGACCTAATCCTAATACTTCCTGAAGCAGCCTATTTGTCTCTTATTGGGAAATCTTTCCTTACACTGAATCTGAATCTGCCTTCCTACAACCTGTAGCCATTGTACTCTAAGTCTATGGTGGCAAAACTATGGCACATGTGCCAGAGGGGATACTCAGGGCCCTTTCTTAGGGCATGTACGTTGTTGCCCCAGCACAGAGTTTGCCAGAATTCATTACAGAGGCATGACTGGGCTGCTTTCTCCCTCTCTCTACACAAACTTGATGGCATTTCTCATATCACTTGCCCCTCTAAAATGCTTGCCATTACAGTCTTAAAGTATAAAGAGACATAGCATGCCCTAGTCATGTTGGTGAACCTATGGCACACTTGCTGGAGGGGGCTGCTCCCCTCCCCTTCTCCATGCATGCCTGAGGACATTTCTCACATGGCACACTCCTCTGTCCAGCAGCCCAATGAAAGTATTTCCTCCCTCCCCTGTCTGGGGTAAGGTGGTGGGTGGCTTACATACAATATGAGGGTTGTAGTTTCAGCACTTGGTCTCTAAAAGATTCACCATCACTGATTTAGGGTCAAACACAATCCTTCTACTAAATGACTAGTCTTATCCAGTATTGTTATCATCAAAAAGTCAAGTAAAACAATACATTTGTGGAATTTTACATTTAATTTCAATTAAATTAATGATGAAATATTTAATTTATTTTAAAGAATAAATTTCTCTAATCAAAAGATAAGTGTCTAACTTTACACTTTCTCCATATGACATCTAGGATGCAGATAATGCTCAGTAAACAACATTAAATAACAAATTGTAACTTGGGAGAAATATAGGTGCCAGGGAACCTCCCTGAATTTTTAGACTGATTGTTTATTCAATCTAGGAATTTAGAGCCACATCAACTTCCCATTTTTAAATAATTGACCAAAGTAATCTTGTAATGCTTCTGATCTGATTGATGCATTGCTGGTCTAAATAGGTTTCCTTTGTGAATGGAAGGTAAAAACAGAGTTGGGAGTCTTTACCCTATAAGAAAAGTTTGAAGAATGGCCTGGTTATAGATTCACCAAATACAGTTTAAAAGGGTAGGATTTTCCTGGAGCAAGTAGCAAGGGAAAATCCATAGTACTAAGGAATCCCTGATCCTAGTCTTGTACTTTATAACTTATTATTAGACAATCTGGGCAGCAAGGTGGTGCAGTGGATAGACTGCCAAGTCTCATCTTCCCAAGTTCAAATATAGGCTCAAACACTAACTGTATAATTCTAGATAATTCACATAACTGTTTATCTAAGTTTCCTCATCTGTAAAATGAGCTGAAGAAGGAAATGCAAACTACTCTAGTATCTTTACTGAGAAAACCACAAATGGGTTCACAAAGAATTGGACATGACTGAAAAACAGCTGAACAACAACTAGACAAGTAATCAATAAGCATTTACTAAGCTTCTACTATGTGCCTAGAAATGTATTATGTCACAAAAAAATAAAGACAAAAAGTGGAAAAAAATCCCTATTTTCATATTCTATTCTGAAACAAGTACTGGATTCAGATTAATTTCATTAAACTGTGAAAGGGATTTCTTTATTCTCTTTGTCTGTTTTGAGTTAACAATTACTTAATCCCTACTTAACATGTTGTTATCAAGTAACAGAATTCATAAGTCACTTACTTGGAGAGCTCCACCCTTTTAATCAGAAACTTGTGAATTCTTTGATAAAAATTGACACCTTCAGAGGATGAGAAGTGGATCCCATAGACACTGCCCCCTGGGCAGTGCTAGGCAATTTGGAAGCTGTGGTTGGCCCCTGTGAAGAAGGGAAGAAACAAGAAGCAATAAAAAGTTCTGAGTTTCCTTTGCTGGTGGTCATCTTCAGAGCTCATCTTCAGCAGGTCTTCAGGAGGTGACTTGGGACTTCGACCTTGGCTTCAACTTGGGATTGTTTCTTGGGTGAGCTGGCTTTCCTTTCTTGGCTTCTAGAGAGAGATTAGCTCTGGAGAGACTTTCCCCTCTTGGAGGAGGCCATGTGAGTAGAACTCCAGATCTTCCAGTTGAGGGTTAACAAGCCCTGCCAAGCTGGGCAGAGCATCATAGCAATATGTGGAGTGATGGGCTAGACATTTTCTCTACCCTCATTTGGAATTTCTATACTTTCACTCTTTCCACCTCTTTGTAAATGAAAGCTATTAAAAGTATTTTGACTCGAGCTATAATATTTTAAATTAGTGACCACCATATTAGAATTCTCATATATTTAGTCAAGCCCTTAATTTAATTACCTACAACACTTAGTGTCTATCTTCCCTGTGATAATTTTCTTCTGAGGAATTCTCATTTGCCTTCCAAATGGGCTAGCAGATTTCTGGGTATCTCTCAATTCAGAATACCAGAGAATACCTTTTGGAAATCCTTCTACTGCCATCGGGCATAATTCCTCTTCAGAAATACCTTGCTTTGGAGATGACTCCATGGTTTCATACATGGTTATCCCACCTAGAAAAGTTCCTCTTAGGATTTATCTCCCTATCATTCAAAGCTCCTCTCCTTTCTCCAAATTGAAAATCACATCTGGTTTGGAAATATGATGCCCCAATTAGTCTAGATTCCTAAAATTCTCTAGCATTACATCTCTGTATAGATATTTCTGACTAGGATCTAGTTGTTCCCACTCTTCCTGGGTAAAGTACCCAGCCATATCCTTGAATGTCAGTAATTCCAGAGATCTCAATGTCACTAGGCCAGAATACATTATTTTCTGTTCAGTAATCCTCCTAGGAGAAAGACTGATTCCTCAAAAGGTCAAACTATCCCTTAGTAGGTATCTAATGGTTGTTGACTGACTGATGAAAAGGCCAAAGCAACAGAAGTCTTGATGCTGAGGAGCCCTATTTTCATATTCTATCAGTAGCAACAGTAGATCTGTTCAAGTAGGTAAAAAGATAAATAAATGCAGCTTACTTTTTGAACCCCAAGAATGGCACTTCATATTTATCTCTTTTAAATTTCATATTGATCTAGATTTTATAAAATGGATCCATACTAAAACTATAAATTTGTGAATTATCTGAACAGAAATAGTAGCTGAAGCCACAGAAGGGAGTGTAATTGTAAAAGGATAGAACAGAAGGAGAGAATCAAGAAGATAGACAGTTGAGGTGGGGGGAACACATTAAAGGATCAGAAGTTAAGGTAGGATAGAGTAACCAATAGACTAGGGTGGTCTACAGTGTCAAGAATTAGAAATCAAGGAGGTTGAAAAAATAGGTCATTTGATTTGGTGATCAGGAAATCACTGAGGAATTTCAGAAAATTGTTTGTCTCAGAGACAATAACATCCAACTGACAAAGAATTGAGCATGATGAAAAGAGTACTAAAGAAATAAAGGCATTTATTTAATGTAGATATGAGAGTTGTCTTCTAATATTTGAAGGATATGAAGGAGATTAACTATGTTCTTATTGGTCCCAGAGAAAGAATTAGGGGCAATAGATAAAATTTGTAGAGAGGTACACAGATTTCATACAAGGAAAAATGCAAAATTGCTTAAGATAGTAATTTCCCCAACCCAGGATATCCTTAAATGAAATCTATATTTGTAAGAAATGCTGCAGAGGAGACCATATTAGGGACATGGAGAGTCAAACTGCATAGTCTCTGAGTTTTGTCTCAGTTTTGTGACTATTATTTCTAACGTTCCTCCTGAGCTATAATCAGAACTGAAACTCACTAAGACTGCTGACTCTGAGATATCAATTGATAATTATCCTTACGTTTCTTCTGGGTATAACTTTTTGCTTCTTATAGTCCTTCTACTGTAGGTAACTAAAGGCATCAGAGAAGCTAGATGTAGGTCAGCACAGATATACCTCCTCCAATCTGATTTATTAAAAGAGTACAATTCAAAACTCTTAATTATGAATATCAAGTTACTTAATACTTTCTAGATGTATTGGTTTCTAATTAGGCTTCAAATCTTAGTCTTAGTTTTCCTTTCACAATTATCTAAACTTGGATTCTATAGAAGACATTCTCTAGAAATCTATCATAGTATATTTCATGGTGCCTTAGAAAATGGAAGGTAAATTTATGTTTTCCATATAGATACTCCTTTACCACACCATTTTAGCAGACTTCTGACTTCATATGACTTCTACAATGTTCAATTATCCATCTTGATATTTTCAACCTGCTCTCTCATACCATTGATTAGTTGTAATTTTAATCAAGTTGCTCTCAGAAATTTTTCAAGTTGAATCACTCTAATTAATGTAATCACAGCAGTCCTTAGACAACTGGATTGAATCAGTCCATCAAGGGTATAAATGAGAAGATTTTAATCAATGTGGGTGGAGTTAAATACTTTAATAATTGTATTAAATAGAAAAATGTTATTGGCTAAAAGAAGGACCCAACTCTGAACCAGTGTATTTACAACCCAGCAAACCACTGGAATCATACATTCTAATAGCAGGCCAATCAAATCTAGCAGCAAAGGACACCTTAAAAGGAATTGACCTGGGGAGTAGGGGAAACAAGTTTCCCTCTCCCTTCCATACTGAATGATTGATGACTTTGTGAACTTAAAAAGGATAGAATACCTAGAGTATCCATTAGCATCACTAAATGCTAATTTAGTCCATCAGGACTCCTTACTACATAATGATAGTGTATAGCAGGGCCTGCTTTGGGGGCAGAGAAACACATAAAGACAAACTAGATACTCTGATACTTGAAGTACAGACAGATTCAGAACAATACAAAGACACTAACCCTAGGATCCTCACAAAAATCTATAGGGAAACTTCATTTGTAGTCCACTAAAGAAGAAAAGTACTTCTACTATCTAGGTTTATACCTTCTCCACTTGTGCTTTTAAATGTGACCTCTGAGTGCAATTGTAGTTACCTATCCTCTGGGGTCCTTGACAGAAAATGAAGGTAGAAATCAGGAGAGTTTTCTCAAAGTTGATCATAGAAACATAGATTTACAGTTGAAATGGACCATTAGAGGTCATCTAGTCTAAATTCTTCATTTTACCGATGAGGAAACTGACCTCCAAAGAGGTTATTTGACTTGACATGGATCAGTAAACTGATAGAGGCTGAATAGAGAGGCCATCTTCTTTAAACCTGTTATTTCATTACTTCAGGTTTCAAGATACCAGAAGCCATTTCTCTATCCTAATACCTTAAGCAAAAGGAACACTCATCATAAGATGCCCCTGGCATCTACAGACAAAATCAAGCATTGCAGGTCAGTGTGCCTGAGGGTGTCTGCACTCCAGAAAGTAAAGGCAGAGGAATATGGAAGTTGGAGGATCCTCAGCACTATAAGGCTTCTGATAATATTTTCCCAAGGAATTCCCAAGGAACCCTTACCCTGAGTTGGTCTGGGTGTTAGAAGCCTCAAGGAACAGTGTCAAGAGCTCTGCCCTCAGGATTCGAAATGACCTGTAACTGAAATTTGCTCCATGACCAACCTAACTTCTCAGAATCTTGGTTCCTTTCTACATAAAAAAGAAGTAACTGCCATGTTATAAGATGATATATGTAAAGTGCTTTGCAAAATTTAGCATGTAAACAAATTCAAGCTATTATTTTTAATCCTTTTTCCCCCACCTCTACACATAGTAGTATATCAAGCAATGGTGAAAAAGAAAGAAGATCAGATTTTGCCTAATTTGTTTTAGACAAATTGAGGGCAACGGAGCTTACCTTTATATTTCTGTTTCAAAAGGAGTTTGGAAGAGTAGAAGGAGTTAGAAACTGAGGAAACCTTACACTTTAGCCTTGACTCTGCTCTCCAATCCCATAGCCTAGGTTCCCATTTTGCCTGACTTTCCTTTACTTTGGACCTTTTTATTACCCAAAACTGCCTAATATTTTATGTCTGTCAACTTCCCCTTCCTACCTAGCTAAACTCTTAATCTGCGCCTCACCTGCACAGTAATTCCCTCCTAAATCCCATAGAGATGCAATGATGGGGGTGGGGCAGTGGGAAGAACAATGAACTAAGTCAGAAACCTGAGTCTGACACCTCATTTCACCATTCAGTAGTCCTGTGACAGTAAAAAGGTTTTGAGCCTCTTCATACTTCAATTTCCTAAACTGGAAAAAAAAAAAGCACTTGCCCCATTAGCCTCCAAGTTTCTGTATGTAAAATGGTGGATTGCAGAGTGCTCTCACTAAAAATACATAATTGGCAAAGTGTCCTCCAATTAACAAAATTTAAGTGGTCTGTTTTAAAGGAAGAAAAATGAGGTTCAATAATGCATCTGTCCATTGTAACTAATTAACTTTTTTTTTAATGCTTTAAGAGTCCAGGCATTGCTATTTTATACCATATGTGACTACTCTGTTTATTATTAAACCGTGCTAGTGTCCATTGAAATGGAATTAGCATCTCTGTAGTTAAGCCGGTGACCTGACTGTTATATCTGTTCACCTTGAAAGACAGCCAGCAGATGAGTAATTTAATTGGCTTTGAACTGGCATATTGTAGTCATTTGTATATTGTTTTTTGCATGATGTATTTGCTGTTCTCTACTAAATACTCACTTTGCTATAAAATAACACCCACCTAATGGCCTTTAAAAGAACTTTAGCACCTCCTTAAGGAAAGAGATGCCATTCCATTATAGATTGCACATGTGTTTTTTTTTAAATTATTGGTTTAAAATTAGTTTAATGGGCTTCATCTAGGATTTGCTGAATGAAGTGGGTTTCACGTTTGCCAACTTCCCTGCATTCTATTAGCCTAATGGTTGGATAAGCAGTCATTGCTCAGATGGCCCTTACATGAAGATCAAACCATTGCATAAATGAAGCCAGTAGGAATTATACAGATTTGGCTATATAGCTTGCATGACAAATGCAAAACATGAACGAAAGTCAAATAGGGGCAAATGCGACCCTTTAGCAACTAATCTCTTGGCCTGGGAGATATAATCCAGCTTTTGAAATTGGCCCAGAATAAACCTACAAATTAATGAAATCCCTAGTATTTTTATAGGCTCTTTACAGAGGAAATTAAACCTAAAAGCAACATCTCAAAAATATTTGCAAGAAATACATTCCTCTTTTATGCTAATTTGGAACTTGAACCTGTGACCCTAAAACAAGCAGTTTCCAAGGATGAGGGAAATCTTATGAGGATTTCAGTATCAAGTTCTCTTAGGATGCAACTCTCTGTTGCTGAAAATATCTATGAGTTGCAAAAACCTGGAAAAGACAGAGCCGCAAGGAATTCCTACTTCTAAAAGTGGGACAGGAGGAAATTTGATCCTGAATAAGAATCCTTTCAGGGTCAGAACTCCTTGATAGTTAATTAGAAACTTTAGCCTTAACACATTCAACAGAAAGATAAGACGACATCATAATATGAGGATTCAAAAATGCTGGAAAAAATTATCAAGGGTTTAGGTTTCATGTGTCATGCTGCAAAACTAGCCAATAGTTTGTCAGTCAGAAGTATTATGCTGACACAGTGAAGAAAAGATTGGTTATGGGGAGGAGAAATATGGAACTGTCTCAAGTATGATCAGACAGGTCCCACAGGTTTTGAAGGAAAATATAATTCTTAATCAATATCCAAAAGCTAAAATTAGAAATTTATGAGGTAGAAAAGGATGGAAAGTTAAAGAACCAATAAACCTTTGTAGCTATGTAATATGTAGCACCAAACCTCCTACAACTCTGAGATGCCTCATCTCTACAGTTCTAAGGTTCTATTTTGTCATCATGTATTCAGTGTGAGTCTCTACCTTAATAACACTTTCTCATAGACCATGAGATTTGACATATGAAATAATCAGTATAAAACTCTTAATAAAAAAGGGTAACAAAATAAATTAAGGATGTTTCATTAAGTAGCCATACTCTTGGCACAAAACTACATAACTGTCCTTATCAAAAGATTATTCATAGAACTGGTCTTACTAACCTCTTCCCATCCTGAGTTTCTTGTATCCAGACTCACAGCCACAAGTGTCAGAGGTCAATAGCTATAATATTTTCTCTGCTGAAATACTTCCCATAACATTTTTCTGCAAAAGTAAATCTTAGGGGCAAATATTAGCATGGCCCCCAGTTGAACAAATTCTTCTGACCCTTGTAATGAGAAACCTCATGGAAACTACTGTTATAGCTTCTGCCACCCACATTAAACCCAACAATCACTCCTTCTTGTCTCCTCTCTTCCTCATGTCAACTATGAAAATACTATTTTCCCCACTGCTTAAAAAATAAGAACATGAATCCAACATGCACTCAATTAGAAATTAAGATGACTTTCTCCCTATAGAATATAGCATATAGGACCCTCTAAAAAAGAAAGAAACAAGTATTTCTTAAGATCTTACTATGAAACAGGCACTGTGGGAAGTACTTTTCAAATACTATCTTCTTTGATCCTCACAACAATCCAGGGCGGTAGATGTCATTATCATTCCCATCTTAGAGCTGAGGAAACTGAGGAAGAGAGAAGTTAAATGACTTGTCCAGTGGAGTATCTAGTATCTGAGAACACATTTGAACTCAGGAATGCCTGAATCTAAGCTCAATATTTTATTCACTCTTTCACCAAGTTATCTCTGCCTCTCTAGAAGAAAATAGGTTTTGATGCTGTAAAAAATAAGAATAGAGTGTATTCTTAATTCCCTGGAAAGAGACCATTAAATAAGAAAGATGAGATAGGAGTATTTGGTAACTCATTATTGGGAGATACTATGAAAACCGTATATATATATATATATGTAGATATGCTATTATTATAATGTGCATTTGGAAGATGATAGAAAACCTTCAAACACATATGGAACCAGACTCTCCTCACTCTAGGTAATGCATGGGGACATGTGGCCTCAATGACATTCTTTATTGACCAGTGTCTTGTTCGACTTCTAGGTATGTATAGTTTAGGATCTTAGGTGATTCTAATGCATGAAATTAAACCCCTAGAAGTAAAACTAAGTGATAGAAAAGTCTTTGAATGGAATTTGATCATTTATTTCTTATTGTATATTGAATTTTGAAACAACAAGTAAAATCCTCAGTTGAGACATTTCCATTTTTAGTACAAAAATATTTTTAAGTATAATTTATTGCAATACTTTTTTTCTTGCAAAGTAAGACAATAGTTTTCCTTATAGTATAACTGTTGATAATGCCAATTTTTGCTTGCTAAATATTTGATCATTTTTTTCTTTTATATTGTTTCTTTATAAATATCTTTACTAAGCCATCTTTGTACCACCACCACCCCAAAGATAATAGTAGCTTCTTCAGTTAAGGGTTTGACTTATTGTTTTGTTTATCATCTTTACTTAATAAAGTGATGAAGAAAATGTTAAAAATATAAGATTACACTTAAAAGGGTGTTGTACCTACATTTGGGGATTCCAGGGGAGGTGGATATCTGGTTGTTAAACATTTACCAGTACATCACTGCATATATTTGCCAAGCCAGTTATCAGAGGGAGTGTTAAGTAGATATATGAAGAACATAAACGAAGAGAAATACTAATTCACAGGTCGCAAGTATTCAAGTATTCAAGAACAATGACTGTAATAAGACTCTTTGATTCAGACATTTATATATAAATAATAAAAGTAAAGATAATAAACAAAATATCCTAAAGAGATAGATACAAAGAGACAGAATTTACCTTCCCACATTCACTGAGACATTGCAGTCTGTGATTTATGACTGAAATATAGCCGCAGAACCATATGCCTTATTCAAAAGGAACATATTAGATTAAAAGGAATATAGATTATCATTATCATCAAAGAATGTTAGAACTGGAAGGTAACTTAAAGATGATTTGGTCAAAATCCCCTATTTTAAAGATGAAGAAACTGAGGCCCAAAAGGGAAAGTAATTTGTCTGACATCACACAGAAAGTTAGTGTCAGAGGGAAGAATTAAATACACATCTTCTTAACTCTAATCCAAATGTTCTTTTTTTCTTATAAATTTAATAACTATTAACATTAATATATCCTCACATGTTACAAAATAAAATCATACTTAAAATCTTGAACAGATTATGCCTTCCATAATAACCAAATAAACAAGCAAAAAAGTATTTTTCTCATGGTACTCCTCAATGTCTGAAGCTTTTCTACCATTGATTTTGTCTTAAGTTTCTATATAATGTCAGTGTCATATAATGTCACATAATGTCAATTTGTATGCTGATCTGTGCCTACTGAATCTTACTTGGAATTAGTTTTCAAGGTCTTTATATATTCCTTGTATTTCTAGTTTTTTAATAGAGTGCTAATATTACAAGACATAAGTACAACACAGTTTATTCTGAATTTTCTGGCCATTAGAAATAGAAATTATTTCTATTTTTAACTATTATAAATAAAGTGATCATAATATTACTATACCAATGCACCAATTTTCTAAAAATGAGATGTTTTACAATAAAATCCTAGTAAAGAAATCAAAAGTTCAAAATATATGAAGAATTTTGTGATTCATATTATAAATTGACATAGATTCTCAAATGAGTTGAACCAGTCTACAATTCCACCAACAACTGAGTAGTCAATCAGGCAACAAGCATTTGTTAACTATCCACTGTGTTCCAGGGTGGTACCAAGATAAAACATCAGATCTAGAGTCAGAAGGCCCAAGTTCAAATTCAACTTCAGACACTTCCTAGCTGTGTGACCCTCAGCAAGTCATTTAGTTCTATTTGCCTCAGTTCCTCATCTTTAAAATGACCTGGAGAAGGAAATGGCAAACAACTCCAGTATCTTTGCCAAGAAAACTCCAAATGGAGACAGGAAGAGTCAGCAATAAAAATGTTCCTGGTACTGTGCTAAGTACTGGGTATACAGGAAAAGAAAAGAAATTTTGCTCTCAAGGTTATTTGCTATCAAAATTGCTATTAAGGCGATTTGTCTAATGGAAGATACAGCACACAAAATGTTATAGACAAATAAGATATAGACAGGATAAATTGGGGTTAGGCACTCAAAGATTAGGCACTAAGATAAAGAAGTAGAAGAAAAATCTTGCAGAATGTAAGACTTTATATGAATCTTGAAGAAAATCATGGTTGTCAGCAGTAGAAAACTTGTTTCCTTGTAGTCCTAGGGAAAAAATGAACTTTACCATTTTTTTCATTTTTTTTACAATTTATTTGGTAAAAAAATAATCTCTTAAAGCTGTTTTGATTCTTCATTTTACATGATTATTTGGGAATTTAAATAGCCTTTCATGTTTACTAATGATTTCTATTTTATTAGCAAAAATTTTCTGTTCATGCTGTTTAACTGTCTGTCTATTGGAGATGCCAATTACTCTTGTAGATATGAAAAGATTCCTTTTATGTTCTGAGTGTCAGACCTTTATCCCATATAATTATTGCCAAATATTTCACTCTCTTTGTTAAATATAAGAGAATTTTAATAGATTGCAACTTAATCTGAATCAACTGTATAGTAGAGCTGCCAAAAATATAATGATCTCATGCTGTATTAATAGAAATCTAATACTGAATGACAGAAGTATTAGTCCAACTTTATTCTGCTCTGATTATACCATATCTTTAGCTTGTGTTTGATTCTAGATGCTAACGATTATAAACTAAGATACATGGAAAAGAAGAGTGCCTAGGCTAGTGTCAGGCCACATCTGGAGTTCTGTCCTCAGCTCTGGAAGCCAATATTTCAGATAGACATTGATAGGCTAAAAAGCAGACATTAAAAAGATAAGCAGGACAGTAAGGAGCCTAAGCTAATGTCACAGAAGGATTAGTTTAGGGAACTGAAGACATAACCTGAAAAAGAGAAGACAGAGATATGATAGCTATTTTCAAATGTCTAGAATTGGATGTCATAGGAAGGAAAAACTGGATGTTTCCCCCTTAAGCCCAAATAGCAGAATTAGTAGCCATGACTTTTTTTGCTGTTCAATCATTCAGTTGTGCCTCACTCTACATGACCCATCAGGTTTTCATGGCAATGATATTGAACTGGTTTGCTATTTCCTTCTCTTGCATATTCCCATTTTACAAATGAGTAAATAGGTATTATGGAATTGTTCAGGGTCACACAGCCAGACTTGAACTCAGACATTCCTGACGCCACATCCAGTGTTTTCACTACCCCAACTGACTTCCTGAGGAACTATGGCTAGAAGTGAAAAAGAGGCAAATTTGGGGTTGATTTCAGAAAAAAAAATTTCCTAATAATTAGAGCTACTCAAAAGGAAATGACCTGTCTTAGTGGCTAGTATATTCCATTTCACTTGGTTTCTTTAAGCAAAGATTAAATGACTATTAGATAAATAAAAATTCTTTTTCCAGCATAGGTTAAATTCAGGGACTTCTGAGTTCCTTACAATTCTGATTTTTTTTTAAATTCTGTGGAGCTTGAAATACTATATAGTACAGAGGAATCAGAAGATCTATATTCAAATCCCACCTCTGATGGTGAACATTATCATTTTTTTCTTCCTTTGTGAAAGTGACAATCAATTAATCAACAAACCTTTATTAAGCACTTATTATGTTCCAGGCACTGTGATACAGGATCTGGGCATTAGGGATACAAGGAATGGAAAATCACAAAACACACACACACACACACACACACACACACACACACCACATCTAACTTTATTATGCCTTAATGTTCTCATCTATAAATGTGTTGATTGGATTAAATGACCTCTGAGATCCATCCCAGCTCTAGATCTAGGGACATTAGCAAGTTTCACTTGGAGAGTAGCTGATTTAGGGGAATGACCTAGGAGCTACCTTCAAGGGTAATCATATAGATGAGATATCACCTGGAAGAGTGACCAGAGATAAAAGGAATTATCCTAAGAGGCTAAACAAGGACAAATGAATAAGGATTAAGGGAGGAAGTTTATAGGGCAAAGTAAAGAAAACATTTCTTAACAATTAGAACTCCTCAATAGAAGCTTACATGATCACTCAATTCAGATGTTCTGAAAGAGATTTCTGTTCAGGCATTAATTAGAATAGATTACCTTAGCTAATCCTTTCAACTTTCTGCATTTTTGTATTTATTTAAAATAGAAAGTGAGTAATGGACAATTTAAAAATAAATAAATAAATAAATAAGCATGACTTCAAGAGAAAGAATCTATGATCAAGTAAATAAAAGGAAATAATCCCGATGAGAATAACAAAGGAACAAACATTTATTAAGCACTTATATGACAGGTATTATACTAAGTCCAAACTGTTAGAACTGCCTGCAGTTCCTACATACTTTTCTTGGTGGGTGGACACCTGAGAAGGGTATTGGAAACTGAGAAAAAATGGTTAGGGGAGAGAGAGAGAGAGAGAGAGAGAGAGAGAGAGAGAGAGAGAGAGAGAGAGAGAGAGAGAGAGAGAGAGAGAGAGAGAGAGAGAGAGAGAGAGAGAGAGAGAGAGAGAGAGAGAGAGAGAGAGAGAGAGAGAGAGAGAGAGAGAGAGAGAGAGAGAGAGAGAGAGAGAGAGAGAGAGAGAGAAAGGAATAAAGACTCAGAGACAAGGAGTTAAAAAATATAGGCTCCATCGTGCTTGCCCCTCTGATGGAATTGAGAGAGGGCTCTACACATGTCCTTAAACTTTTATTGGAGAGTTTAGGAATGTGGAGTGGGAGATAGCTAATGGACATGTGATGTGGCATAGGTTTTAATATTGGCTCAATTGACAATCAAAGAGGAGGATGTTAATCAAAAATGTGACTTGGTAAGGAATGTGGTCTAACAATGTGGGAGCTAGGACCCTGTGGCAAATAATGTCCTGCTCAGAAATTCTTTTGTCCTTTGGACTGAAGATTTGGAAATATAGTAATCAAAAAGTAACATGACCATGAGTCTGATATATGCACACATAAGATACAATATCAATACACCAATAATACTTTCAAGATGCTAATATACCTGGTATGCTAAACAAACAAAAAGAAAAATAATCTTTGCTCTCAAAGAGCTTATACTCTAGTGAAGATAGGCAACACATAAAAGGGAACAAAAGGTAAAGAAGGGGAGGGAAGTTCCCAACACAGGAATCTAATTTTGAAATCCAAAAGCCAAAAATAGGATCAACAGGGAAATGAAGACCAACTTGTGTCTCTACACATAATAGAGGCTCTATGAAGAACTTACCAAAGGGCAAAGGAGATAGATCTTACAGAGAACAAACAATGAAGCAGACAAATAGAGTTTCTCTAAAGACGAAACAGGTATTGTCTGAAATATACCCACCCTGGGTTTTCAGAGTATTTATCTCTCATGGTTCCTCCTACATATCTAACCATTTTTTCCTAGTTTCCTCTACTAGTTCTATATTCATGTCATACCTATTAACTACAGCTATACCATGCACAACATCCAATGTTTCAGCAGATGGGCTAAACTAGGTTGAGGGTAGCCAACATAATTTAAACCTGTCAGTGATCTAATAAGATGTCTATCCCAAGCATTTGAAGATTTCTCCCAGGCAGAAAGGGTGATTGAAAACAATTTGTTCTGAGAGCCATGAAGGAGGCTAACGCAGCATTGTGGAGCTCTTAGAGATTGGTAAGACATCAAAGACTCCCAAGGTCACCACTGAAGCCATCATCAGTAGTACTGACTTTTGTCTTGCCATTAGATTTCAATGACTCAGGAAGTGATGCTGACAATTTTGCTCAGTTCTGCCTCACAAAAATCCAATTCACACACAAGTCAAGATATCATTCATAGTTACATCATTGATCTTCAAAAATGGATGGAAAACAATTTATTAATTATGGTTGTCCCCCAAGATTATGTTTTGAGTCTTTTTGTCTCTTCTTTATGCACCTGGAGACCTCATAAATTCAATTATTGTTCAATCTGGATGCCCCATTAGGGATCTCAAATTCAATATATCTGAAAGAACTTATGATCTTTTCCCAAAATCCCACCCCTCTTCCAAATTCCACTATTACTATTGTGAGGGGGGAAAGGAGTTAAATTTTAAAAGTGTTGAATTTGATTATTTAAAAGTGGTCACCAGAAATTTAATTAATTCCAAATAGATTTATTTTACAATTTATTTACAAAATATAGAGAAGAATGAAGAAGGAAATCAGAGAGAGGATAGGGCAAGATATCTAACCTGAGTACTAACTAATTTACTCTCAGGCCCTCCCCACCACCAGCAGGGAGAGTTAGTTTCAGTCTGCCTTGGCAAAGCTGAGGACAGGGAGAAGTCTCTCAAGGTCTCTTCAGAAAAAAACAGCAGTTAAGAGTCAGCTTTTCACTTACCTCCTGTCAGTCTAGTCAGCAGATTCTCTATCAGCCCCTACTCCAAGTTGAACTCCCAGTAGAACTTTCTCTCACACAGGAGGTTCCACTCAAAGTGAGAGTTACAAGTCCAACTCTCACTTAGGCAGTTGCCACTCCTTTTTAAAGACACTTTCTTTAGCATCACTTCCCTTAATTTTTACTTCTTCCCATCACAGTTCACACTTACTTTTAGGACTGCCCAGGGGCAGTGAGTTGATTTTGATTTGTCACCCACTATTTCACTTGTGGGTCACAGACCTCCCACTTAGTGTGTGAAATGGGGTGTTTACACCTTTGGTGATTAAATCTAAAAAATGGACAGATCTCCCCACTACTGTAAGTAGGGTGTTTATACTTTTGGTGATTAAATCTAAAAATACGCAAGGGTTACAATTTAATTTTCACAATCAGGGGAGAGTTAATTAATTTCATTGTTATAATCAGGGGAGAGTTAAATTTAATCTTCACACTATCAAGAGAACCATTACAATTCAAAAAACCCAGACTTGCAACTTTATCATCCTTGTTTCCTCGCTCTATTCAGTCATTTGCCAAATATTGCTATTTCTATCTCCACAATATCTCTCCTCTGCAATTCCATTATCTCCACTGAAAGCTATGATCATAATTTAGTCCTTCTTCTCCTCTTGCATTCCCTATGCAACTGAAATAGTCTCCTGACTGGTCTCTTTTTTACTCCAATCTATATTTTACAAAGCTTCCAAAGTAATTTTGCTAAAATGAAGTCAACACCAATGGCTCCCTATTACCTCTGGCGTCAAACATAAACTCTTTTATTAGTCATTTAAATTTCTTCTTAACCAAAATCTATGCTATCTTTCAAGTCATTACACCCCTCTATACATTATACAATACAGTCATACTATTCTGTTTTATGTTCTTTACACATCACATTGTCTCTTATTTTTGTATGTTTACACTGATTGTCCCCCATTCCTGAAATGCTATACTTTCTTAATTCTGTCACTTGGAATTTCTGGGGAGGTAGGAAAAGGTTTTAAGATTAAGCTCAAGCAGTACCCTTTTATAGAAGGTCTTTTTAGTTCTTAGCTTCTTCATATTAGTACTTTCATATAGTGGAAGCTCACTTGCCTAGGCTCTCCCTCTAATTGGATGGCTCTCCCAGATCCTTTATTTAAGAAGCCACTGGGTACATGCTGGTCCTCTTCTACAATCCCCTAGCTCTTCATCCTGAAACCTCATGCCAGACTTTGAATTCACATATTGGAAGTTCTCTCTACCACCATCTGCTTAGAGGGAGTTGGCTTCTCACTATACTTAGATGGCTCCTCTCAATATTTCCTTATAAGGATGGTTACCAGGCTGCCACTCAGGATGCCCTCTACTATATCCCACCCCAACCCCATTCTTCTCTTTCCACCTCACCTTTTAACTCCCATTTATGGGTAATTTTCCCTTATTAGAATGTAAGCACCTTGAAGGCAAGGATTGCTTTTCTTACTACTTACATTTCTATTCTCAGAGCTTAGCACAGTGCCTGGCACATAGAAAGTACTTTATAAATGCTCAAGCCTAAAGGCAGCATGTTACAAAAAATGTTTTCTCCTCACAACTCCAGGGGACTTGAATCTCTGAACTGACAATATTTTATAGACATATAAACATCATATAGAGACATAGGACATGGCCAAGTTTCCTCAGAAAGTCTGATATTTCCTGTGCAACATTGCTGCACTTCATCAGAAATTTTTCCCATTTAATCTAAAGTTTATAATTGGTTGATTCAAAAGAGAAGTGTTCTCACTCACCTGATTAAGATATCAAGATTTAGTATGTGGATACTGTAAGTGGGATGTGTTGATTTCATGGATTTTTTCCATTAACTCACTACTAGACTCTTACTTTTTTCTTCTTCTCTTTTTACCTTCCTTCTCTTGCTTCTACTGCTCACCTCCTTAATATATCTGGATCTTTTGTTCAGGAAGTTGAACTAAGTCAGACATGGCTCAAGTCAGAATAATGTTTCATAAATGCCACAAGGACTGGCTGTGATTGAAGATAAAACATTTTCATGACTTCATACTTATTCCTACGGTATTTCAATGGATGTTTTCTCATTGGCATGACTATTCAGTTCAGCAATATGGTGCACTGGGAAGAATGCTGAATTAAGTTTCAAAGGAGCCTGTGCTCAAATCAAAATTTGCTGCTTCCTGACTTTGAAATCTTGGTTGTCAGATGATATATTCAACATATAGAAAACCCTCCTCTAGGTTGAGGGTCCTTAAGTTGAGGTCCATGAACTTGTTTTTTTCTAATATTTACATGACTATATTTTGACAGAATTTATTTCCTTTGTAATCTTAAATGTCTAATTTTATACATTTAAAAATATTATTCTGAGAAGAACTCTATGGGCTTTACCAGATTACCAAAGAACTCCATGACACAAAACACATTGACTATTTTCTAGGTTTTACACACACACACACACACACACACACACACACACACATATATATGTTTACATATATGAATATGTTTTATACATATATACATATTTTATCAGACCTTTGATTTCATGGTTGTAGGAGGTTACTGATTAGAAATATCCTAAACCAATGTATATAGGAAACTTATCTGCAGTTATAACTTTAGAAAATGACTTAGGACACTGAGGAGTTAAGTGACTTGTCCAAACTCACAGTTAGTATATGCTTTAGTAAGAACTTGAACCCAGATCTCCCTGACACTGAAACCAGATAGCTTCTATCCACAACTGGAGGCAGCAAATATTTCTGTAGTCTGTAGCCTGTAGTCAAGAACACCTCCATTCAAATCTGACTTAGATACTTACTGGTAGTATGTCTAGGCAAATCATTGAATTCTGCTTATGTCAGTTTCCTCAACTGTAAAATGGGGGTACAAACAGCATCTACCTTGCTGGACTATTGGGAGGAATGAATGAGATAATATTTTAAAGGCACTTAGCCCAATTCCTGGTACATTATAGGCACAATATAAAAGCTTGTTCCCTTCCTTCTATACTATAATAGCTTCCTTTCCTTCCTAAATAAAACATCTTTTATTCAGACTGTCTCGGGTTTGAGTGTGCAGTGTTCCCTGTTGCTATATAGGACTCTTTCCTAAAAGTACTTAAAAAGAATCATTGAATATTTCCTGAAAAAAAAAGTATTTAAACCCATCTAATAGCTCAGCAGTATCTTTTTCTATCTATAGTCAAAAGCAAAATTTTTATATTTTAAATTGGGAATCAGGATGGCATGAATTCTAAGTAATTTTCTATTTATTTCCTCACTTTAAAGTATCTAAACTTAATCTAAAACAATGAGCACCCATAGAGCATTACAATGAAATGCTCTAGAGATTAATTTACTTATAGTAACTTGTCCAATAAATTCATTACTAGATCCTTTGTTGCTCTTTCTGATTGTGGGTAAGAGTTTTTGGTGCAGTGTTGTTGGTTAATTGGAGATTTTCCTCTAAAAGTATGCAAGACAACTAGCAAATAGTGCATTTATGTATGTAATAGAAATGGTTAGTAATATATCATTAAGGCACTCCAGGGCATGTTTTATTGGTTCATTAATACTGTACATGCCTCAGGTGCATTCAACCACTTGAGGCATATATTAATGGACCAATAAAACGTGCTAGGGAATGCCTTAATGCTACTCTAATATGGCTAAGTTTAAATTAATTTTTTTAGACTTATCTTTTTTTAAATCATTTTTCCCTTCTTGGAAAGATATGTTCTATTACATGGGGGAAAGTTCAGAGTGATGGAATAAGAGGAAAAAAAGACAATAAACCCCCATTTAATTCTATTAATTTACTTAAATGTTCAACCCTTTCCTATATTATTTTAATCTTCTATTCATTTTACTCCCATTCTCCTCCTGCACTTTCTCCAGATGTCATCGCAAGGCCAGCTGCTTACATAATTCTGTTGGGAATAATCAGACCAGAAAAATAATCACTTTTTTCCTTTTGAAGGTTTCACACTATGCTTAATATCCTACTACCAAAGCCAACCAACATCAGAGGAATCCAACTTTCCATTCACTTCAACAGACATTTACAGAGAAGCACTGGGTGCTAGAGACCCAAAGCTAAAAAACAAGAATGAAAATAGCTCTTGCCTTCCAGGAGTTTATATTAATCTGGAAAACACATTTAAAAACAAAATTTGAGAAGGGATAGCTACAGTACTTAAATATTTTTGTTAATAATTATGTAGATATATTTATATGCATTTGTTGTTATGTAATTTTTCAGTCTTGTCCAACTCTTCATGATTCCATTTGGGGTTTTCTTGACAAAGATACTAGAATGATTTGCAGATGCCTTAGTAAATTGAGTCAAATAGTGTGAAATGATTTGCCCAGGATCACATAGTTAGTAAGTGTCTGAGGCCAGATTTGAACTGAGGAAGATGTCTTCCTGAATCCAGGTCACTATGCCACCTAACTACCTCTATGAGCAAATCTATGTACATATATATGGTATATACATATGTATACACAGGTACCTCTGTATGTTTATATGTGCATACATATGTGTACCCATAAATTTGTGTATGTATAAGAATGTATACATGTATGCATGTTATATTACAGAAAAGGCAGGTCACCATTGTTATACTACTTCCATGTATTTTTAGATGAGCTGCAGAAGAGTCATTAAAAAAATAACTAACAACACAGGTTTCCCATTTAAGTTGTAGGGATAAAAATTGCTAATAGATTTCACAAAAGGGAGAGATCTTGATGGTCTGATGCTATTTGGAATGAGGTTTCTCAGAGATCATGGCTTTGAAGAACGGTTAGGACTTGGATAAATGAAGAGAAAGGGAAATAAAAGAATGCCATAAGGAAAGGTGCAGAACAGAGAATATATGTGATACATTTAATCCTCTGCCTTACTTTTCAGAGTAGAAACAAACCCTCAGAGAAAAGTTTTCAAAATTAAAATTTTGCCCAGATTTAAATATGGTGTCCTTTAATAAATAGTATCTGCCTTATTTGCCTACAAATGTCATTTTAGAATATTCTTCTAGTTTCATTTGTTCGTATAAAATGTTTAGATCACTCTACACTCAGTCTTGAAGGCAATACCTACACAAAGATAGTCATGCTATGTTTAAATTTTTTAAAATTCAAATAAGAAGGCACAAATTATCCATATGTTTTCATCTACCTGTTTCAAAATTATCAAATGGTTGCTGCTGTAAAAATTAAAATAAGATCTCAATAATAAAAATATTCTATTTTAGGAGATTTATTAATGATCATTAGAAATCAAGGAATGAAGAGGATACAAAATAAAGTCCATGTGCCCATGGTTGGTCAGTCAGTTCAAATGCCCACCTTACCACCACCAAGCTGGGGACAGGAAGTAAAGTGGTGGGACCCACCACGTTCCTGCCTAATATCCCCTGTCTATAGGAAGTACATAATGACAGGGAGTTGGTGGGCTCCAGGGAAATGTAGTTCTTTTTTAGGGAAACAGATTTTCAATTATACATTCCCCCTGAGATCCGTGGAAGACTAGTCTCTCCAATGGATCTTATCAACATAACCAACTTTGAAATTACAATAATTTGTAATAATTATAAATATATAAAGGATAAAAGGAAAAGAGAACAAAACCAATTATTGCTAGGCTCATTGACAAAAAAACAGTTAGGGGGCAGTTCTCTTTGGCATAAGAGTATACATACAAAACAAATGCATTCAACCACACACAATTCAAATCACCACATCCCAAAGTTTACTCTGGATCTTCTGGTGCAGCATGTGGTCTATGCAGGTATCTTAATGATGCCTTCTCCAAACAGTTCACTTTCTGGATTCAGAGAGGTAATGTGTTTCTTATCCTAAAATTACTCTCAAAAAGAATTTAAACTTTGCAATTTAGAATAATAATAATAATAATAATAATAAATAATAATGATAATAATAATAATAATACATTCTCCCCTGAAGAGGGTGTTGAAAAATACAGGGATAACTTAGGAATGCATGGCTGAGTTATGAAGTATATGAATCAATTGGCAAGAAAAATCAAAAACATCAAAAAATTCAAATAAAAGAGAAAAGATAACTTCTGGATGAACTATAGACTATCAAAGTCTTATGTGTAAAAATTCTAAGTAAAGGAAAAATAAACCTATAACAGGTCCTTGAATCAGGGCCCAATTAAAGTGATTTAAGCAATTATGCATTTACTCAATCAGCAGCCAGGACTACAGAAAGTTTTGTCACACAATGAAAGACAGAATAGGGACTATATTATAGGAGCCAGTAGGAGCCAAATTTGAGATACTTGGTAGAATGTGGGATGAGGAAGACCTGCCTTTGACATATATCAAAACAGCCACAACCTTGAACTCCAAACAAGTTCAAGTCCTCTTGTATTAGCTTAAAATTTCATCAATCCCATTGGGATTGGTTGGTCTCTTTGACCTTGTGCTCTATTTGCACTATGCAGTTTAGCTTTGTGCTTCTTTGACACTGTGGAATGACTCTTTTTGTATTTCCTTCTCCTGCAATCAGACAGAATCATTAAGCAAAGTCCCATAATTTTTTAAAACAATCAATGGCATCATTTTTATAGTATAAAGCTTTTGGGCATGCATTAATATTATAACAAATGTATTTTAAACTTATATTACTGCAAAATTTTTAAAAAATTAAAGAAAAATCTTCTCAATACTATTGACATGTGTTTCAAATACAAAAAGGAGAGAAAAAATAAAACTCATATTATATTGCACATGAAAGGAAAAACAATAATAAAAGAGTTTTAAAAATCAAAAATATATAACTTACAACACAATCACAATATAGCTTACAATGTCAGCCAAGAAAAGGTAGAATACAAAGGTACCTCACTAAAAAATGAGATCCATTTCCTTTTTAAATTAACTACTATGTGAGTACAAATGATTTTCAGAAAAAAACAATAATACAGTAGATAATGCAAATTCAAAGACATATGAAAGTCACCAAAATTCACAATAGCTCAGTTAATTACAATAGCAAACAAACCCACTATCATATTTCATATAATTTGCTGTATGACAAAAAAAATAGTCTATGAACTGATAGATATTTGTCACCGTTTTTATAGATGTAGCAGATCTTTCAACCTTGGCAAATATATTTTTAAACAAAGCAAAACTTATTTGGATCTAGAACATCACCAAGAAATCTAGATTGTTCTGATGGAAGTAAATTAAACTGAAGAGTTTTGCAGGGCTCTTTTTGGCTTCCTGCTTCATACAAACACTTTGGTAGGAACATTTCTTTGTTTCTCTACCTTTAATACAACATTCTTTATAATATAAATATTTAAAAAGTCATCTATTCAGAAACCACTAGTTAATTTAAATTATTTCTGAAGACCTCTTAGAATTACCATTTAAATTCTAAGGTCATTAAATTTTTCAAAGGTAGTTAACCAGGTTGAGTCCATCCATCATCTATGTAACAATTAACAAATGCAAAATGGGGGGGGAGCCTGTTTATGGGCTTTTAAAATATTTTACAATATTTTGTTCAGTAGACATAGAGGAAAGGTAACGGAATATATCTAATATTTAAAACATAGTAGATCAAACTGATTCAGTGTAACAGAATAGTATTGAATACATTAATATATGAACTTAAAACAACAAAAAATAAATCTTAAAACAATCAGTGAATACAATAAAATACAGAGACTTTCATAAAACAATGGAGTCTGAAAAGAGTTAAAATCTTCACCTCCAGTCTCTTTAAAGTTCCTTTCTCTATTCGTTCAGATTCCTTTTGTCAGAACAGCATTATTTTCCATAGTGAGGGAGAACATGGGTTTCAGGAATCTCAAACTGGATGAGTCTTAGAGACTGGGCAGACCCAAGTGGAAAAGGGTTGTAGGGAGATGAATTTATCCCCTGAATCTCAGGCAAGATAAGTTAAAAGATCAGTGCATTCATGAATGGTAGAAGATGTTTGAAATAGGTAAGGTACTACTCTTTGAAAGAGTATGCCATGCTTGCAATTTACTTCCTGTTTGGAAGAGTAACTTCTTTCTTCCCTTCCCCTTCACCCCTAAGGTGAAATGCTAGGGAGCAATTTGTTTCCCCAGCCATGTGGAGAGGGAGTTAGGAGGCTAATTTTTGCCTAAGGAAAATACACCTCAGTTTTTACCAGTTGCCCGGAGAGCAGCTCCAAGAACTCCTAGCTTCTCAGGGGCAGCAATCAGCAGCCCAGCAGGATCAGCAACAGAGGTCAGGATTGGGGCAGAGGCTGATTCAGGAGCAGGAGTGGGAGTGGGGCCAGAGCTCAGGAGAAGGATTTCCAGAGGTAGCAGTGAGGAACTGAGAAACATGGACCCCCGCTAAAAATAGCCTGGAGAGGGACCAGGCAAAAAGTAGGGAAAGAAAAAGGCAGCAACTCCAAAGAGAGTTTGGAGTTCTCTCAAGAGTTTGTGATGGTGGGTGGGTGGGGTGGGCAAAAAGCCTTGGTGGGAGAAATGTGGCTTAAAAAATTCATCTAGGCTATCTTTAAAAAGTGAGTTTTTCCTCCAGCTTCTGGTTGCCATAAATGTAAAAATTAAATTTAAATTTCAATAATAAAATACTATATTTTAGGAGATTTATTAATTATCATTAGAAATGAAGGAATAAAGAGGATACAAAATAAAGACCATGTGCCCATGGCTGATCAGCCAGTTCAAACACCCGCCTTACCACCATCAAGCTGTGCACAGAAAGTAAAGTGGTGGGACCCTCCACATCCCCATCTAATATCCCTTGTCTATAGGAAATATGTAATGACAGGAAGTTGGTGGGCTCCTGGGAAATGTAGTTCTTTTTTAGGGTAACAGATTTTCAATTATATACTACTTAAAGCTACAAGTTCATCAAAGTTCTTCATAGATTTCTGCCAATGAGCAAATTTTTCCAATTGTGTTCACTTGTTTTTCAGTCATGTGTCCCTCTTCATGACTCCCTTTGGAGTTTTCTTGACAAAGAGACTGAAGGGGTTTGCCATTTCCTTCTCCAGCTCATGTTACAGATGAGGAAACCAAGGAAAACAGGTCTAAGTGACTTGCCCAGGGACACAGCTAGTAAATATCTTAGATGTGAACTCACAAAGATGAGTCTTCCTATTTCTTAAAGTTATTCTATCCACTATGCCACCTAGCTGCTCCTGGGTCATCTAACTGCCCCTGGCATAGTTGGCAACTCTAAATCTATAACCATTTAAAAGTCATGTTTACACAATTGATCTGAAAATAGTATAACACTGGAAAAAAATACACTGGAAAGAGAATCTGGAACTCTGGATTGTAGTTCTATCTCTGAAATTAATTCATTAACTGGAACAACTTGCAGCTTCTGTGATGCTAGTTTTCCTTATTTGTAAAATTAAGGTTTTGAGATAGAAGGTTTTTAGTGGGGGAAGGGAGGGGAAGAATATAGGCATTTATATAGCACCTCCTATGTTCTAGGAACAGTATGAAACACTTTACAAATATAATCTCAATTCAATCTGTTCAACAACCCTGAGAGGTAGGCATTTTTTTTCACCATTTTACAATTGAGGAAAATGAGATAAATACAAGCTAAATGACTTGCCAAAAGTCATATAGTGAGTAAGTATCTGAGAGTAGATTTGATCTCAGATCTTCCTTATATTATCCCTGAGGCAGACTGGTATAGATAAGAGCTCTGGAAGACTGATATGGGAGTGGGAAACTTTGGGGTCCTGGAGACCCTTTCAGATGATCCATAAGGTAAAAATTATTTTCATAATAACATTAAAACATTTTAATTTCGAACACAAAATCTATAGATGTAACCCACATAAACAAAAATTCTTTGGGATCCTTAATAATTTTTAATAGCATATAAGTGGTCCTAAAACCTAAAATTTTGTGAACTTTTGATGAAAGGGATAAAGTACAGGAACTTGAGTCAGGAAGACCTCTGGATTCAAATCTGACCTTGATACTTCTAAGCTGAGTAACTATAGTTAAATTATTTAGTCTTTTTGAGCTTTGGGTTGCTCATCTATAAAACAGGGATAAAAATACCTTTAGTATCAACCTCATACTGTGCTGTGACTCAAACTGGACAACATGCAACCATGACCAGAGAAAAAAAAATACTAGATTTGCAATCCGAGGACTTCGATTCAAACCTCAGTTCTGCCACTTACTACCTGTGTGACTTTAAACAAATAACTTCAAATCTCTGGGTCTCAGTTTTCTCATCTTTGAAGTGAGAGAGTTGGAATCAATGACCCTAAAAGTATCTTCCTGGTGTAAATCTAGCATTCCATGAAAAGGCCATATAAACTTCTTTTATCAGTATCCCTTCTATCTTTAGCATGACATACTCTGTTCTAGGATTTGTAAAAATGATTCATATTCATAATTGTTCATATTCAAAGATATCTATTTACCTGGAATGGTCAAAATTTTGATTGGGGAAGAGAAAGGAATTTGAATTCTAAAGATCAATAATCTATCGACTTACCATTTCACCCCTAGCACCTCTTTATTTAAACTAAGATTTACTATCACTATTAAATACTACTTCATATTTCAATGGAATGCAGTACTTTATGAGCATTTGCCAATAAACACACCTTATTATAAAGCACAAAAATTAAAGATGTGAAGACACCAGTATTGATAAGAGAATTTTTTTGCCCTAAGTGAAGAAGATACTCCAAAGATAACATGTGCTGTAAATAGGAATTTCAAAAGTCAGATCAGAAAAAGAGATCATTCCAAAAGAATGAAATGGATGCAAGATTGAGTGAGAAGTGATTTTAAAAATCACTTAGTTTTATTACCTCCTTGTTGAACCTTGGCTATCACAATTAAAAAAAAAGTGTAGTTTCTACTGCAGCTGCCAATTTGAAAGCATATTTTTGTTACTTAGACAGGGTTCTTGGCCTTTTAGAAGTTTATGTCTATGCATAGGTTTTGCCTTCAATTCCATTAAATTCAAAAAGCATTTTTAAAGTAACTGCTATGCTTAAGATACTGTTCTAGACGCTTAGGATACAAATACAAAAATGAAAAACAGTTCCTTCAAGAGCTCCCTTTTCCTAAGGCCTACAATATTGTATTCAGAGAAGTAAATACAAGATAATTTGAATAAGGGAGAGAACTAACAACAAGGATCAGGGAGATGAAACTAGAGGTAAATCCTCTAGGAAGCAAAGAGTTATAAGAAGCAAGTGTGATGAGAAATTTTCTTCCAAGCATGGGGAATGGTCTGGCCAAAGGAAGGTATAGAAGTCAGATATTTTCACTTTTCTTTGGGAACAGCCAAGGTCCCCAATCTCACCTCTATGTATTTAAACATATAAAAGATAATTTAACAGGCTTCAATTAGCTATCTAGAAATTAGCACAATTCTTAGTACATATTAGGTACATAATAAAAGCCAGTTGTCATTTTTTGAATCACCGTTGCCTAAAGTTCCAAGTAACTTCCTTTTTTTAAAGTGATCTTCTGCATCATTACCCAGTTCTGACTAAATGCTAGGTTTTTTCTGGTACATTTAAAAACCTTCTTCAGCATTAAACAGAAAAATAAACTTGCCAGGTTTACTGTAAAACATCAAAATGAATTTCCTTCTCTGGTTTAAATGTTGGAACAATTTGAGCCAGCAGTGCTGGGCTGCAAACTCGCTACCCAAAATCTGCATGTTTATTAAATGTTTGCTTTCTTAACTACAGCACTACCCTTGTTTCTATTTGAGGAGTGAAAAAAAATGTGCAGATCTGAAGCTTACTCTTCAAATTATCTGAACTGTTCACTATGCAAGTGGGGCTTATTGACAGTATTTAGAGCTTCTTGTGATGCACCTGGCAGACAGTGAGAGCTATTTCATAACCCAGGTGAATTGTAACTGAATGAAACATAACAGCAGTAGCATGATTTCCCCACTCTTGACTTCCTTGGGCTCTAAAGATCCAGCCAAGAGCAGCATTTCTTGTGGAATCACTTGAATTCACATTAGATTTATCTCACCCTATAAAAGCACAATTCATTAAACAGACTGATAAAACTAGTCTGTTTAAACTAAGGCAATTTTATCACAGTCATTTCAATTATTTAACACTGCTTTTTAAACTCACTACTTAAAGCTTTCTTTTGACAAGTATTCCTTTAAATAAATGAGATGTAATTTAAAGAAGGGTGGGGAGGTCCAGAACTATTACAATATATGCAATTAGCCTATAGGGAGATGCTTTTTATAATGCAAAATCTAACTTTTAGTTGAAAGTTAGAATGAATTGCAAGCAATGGAGCCCTTCAAAGCCATTTTCCACAGGAATTGAAGAGAAAGTAATCTAATGGCATTATTCTGATTTCATATTGGTTTGACAAAGTAGTCCTCTCTTTGACTAGGTCTACACCAGTAAATAATTAAAGTAAATGTTAATAGATCAGAATTTTTAGAAAAGACTTTTATGTGAAACCTAAATTCTTTTTTAACTTTTGCACAAAGAGGGAAATTGCTTCAGTTTTCTATTTTTACTTCATACACTCATTAGTATTAGAGTTATTCCTATGTATTTTCTATTGCCACTATTAAGGAACAAAAGAGCCTTTTTTCAAGTTGGAATTGTGCCTTCTTTTTCTTTTTATCTCTCCCCAACATCTAGTCAATGCCTTGTACAGGTTGGGAAATGTTTGCTTAATTAATAGACAGATTGCCCATAATAAAAAAGCATGATTGTTCTTTAAGACCCCATTTGGGGTCTTCTTGGCAAAGATATTGGAGTGCCTTGTCATTTCCTTCTCCAGCTCATATTATACATGAGGAAACTGAGGCAAACAAGGTTAAGCAATTTTCACAGGGTCTCACAGCTGAGGCCAGATTTGTGCTCTTAATTATTATTAAGCATGAATGTTCATCAAACATGAAATATTCATCAAAGTAAATTCACCTAGAAATTAAATGGATATTAACAAAAGACATTAAATTTTCAGAAAAAGTATATAAACAATCAACAAACATATAAAAAGAATGCTCCAAATTACCAATAAGAAATATGTCAACTAAACCAGCTCTGAGAAATGGGGGTTATACTATTACACTATTGAACAGAACAGTTAATTGTTCTAACCATTCTAGAAAACGATTTTCTTGATGACTAAACTATTCATGCCCTTAGACCCAGCAATTCTACTTGAGGCCCCATGAAATCCAGTGCCTTTTGCAAGGTCACAGGGACAGTGAATATGAGACCTGAAGTTTTAACTAAGCTGCAGGAATTCCCAGGTCAGCATTCTCTTCAATTCATCACATGGCTCCTCTAGGCATAAACACCAAAGATGTCAATGAGAAAAGGAAAAGTTCCATACAAGAAAAATTCTTCATAGCAGCATTCTTTGAGGTAGAAAAAAAATCATTATCAACTGAAAAAGTGGTTGAACAAATTGTGTTATATAAATGAAACTGAATTTTATTGTGCCACAAGCAACAATGAATATAAGGTATTCAGAGATATTAGGATAGGCTTTTAAGTAGTGATTGAAAACAAAGAAAACAAAGTTAAAAGAACTTTATATTACAATGATATAAATAAAAGTAACATTTGTTCAGCCGTGGCTGACTCTTCGTGACTCCCTTTGGGGTATTCTTGGCAAAGATAATGGAGTTGTTTGCCATTTTCTTCTCAAGTTCATTTTACAGATGAGGAACTGAGGCAAACTGGGTTAAGCACTTTGCACAGGATCTCCCAGTTAGTGTCTGAGGCCATATTCAAACTCATGAAGATGAAACTCACTGACTCCAGGCCCAGTACTCTATCCACTATGCCACCTAGATGCCTTAAAGCAACACTATGACAAATATAAAGCAACAAACTGACAAATATAAATAAAAAAAATTGGGGGGGGGTCTGAGAAAACTAGAATCTTAGGTCCAAGAAAAGCCCTGTGGGGTAGTGAACAGGGAACTTTACCTAGAGTTAGGAAAACCTGAGTTTATCATTCTTACCATGGACACTTACAACCTGTTTAGCCCTAGAACAGTTGCTTAATTTCTATGACTTTTATGCCTTCATTTTTAAAAGGATCAAGATGGCAGAGTATCATAATGTATAACTGTATTCCCACTACTGGGGAAGTTGAAACTGGTTCATTGCTTGGGCTTAGGAGTTCTGAGATTCATTAGGACTAAAGTAGATTGGGTTTCCTCTCCTACCATCTTTCATCCTGCCCCCAAGAATGCTTCATAGGACCACAGAGTTAGAGTGGAAAGGGATATGAGAGCTCTAGGTCTGAGACCCTTTCTTAAATGTTTCCTTTATACTTCAGCATTCTTGATTCTCACAATTCTGTTCAGTTCTTGCTATGGTCTTTATATCTACACAATGAAAATTAATGTGAATTTATCAGCAAAAACAATAGTAATATTTATAATTAGTTGGGGAGTGTGGCATAGTGAATAAAGCCATCCTTGGAGACAGGAATGAATGAATGAAAAATCGTTTATCAAGTGCTTGCTATAAGACAAGCAAGTAGCCACACACCCATAAATTGTCTTAGCAAGCAAGCTAAACCAATTTGAGGATAACAGACAAGTCTCAAACTTGGCAGTGATGTCTAGCCCAAGCATGTCAAGACTTCCTCTGGTGGAATGGACACATGAGAACAATTTGTTCTAATGGCCATGAAGGTGGAGGAAACAGGTGCTGTGGGGTTGGGCTATGGAGCTCTTAGATATTTGTTAGACCTTGAAAAAGCCAAGGTTGTCCACAATCTGAGCCATCACCACTAATCTTGACTTTTGTCCAGACTATGATGACCAAGAGAAGCCTATGACCTTGTGCAACTCTGCCTCACTTAAATCCAAAAGTGACATCATTTTGTTCCTTTTCAAGTACGTCGGATAACAACCAACCCACATGCCAAGCATTAAGTGCTAGAGATACACATAAAAAAGGGACCTAGGCCTGCTCTTAAGGGGCTCACACGAATTGACAGACAAAAGAAATTCACCTACTAGGAGGATGGAAAAGCCTTAATTTCTTAAGAGTATCACATTGGTTGCAGAGTGAAGTAAGCAGAACAAGGAGAACATTGTACACAATACAGCCATATTGTACGATAATCAGCTGGGAAAGACTTAGCTCCTGTCAGCAATACAATGATCCAGGACAATTCTGAGAGGCTTATGACAAAAAGTGCTATCCACCTCTAGAGAAAGAACTGTTGAAGGCACATGCTAATCAAAGCATACTATTTCTCACATTAGCTTATTTTGGTTTTATATGAGTACACTCTTACAACAATGACCAGTATGGAAGTATGTTTTGAATGATAATACATGTATAACCCAGATCAAATTGCTTACCATTTCCTAGAGATGGAGGGAAGGGAGGAAGAGAAATAATTTGGATCTTATAATTAAAAAAAATGTATATTGAAAATTGTTATTACATGTAATTGTGAATATAAAATATATATTATAGAGAAATCATTTACATATGTGTGTGTGTATAAAATTTTTCTTTGAAAAAGAAAAAAGGGTATCACACTGGTAAGAAGGAAGGCAAGGCACAGAGATCCTTAGGCATCATCAGAGAGACATGACAGTGATGAAGGTCTTTGGACTATAGAGGCAGAACTCATAGTAAAGCCTAGTGTTCTTCTTCTATTAAAATACTTGCTCAGCTCCATAGCTGTATGACTTTCAAAAAGTAACTTACCCTCTCTGACCTTAATTTTCTTATTTGTGAAATGTAAGTCCTCTTCCAGCTCAAAATCTAGGATCTCTGTCTTACAAAAGTGGGAGAAGGGAATAATTTGAGAAAAGTGTGAACAGTTAGGATACTTTAACCTGGGAAAAGTAGAATTCTCTCACCTCCTTTTGTTCCTATGTAGGGGTGTTACTGAGCAATTCAGTCGGCCTCTCTTTGTGGTCAATTCAATTCACAATAAACATTTATTAAATATCTATTATTTCCCAGACACTATACCAACCATTGGGGATACAAATAAGCAAAAGAAAGTCTTTGCCTCTAAGGAGTTTACATTCAAATGGGAGAAAATGACACAGAAAAGTAAGTTGAAAGGGGGAGGGAAAATTACTAAGGAGTATCCCAGAATGAGGGCATCTTGTTCCATAGATTTTAAACCAACCAAAAATACAGATTGAAAGAGGAGAGTAGACAGAGGTCCATGAGAAGTTTTAGGATCTATACCCTAACTAGAAAGATTTGTCCTACCTACAGGGCTAAACTTTCCTTTGTGATAACTAAAGCTATAGAGGAGAATTATGTATTTACACACACTCACACACACACACACACACACAAACACACACACACACACACACACACATATATATTGGCATGATGTCTTCCTTTTGAAGATTAAAATGGAGCATGAGCATCATGCTACAAAAATTGTCTTTGCTACTCAAAGAACATAATATTCTTTCAATTCAAGGAAATACTTTCCAATAATTAGAATTGTCCAAAACAGGAATTGGTTGCTGATAGAGTTAAGGAGTTCCTCATAACTAGGGACTTGATGACCACCTCTTAAGGAATTATGTCCAGATAATTTATTTTTAGGGTAGGGATTAGACTAAATGGAATGATCTTCTAATTCTAAAATTCATCTTAGTACAATTATTTGCTATCCTTTTACTGTTAGTGCCCCAATAGGTTCATAAACATGATTAGATCAAACACTATTTAGTGAAGAAGCATCCTGGTATAGTGGATGGAGAGTTAACCTTGCCTAGAAGATTCAAGTCTTACTTCTGATAAATACTGGTTGGGTGGTATTACACAGATAGCTTCCCAGCAAGGTTTCTAGCATCCTAAGCAGTTCTCGCAGATAGTAAATTGCAAAGAAAGTGTATATCTGCATTGGCAAAAGAAATGTCACCAGGGAGTTTTCTATGTTAATCACAGCAACTTCATTCCTATCCCTTGTGCAAATGTCATATATTCCCACTTGATGAATTATTTGATCCAAAAGCCAGTAGAGTATGATTATGATGACCCTAAAGCATACCTTCAATAAGTTCCATTATTAAAGTTTGCCAGCAGAATTTTTTCCTCTCAAAATTGTTCTTTTGTTTTTCTTTTTTAGGGATGAACTCTCTAAACTCTTTTCTTAGTGAGAAGATTAAAATTGATCTTGTACATTTTCTTATTTATACTACTTTTGTTCTACAACTGCATAATTCATGGTTCTTTGTTTCTGAATTTAATTCAGAATTCAGATGGTCTATAAAGGGTTAAGTTTAAAAAATCCAGGTCTTCTGCTAACCACTGATCTTTTCTTGCTTCTAGGAATTCTTTTGGTGGCTCCAGAGAGTGTCATATCTTTAGCTACTGTGGTCTACCACAGTATGGAGAGAGAGAGGCATGGAGAGAGAGAGAGAGAGAGAGAGAGAGAGAGAGAGAGAGAGAGAGAGAGAGAGAGAGAGAGAGAGAGAGAGAGAGAGAGAGAGAGGACTTGTAGGCCAAGATGCAAGAACCAAGGCTGGGGACCTGCCTGTCAATCAAGAAGAAGGTTCCAAATGGAATGTTCCCAGGAGGTGGCAGTTGGGGGTTTCTGGCCACACACACAGAGAAGAAGCAGAAACTGGGCTTTGACTTTGTCTCTGTCTCTTGGGCTCTAGGAAGTTGAAGCTGACCAGGGGAGAAACTTTGGACTTTATTTCCCTCTCTTGGAGAGTTGTCTCAGACTGAAGGACCCTTGGGGGAGGGGGGGCTTCAGTAATTAAACTGAGAGACTTTTCTGACTTTGTGAAGAAGAAGAAAGATTTTAAACAGCTGTTGTCCTCCATCTCTCTGTCTTAGTCACAGTTTGTGACTGGACTACTTTCTCAAACCCTCAAATTCTCGTTTTACATTAGGGACATCCTCATCCCTCTTACCTCAGTTTCCTATCCTATTATCCCAATAAACCCCTTGATTTGAAAAAGGAAAAGAAAAGAGTATCTTTATAGTTTACTCAAGGAGGGAGGGAAGAAACCAAAGGTTTCAAGAAGAACTGGGAGGTGAGGGAAGCAGGAAGGAGAGGGTTGGAGAAGGGAGGGAGTGATGGGGGAGGAGACTAGGAGGATATACATCAATAGAAATCAGTAGGCAAACCCCAGAGCATTCCCAGAACAGTTCCCCTGTGTGGCAGCATCCCTGTACTAGCATCCCTCAGCATTTCTCATTCCTACCTCCATTACAACCAAGCAGTTTCAGGTTCCCTTAGCAGCTCTCTCTAGTCACAAGCCATAGGACAGCAGTCATCACAAGAAGAAACAATTTACTCAGTTTACCTTTTTCTATTTCACTACCAAGATATCCTTCAAGGATATCTGGTTTGCAGTACAAAAGTCTGGGCTACTTTCTTTTATCTGGTTTCCAACAATTAGCTCTTCGTAGACTCATGACAGAAGTGAGAGGGACCATTGCTAGACCCTATTACCAAACTTTCAACCATTCATGTTGTTCTGTACTCAATGCCATGAAGTTATCTACCCTGCTACATTCTTTTTTTCTGTACTTCCCAAAACCCTAAAAAAAAGGAACTATCTTTCTGCTGAAGCTTTCTGGCATGAAAAGAGACAAACCACTAAACAATTTATTGACATGAAGTATGCCATTACTAATAATTGTTGTCTTGCTCTGAGATCTACCTCAATTTATCTATTTGTTAAAATTCTACTGTAACACAGTAAATGTGGTAATTATATGATCTTCAAAAAGAGAATAAAGTATTAATGACTTAGAGTCAGGAAGACTTGAGTTTGAACTCTGCCTCAGGCATTTATAAACTGTTCGACCTGGGGCAAGTCACTTCATTTTTATCAGCCTCCATTTCTTCAGTAGTAAAATGGGATAATAGCACATATCTTTCTAGATTATTGTCAGGATCAAATGAAAATAACATAAAGTGCTCTGAAACCTTAAAGTGCCCTAAAGTTGCAAACTTTTATTATTATTTTTAAGTAACAACTCAAGGACACCTAAAGTATGTGAACATCTTTCCTCAAGTTTGAAATCCTGAGTTCAAGTGGTAACATTTACTTGACCTAGGTGAAGAGTCTTTGCCATAAGTGAGAGTTCAATAATATTCATCTATCTATCAATTTTTTAATTGCCATTTTTCTTCCAGCTCCCGTATCACTGCTGGCATTTAGCTTAGTAACCTGCCTTTTTAAGTCAAGTCCTCCTTTCTTAATAAGTATTAAGCCTTTATTAATAGCATTATCTTATATAGGTCACCTTTAGTATCTTATAAGAAGTTGTATTTGTGTAATGGGTGAGGGAGAAGGGAAGAACTTTAAATGATGGCAGGGTTTAATCTACTGCATTTATTCATGTATTTACATACATTTCTACTCCTTTAGGCATTGTACTTCTTGCAAAGAAAAGAAATTCTGAAGAAAATATACACAATATCTTTTCTGCATATTAGTTTTATATTTTAGTGGCAATAAGAGATTCTTTGAAATCTTGCTAAAAGTAATTCCGAGAAGCATAGGATTTAAAATCCAGAGGGATGTTAAAAATCAACTAGCTCAACTCTTTTATTTTATAAATGAGAATGCTAAGGCCTGAAGAATTTAAGACTTACCCAAAGTCATAATATAAGCTGAGAGTTAAACAAGGTCTTCTAACTCCAAATCCAGTGTTTCTTCCACTACTAAAGTCACCTATTGGGGAGGTATACACAGCTGTTTGCTAAATGGGACAGAAGGAAGGAAGGAAGGAAGGAAGGAAGGAAGGAAGGAAGGAAGGAAGGAAGGAAGGAAGGAAGGAAGGAAGGAAGGAAGGAAGGAAGGAAGGAAGGAAGGAAGGAAGGAAGGAAGGAAGGAAGGAAGGAAGGAAGGAAGGAAGGAAGGAAGAGAGGGAGGGAGGGAGGGAGGAAGGAAGGAAGGGAGGGAGGGAGGAAGGGAGGAAGGGAGGAAGGGAGGGAGGAAGGGAGGAAGGAAGGGAGGGAGGGAGGGGAGAGAGAAAGGAAGAGAAAGAAAAAAGAGAGAAAAGAAAGAAACAAAAAAAGAAAAAGAAAGATTTTATCACTTCTCAAATTTCTCTATCAGCTTAGAAATTCTGCTTGACAATGGCCTTTCCCACAGAGTCAGGATGTCTAAGGTTCAATCCTGTCTATGATAATATTTATCATCAACCACATAATTAACTTCTCACCTTCCCATTTCAGTACAAAAATAGCTGCTAAAAGTGAAAGTTAGGGAAAACTTGGCAGATTAATTCACTCATAAAGCAAACATCTATTGAGTTTCAATTATAAAATATGTACCAGTTCTGGGGATGAGATAGAAGGTATATGATATCATTTCTGTCTTCAAGGAGTTTGCAATCCAGTAAGAGAGGAAAGGCTTACATCAAAAGATGATAAAAAGTTAAATGTAAGTGGCACATTAAAGATCCTCCACCAAAATTAGGGGGGTATGGGGAGAAGGATAAGAGAGATAGAGACCTAAAGAGAGAAAGTCAAGCAAATTATAAAAATAGCATATTAGCACTTAAAACTATTTACAATAACTAATTACAATAATTTCAAAAAATTATTTATTTCAATATTCTCAGTGTCTGAGTTTGGGAATGTGGGTGATTCTTCTAGAAGTGCAGAAGACAATGTCTCTAACTTAAAGGACTGTCTTCCAGAGTTGGTGTAGATAAAAAAATTTGTGACCTTACAATCAACTTATAATGAGGCTCTCCAAACTTACCAAGGCTGGTCTTCAAGTGGAAACCATATAGCCCATTACCAAATTCATACTCAAATCCTTTTCAGTTTGGTAGGATTTGCCAGGACTCTCACTCAAGAACCTAGAGTCAACACTACAAGACAACATGACAGTGAAATAGAGTATTAATGAAGCACAAGCAATATAATACACTAAAAAACATAGTAGTAGTGAGGAGATACAGTAAGAGCAATTCAGGAAAACTGCAGGGGAAAAAGTCTCTATATTTCAGTCTCTGTATTGAAAGAAGTGATAAATGGCAAAGAGAAAGGAAGACACTCCATTGGGGCAAAGTGGCATATGAAGAAACAAGATAATAGGTATTAATTAACAAGTCATGGGAAAGAGAATCCCTGCTATCCTGCTATATGTCAGGCATTACGCTAAGTGTTAGAGATATAATTACAAAGAGTGAAATTTTCAAAGAGCTTATTTATATTTTAATAGACAAACAGCACATATATGTATAGGTACACACACACACACACACACACACACACACACACACATATATATATATATATATGAACATATACGAGATAATACCTTCAAATGGCTCCTTGTGGCTCACTTTCCCCATTTCCCAATTGAATGAATTAGGAACTTTTCAGTTATTTATCCTTTAGAATTAGTCATTATGTCATTTTTCTCTCAAGTATATATCTCAGTTGTTCCCTCGTCTCTGATGCTATCCCACTCCAGATCTTTGAATAGTTCCTTACTCATGGTAGGCACTTAATATTTATTTAATTGAACTCAACATTAGCATAGTACACTTGAAAGGGTACCACATTTGAGTGAGAAGATTTATATTCAAATTGCAGGTTTATTCCTTACTACTTATGTGATATTGGGCAAGTTACATAAACTCTCTGGGCTTTAGTTTCCTCATCTATAAAAAGAAGAGAATTGTATGAATTGTGTCCATTCTTGAACAGAATTCCTAGGGATTTAGGATTTATGTACTTATAGGACTACAAAAATGTACTCATAACACACGTTAAAGTTTAACCTGCATTATGAACACTTTCTCCATCATTGTAAGTCAAAAAAAATCAACAGTTAGACCCTCAATGGGAGTTCTTTCTCCTCCTGTTACTTAAATTTGTGTGCCCATCCATAACCATTTGGGAAGGGAGTAGGACTTATTAATACAAGAGTCAAACACAACTCTAACAATTCATGTAGCTTTTACCATGACTTTGTTTGCCAAAGGAAGAAAAATTTTTCTCAAAATGATCTTACTTGATAAGGTAAACTTAGAAGCTGTTCAGTAAAGCGCTGGTTTCAGCAGATAAGGGAGATAAGACTAGTTCAGTTTCAAACTACTAAATTTTATATATAAGCAATCATTTAATCTACTTTTGACATTAGGTAAAGAGTCAGGTTACCTAGAGTAGTACAAATATTGTGCTAATAAGTTATATCGTTTGCCTTAGTCCTAGAAGTAAGGAAAGAAGAATCAAGTCTGTATTGTCTGAAAAACATTACATTTTTTAAAAATCCTACTTTCTGTCTTAGAATCAATATTAAATATTGGTTCCAAGGCAAAAGAATAGTAAGGGCAAGGCAGCTGGGAGCAACTGACTTGCCCAGAGTCACAGAGCTAAGGAATATCTATGGTCAAATTTGAACCCAGGACCTTCTGACTCCAGGCCTGGCTCTCTAGCCATTAAGCCACCTACCTGCCCCTGAAAAATATTATTATTCAACTTGGGGCTGAAGATGGATTATAATTTATAAATTGAACATAAGATATTTTGTCATGTATTGTCCTAGCTTATATGAATGTTTGTTTTTCCCCATTAGAATATAAGCCACTTGTGAAGAGGGATAGCTTTATTCAGTGCATTTATAGCTCTAGCACCTAGCTCAGTGCCCAGCACAAAGTGGTTACTTTAATTGATTGATTGATTCAACTTTGTGTAAAACTTCAGTGGGTTGGCAAAATGTTCCACCTCCTTTACTCATATTTACCACATGAATTCCCACAAAATCCTAAAGCAAATATTTCATAAATATAGAGTTCATCAATAGATCAAAGAATATGGCTCTTTAAAATGCAGCACTATGCTATATATCTTCAAGAAACACATATTGCAGAATGAGCAAAAAACAGACAAAGCTGATGAAAATTAATGAAAATTATAACTATTTTCTTAACCTCCACTACCTGATTACTTTTAGAATATTGAAATAGTTATATGGAGGGTGAATTTTTCAAGTTATAAATATGAGCAAAAAAAAAGTCACTACTCTTTTGCTATTACATCAGTTATGCTGCCAGAGTCTATTTTTAGTCAGTATTTGGTTAAATTATTGTTTATACTCTGTAATTTTAAGGCATAAGAAAATGAATAACAGAACATATTTTAATTTCAAGTAGAAATAGATATTCCACGTATGAAATTCTATGACATATATAGCCTGAAAATTTGGAGGAAATGAATCGACAGTATTTTAGATAGTAATAATTTCATTGTCCATTTCTTCCTTCTAGTTTTTCCTCAAACCAGTAGAGTTAGTCTTATGAAAAAGATACATACATTAGACAAATGGAGCTGGCACCCAGAGAGAATTTTTAAACATATTTGTTTATACATGGCCACTTTTTTGCTATCCATTGTTTCTATATGGCCTTTGAAAAAGAAGATTTTATGTAAGGGTAATATGGGCCACTTGTGTGGTATAAATATGTATATATATATATATATATATATGTAGCATATACACAATGAAAAATATATATAACACTAAGTCTTAGTTATACAAGAGCTGAAGCAAAGACAATGCCTTCTGGCTTAACTGGGAAAATGTAATTTCTATAATGAATCATTTTTTCCCTTTATCTTTGATACTACAGAAGCAGGCAATAAGACAGAACTTACAAAGAGATGAGGACTGGAACGGTCATTAGAAGCTGAATGGACCCCAAACCAATGAATGCTAAATAGTCAGGCATCAAAATAAGGGAGGTAATTTTTTATTTAAAGCAACGTCATTTTCAACATTCATCAGTGGTGAGAGGAGCATCCATTAGTTTTTATTGATGGTAACTAGCTCTGCTTCTGTTAGTATTCCAAAGTCAGCGCCAGCTAGGGTAATGTTTGTCATTACTCTTAGTAGCTGTAGGGTTCTAAAGTCTCTTTCTGATCATTTCAAAGAGATGAAACTCTAGGTAATGATCTTCTAGCACTGTTAACCTTAGATTTGAACTTGCTAGTCCATCTGAGCAGAGATGAAAGGATATAGAGAAATAAGAGAGTCTCTAAAAG
Source organism: Monodelphis domestica (assembly GCF_027887165.1). NCBI lineage: Eukaryota > Metazoa > Chordata > Mammalia > Didelphimorphia > Didelphidae > Monodelphis > Monodelphis domestica. The sequence goes on along the minus strand of NC_077229.1, from coordinate 200,605,768 downwards.
TTGAGAAAGGAAGATAAAAACTGGTTCCCTGATTTAATAATCTTTGACTCCATACTAAAAAAAAATTCCATTGTATGATGCTTTGTTCATCACTTATGATTTATCCCTCACCCATCATCACTCCCACCTCCCCAGGGTTTTGCAATCCAAAGAACATTCAATATGAAATCTAAAAACCTGGGTTAAAATCCCAGCTCAGGAATGCACTATAGGTTTGGCCTTATGTAAGTCAGCCTACAGTTCCGGGCCTTGATTCCCTATTCCATAAAATGAGAGTGCTCATTTTCTAAATTCCTTTGTAGTTCTAAATCTATGATCCTATTGATGACAGTAAAAATGCCCCTCCAACAAATTAAGATCATTCCAAGAAAGCCACTGAGAAGATTTTTTCTCTTCTCTGCCCTTACAGGTTTCTAAAAAGACTATGATGGAAAACAAGTTCTATTTTCATAGCAATGTATCTTTCTACATCACCCCTTTCTAAGTGATAAATATGTCATTTTCAAATTAGCTCAGCATTGTCAGGGAGTTAAATACTTTAGGAACTGCTATTTCAACAGGAATATAGTTTTTTTGTTTGTTTGTTTGTTTTTACCAATCAGACAGCATCCAGAAATCTTTTCTCATATGCTGCTCCTTTATACAAAATTTTATAGGCTGAAGATTTACTGTTTCTTAATGTACATGGTCCTAGATAGGAGTATTTCCTGGAGAACAGAATGAATCCAGGAGGAGGGAGAAACTATTTTACCCCAGTAACAAAAAAAACTTTTGAAACTAGAGGAAAAAATGAGCATCTGTCTTCCTTGGTACACAAAGCAGAATTCTTAAACCATGATACTTGTCCTCTTATAACTTATAGCCTACATCATTCATACAATACTTTATACTTTTCTTATTCTTTTGGATTCATATCAAAGGTATATAAATTTTATATTAATTTTAGTTCAAATTTACCAGTTCAGTGGTATCTGGTGATCCAACCAACAAATTATACCTCTAGTGATTAGGATTTCTCTTTTAATGTACTCTTTCCTTCCAACTCAAAATCATCCATTGTCTAAATGTAGTCAACAGGACAAAAAAAATTTTTGAAATACTCACAATTTTAAAACACTTATAGCTTACAAAACTGACAAAAAGAGGTAACTTCAAGTTTTACTTTTATTTTTAGACTTAGTTAAAATAGTCCTAAAATATGCATGCAATGACTTTGAAAAGAAGTAATTGTGATATTAAATTTTATTGAAATTTCTCAAGTCCTGATTTGTGTACAGGCTTCTGTTCTGAGTTCCCACGAAGCCGTAAAACGTTTAAAATACTGTCTGTGCAAATGCAAAATTTATGAATTCACACATCTCTGGTTGATTTATGTGAAATAATAATGCACTATTTAATGCTTAAACATGGCTAGGAGCAATGCCAAGCTATCAAGATGTACAATGGAATAATAGATTTATAAGACAGATAACCTTCCTGCCTAGAGAAGCTTGTTTAAAGGTGTTGTACAGATATATTAAACTATATGTAATTTTATACTAACTTAATGCTGTAGGCCTAGACTGAGAGCAATAAAAGATTACAGCCATGGTATTTGCAATAATAAAATGATCTGGCTATTCAATATAGGATATCTAAGGATTAAAAAGAGATAAGGAACTTGAGTTTCAAACTTTGGGTTTTTTCATTCTTTGATCTTTTCAAATAATTTGTAATTTGAATTGTAGTCATGTAAAATCCAACATTTGGAAAACTTCCTATCTGCCTTTCATTTTAACTGGGAGTAGCAGGTAAAAAGACAGAAGGTAGTATTTTGAGGTCAGTGATTGAGAAACTCCAAAAAAAATCTTTAGAAGTATTTAAAGAGCATGTGAATTGTTTTATTTAGCCCTGGAAAATAAAAATTACTATTCCTGGTACTATACAATGCCATTCCAGAAACACTTGTTAATTACCTGTTCTAGTTAATAAATTATTCTAATTCTTGGAAATATAAAGGTAAAAGTAAAAGTCTCTGCCCTCATAGAGCCTATGTTTTTAATGACAACAAACACAGAAATGATAAAAAGCAAAAGTAAAGTGTGTACAAAATAATTTCAAGAGTAATATTGAGAGAGAGAGAGAGAGAGAGAGAGAGAGAGAGAGAGAGAGAGAGAGAGAGAGAGAGAGAGAAATCAGAAATGGTGTGCTGTAGAAAATTGTATTTTGAAGTAAGGTGGACATTCCACGAGGTGGAAATATAGAGGAAGAACATTTCAGACATGTTGGAGGTAGAGCAGTTGTGAAACTGGACTTGTCAAGAGATATAGTTGGAATGTGGGGAAAAAAAAAAAACAGTGAATAGGTCAGTTTGACTGGACCAAAGTGTGATTTGGGCAGCAATATGAAAAATGACCAGAAAAGTAAATAGGAGCCAGAGAAGGCATTTAATTTTGACTTTAGAGATTTTTAAAAAGTCAGGCAAATATTTGTAGGGGATATCACAAGTCACAATTAGTTTGGTGATTTAAGAATATAAATTTGGCACAAAGGGCTATAAAACAATGCACACCCTTTGATGTAAAAGGCCACTACCAGGTCTGCATTCTAAAGAAATCAATAAAATAGGGAAAAGGACCTACTTGTACAAAAATATATAGAGTAGCCCTTTTTGTGTTGGCAAAGAATTAAAAATTAACGGATGCCCATCCATTGGGGAATGGGCTGAACAAATTATGGTATATGCTGGTGATAAAATACTATTGTCCTGTAAGAAATGATGAGCAGGATGATTTAAGAAAAAGTGGAAAAGACCTACATGAACTGAAGCAGAGTGAAATAAACAGAATCTAGAGAACATTATACATAGTAACAACAATGCTGTACAATTATCAACTGTGAAAGACTTAACTACTCTGAGCAAATACAATGACCCAGGACAACTCTGAAGGACTTATTACAAATAATGCTATCTACCTCCAGAGAAAGAATTGTTGGAGTAGGAATGCAGATCAAGCATACTATTTCTCACTTTAGTTTACTATTTCTCACTTTAGTTTATTTGTGTTTTTTGTTGGCGGGGTTTGGTTTTCTATGAGCATTCTTTTACACAATGAACAATATGGAAATATTTTTTGCATGATAATTCTTGTTTAACTCAGATAAAATTGCTTACCACCTCTGGGAGTGGAGAGGGAGATAATTTGGATCTTATAAATTCAGAAAACACACAGGGAAAATTGTTATTACATGTAATTGGGAAAAATAAAATATCTTTTATATATATGAGTGATGAACCCCAAACTAGGACACAGATTGTGTAAATAGAGAGAAGGAGACAGATGCCAGAGATTTCTTGGAGGTAAAATCAATGAAACTTTGCAAATATTTGAATATAAAGGAGTGAGAAAGAGGGAAAAGCAAAAATAATTTACATAGAAATTTTATGAACATCTCGAAGACCATTTATGCTTACCCTTTGTAATACTGTCATAGTGGAGAGCTATAGATATGTATTCTAGAGTAATGTATAACTATCTATTTACATGCAGAGAGGTCAAGAAAAAAATCACTAAGTAATGGTTTCTACGACAATCATAAAAATTGTATGTAGCTCCTATTCATATATTTTGTTGTTATTTGCACCTTTGCTGAACTATCTTCACAATATCTCTTTTAAGGATAGAATTTTATACTTGGCATAAAAGCTAATATCTGAAATATTACTTTAATTTGGGTTTCATTTTAGTTGATTTAGTATATGCACAGACTTCACTTGTTAATGAAAAAGCATTTAATCACTCAAACAAAGCAATTTGATTAGGTTATGTTTAAAGTCCAGAATTATATTTCATTTAATTATTTTTTTAAAGTCACACTGAACATCTTAAAACACTCTATCTTATCAGCTCTGAATGAAACAAATCTCAACTTTTATGGTATAACTTTGCATATTTATTAAGAAAAAAGTTAAAAACACATACATATTGAATAATCATAATAATAGGCATGATAAGTGACTAGGTATAAGAAAAGAACAATTCATATTAAACATTTGACAAATCCTGTTGAATCTTTAATTGAAACAAAATTAAGCCTTTTCAAAGAAACTTGAGTCAATCAGAAACTCTCTTCTAGTTTCCACCTTTTCACATTCTTAATCTGCAGTCTATAAGAAGTAAAGTTTGATATTTAGAATCACTCCCATCTACACCTTATTTTGTGAATGGTAGCCCACCCACTTGCTAAATAAAAAATGTTTAGCTTGTCTTCTGTGGATGCAAACGTTTCTCTTCATTCTGGAGCTCTGAGCAGAAAATCTCACTAGCCCCAGAAAGGAGTCTTAGCTCAACTTTAACTACCTCCATACAAATACAGAAGAAATGCATATAATTGAAAAAGATTCATTTTGCTGAAGTCACACATTCATTGGGACAGTAGCTGATGAAGGATTTTCAAAAGATAGGCAACCTTGCCCTTAGGAGATGTGCAGCAGCTGAAGAGTTTGAAATCCACTAAGCCTGTTGAAGCTTGTCAAAATGTTTGACCAATCAACCTTAAAGAAAGACAGAGTCTAACTTGTGCCAGCTGTTTTAAGTACAGGGGCTGCAGCTAGATTAATTCTTGATACAGCTACTTATTTCACAGATGTACAACTGATTCAAACAGTATTCAGACACACACCCTAGACCCTTCATAAAAAATTCTGATGGGGACAGGGAAGATGTGGAGTCAAAGGATGGCAGGAATGAATATTTTTGCTTCCAGCCAGTTAGAACATATTATTATCCATACAAATACAAATACAAGAGTTTGTTTTTACAAGGTAAAACCATAATGATGCAAATAAATGTAGAGGTGTGTGGGAAAGAACTCTGTCCTGGTAGTCAATTCAATTCAATGAACATTTATCAAATGCCTACTCTGTGCTCCACACATAGGAAACTTGGATTCTCATAGTATATCTTCTTCCACTCACTAGCTGTTTGACCTAAGGCAAGTCACTTGAATGCTCTGGGCCTCAGTTTTCACCTCTGTAAAATGAAGACTTTAGTCTAGATAATTTGTCTCAAAGGATTTGTCCAGTCCTAAAATATCATACTAGAATATAAATTTGCCTTATAATTTTACTAAAGATCTTTGTTCATGCAATCCATATCTGAATGTTTAGCCAAGAATTATTATGTTCACAAATGTTGCTAATTATATTCCCTCTCATGAGTCTAGGCTGTAGCTAGAATGTCAATTTCCTATTATTACTTTTTAGTAATTAAATATATTGTGAGTTCCTATATATAATATAGATCATGTCAATGTTTTGAAAAAAAAGACACTTAAACATCAATACTATACAAAAAGGTATTTATGCTAGATGCATTCTGTCCATTTTTTCTTGAATTTTATAAAATCCAAGTATTTGCTTTCTTCTTATGCATGAAATAGTTAGTTCCAATTTAAAAGTCTTAAGGGCTCAGAACCTTAAAGATTTCTATCCCTTTTTGCTAGAAGTATGTAGCAAGAGAATGATAGGTTTATTACTCTTTTCAAAACAGTTCATTTAACAAGGATTTATTAACCATCCCCTTCTAGCCCTGTTCCTGACTTTCTCTGGACTTCCGAATAATGCCCTTTGTACTGTTGTCCAATTTTGGAAATTCTCTTTATATCTGAGGCATTTTTATCTTTAAATAATTACTATCTTGTGACGTAATCATTACAGAAAATCTCTTCAAGGTTATTCCATGCCCTTATCCATTGGTGAGTTCTTCCTGGAGCCTCCATTTTGAGGAAATGGTAGAGGTCAATCAGTTTTCCTTCTTCTTTTCTTCTTTTCTTCCTTCTTTCCTTGATTTCAGTTTTGTTTTCTACATCACAATAATTTTTATTCCTGCCCCCAATCCTACAAAATGCTTTTTATAATTAAGAAAAAGGCAAGTCAAACTAAGCAATGTAGAAACTTCCCTTGTCTATATGTATATACCATATTTATCATATGTAGTTTCTCTTTCCCAGGACAATGAACGAAGAATGTTTCATCCTTTGTTTTCTGGAATCATTGATTCTAGCATTTAATTTGAGTTCAGATGCCTTTTGAATTGTTTTCATTTACATTTATTGCATTTATTGGATATATTGTTGTGGAATTTCTTGCCTTATTCTTTTTGCTTCCATTTGTACAAGTTTTCCTAGGGTTTTCCCCCTAAATTCTTACTAATTATCATTTCTTAAAGGTATTGTTATGATTAAAATTATCTTAAGACTGCACCTTAATTTTTAATTTATTAAATAATAAAAACAGGTCAGAGAAAGAAAAGTCACCAACCACATATGGTCTGCCATTCTCTTAGCAACCTTTCTTCCCAAACTGCCTGTGCCAATGTAGATCCAGGCCACCCAGGCTGACCCTCTCCTATCCACCTCCCCCTGACTCAGCTGCCCAGCCAGACCACAGGTGCACCAGTGGTTTCTTAGTCACCTCTTCTGTCTGTGGTTCTAAGGCAAGAAGACCCTATTTCCTTCCCTTCTCTAATTTATGCTCCTTCTAATGTCCCTTTCCTAAACCACTCTATTTTGGAAGACTGACCTCAGTCTGGACAAGAGGTGGGTCTTCTGGACATAAGGAGCCACCATTTGGTCCTTAGAATGGCCACATAGCCCTGATACAGTATCTCTCAGCATGGTAAAGAAGACTCTACCAATTGCCTCAGAGAGATACAGTTCAGAGGTTCAGAAGTAAGCTCTTCTGCTTTAAAATCAAAAAGCTGTCTGGGGGTACCCCCCCAAAGGAGTATAAGCTAGTGTTAAGTTGCCATAGTGAATTATGACATAATACTACCATTTATTCAATGATTCCTTAATCAATGGGCAAGTGCTCTATTTTTTGGAGGGGTGAACCACAAAATATTATGTTTTATAAAATTTGGAATAAGTTCATATGTATGTTACCTTTGGAGAATTAGGGGATACATGATGCCAGACCCCAAATTACAAGGATCTAAATTCAATTCCTAGCTTAAATATTTAGCTAGCTGTGTAACCCTGAGCAAATGACAATCATGCTTGCTTCAGTTTCATTATTTTGTAAATCAGCTAAATATGGAAATGGTAAACCACACCACTATCTTTGCCAAGAAAACTCCAAAAAAGTGTCACAAAGAATGAGATATGACTGAAAATGAATGAACAAAGTGCAACTTTTAACTCATATCTAAAAAGTAAATTTCTACAATTGGGCTTAAATTCATAGTGAACTTGCACTTAGAAGGGTAGTGAAAGAACCCAACTTTCTAATAATGGGGTGAAGATGAGACCACTAGCCTTGCCAAAAGAAAGGCCTCTCTCTTGTGTGTCTCCCATTGGTCCCTCACACTGGAGACAAAAAGATAATCACTAGTATAAAAACAGGGTGAACCAAAGGTGTTCATGAGAAATAATATAAAATCTGTTAAATGTGTCATTTAACAAAATAAGTTAAGAAAACACAAACAGAAGTAAGTCTGGAGCAGATTCTTTCAGCCACCTTGTTCCTCTCCTCTTTTTGCTTCAATAGCACACACATAATCACAAATACCTTCAGCCTGTTCACTGAGAAAGAGGTCTAAAGACCTCTTTTTATCGTGGTCTTTTAGAAGGGACCTGTAGATGTGATAGGCACCAGCAGCTGATGATCTGGTTGCACTGTTGCTATGGGACAACTACTTTTTCTCTCTTTTTCTTGTCATTCTCACTGAAAATCCTCAAATCCAGTTTTACATCACTCTGTATGAAAATAAAAATAAAACTCTAGCTTTTCCTTGTCCAAGGGCTAATTTCACATTAGTTTCCTCTTTTCCAAAATTGTTAAAGAATGCAAATCCTAGAAGAGTTTTTTGTTCCTTTGTTTGTTTTTTGCCAGTCAATCCCTTTCCAGGAGTTGTTACATTCAAATGGTCTTTCATTTTGTCTTTGACTTCCTTGAGTCATTTCCCCAATAGAGTAATTATTGGGTTAAAGGATATCCACAATGAAGAAACTTTCTAACTTGTATCAGGGAACACTTTCTGAGATTCTCCTTCTCAATACTGATGCACAACACAGTGTATTCCCAGGATTTTCTGAGACAGAGATTAATCATGTTCTAAATTGCTTTTTAATGATTATAAAATTGAAATATATGGATGGTTCACCTGACAGTTATCAGCATGTAAGCTTAAAACATGAAACAGAAATCTGGCAAATATAATGATATAATAAGGGACTATTTGGCCCAAGGGAATTGGCAAGGGTTTAATAATAGTCTTTAACAGCTACTATCTTCAAAGCTCTCAATAAACATTAACTAATTCTCATAACACTCCTATGAGGTAGGTCTTATTATTCCCATTTTCCAGATGTGGAAGAACTTTAAGTCATTTGCTCAAGGCCACACATCAAGATAAGGTTGCTGGTGCTGGGGCAAGATTAGAATGAAAAGTTCCTGACTTAAAGTCCATTTGTATTTCCCTGGACAAAAACTAGATTTCATAAAGGCATAGAACTTCAGGACAGGAAGAGAGTCTTTGCCCAAATTAATTCTCTTAACACTGCTAACAAAATGTTCTAGCCTCTGCTCCCAAAATAGGAAACTCAATATGCTGGCAAAGAGACCTGTTTTATTTTCGTATACCTCTTTAAAAAAGCCTTTCCTTCTATCAAGCCAACGTCTTCTCTACTTTATAGCTTTTACCCACTGGTTTTAGTTCTGCCTTCTAGAAGAAAAAATTCAAATATTTCTTTCCTATGACAATCTTTCAAAGGATAGTTATCTCTCCATTGACATGCACCCTTGGAGAGAATGCCCAAACTTATGAGAGCACATATCCCTTGAAGTATCAAAATAAACACCTTTGCACCCTTCAAATAATCACTAAGTGGCATAATTTCAAGATTCATACCATACTTGGTCTTTCTCAGGATATGTTCTAGTTTTCAATGTAAAGAATCAAACAGAAGACTCAAAATTTGACATAATATTCCAATTATGTCCAGTCTAGGAAAGATTACAACGAGATGATCCTTTCTGTGGATACTACATGTTAGAACCTCAGCCCAAGAATACATTATCTTTTTTGGCTGCCTGTCACACTATTGGCTGATGAACTTGCAATCCATTCAAACTCCTGAGGTAAAGGTACACAGACCCATCTGATCTCTACCCAATTACCCTTCAAAAAACTATGATATAATGCCTCAGAACAAATTCTGGAGCAGCATAACTCACAAAAGGTGGAGTAAAGTAATTTTTCTACTGAAACCAACTTAGAAGAATAGCAGGGTCTACTGTACTAAGATGGAGGTAGAGCACAAAGGAGCATTCCAGGGAAGGTCCCACCTTGGCAACAGGCCCTTAGTGCCACTGAAATAACAGTGAAAGCTTCCAGAGCTTTCAGGCACAGATAATAAAGGAGTTTGGACAACTGCTCAGAAGAAGATTGGAGAAGTCCCTTTGCTGGCTTGAAGTGCAAGACTCTTGTCGCATTGCTCCAGGAAACAGTCCTAGAGCAGGTTTCAAAGTAAGGAGAAGCACAAGAACACACCAGTACTTGCAACCATGGGGAGTGGGGGGTGGAGGGGTAGGAGACCCTGTTCACAGTTCCAAGGAGGAAAAGAATGTTTGTCATAACTCACAGACCAGAGTATAGGCTTGGAGAGTATCAAACATGCCTCTCCTTACATTATTCTGCCTTCGAAGAACTGAAAGCAGAGCTAGCTCTAAAGGTAGCTGCATGAACAACTTGAAATTTGGAACAGTTCTCCCTTCATCAGAGTTTCAGGGCTCAACTTGAACAATTTTTAAAAAAAATTTTAAGTAAAGAAAATGCTAGAAGATGAGCAAAAACATTAAAAAGAACTAAACATAGAAAATCATTACGGCGACAAGGAAAGACCAAAACACAAACTCAGAAGACCACAAAATCAATACAGCTGCATCCAAAACCTCCAAGAAAAATATAAATTGCTCCTGAGATTCAAAAAAAGAATTAATAGAGGCAATCTTAGAGGATGCTGTGAAGATTGGATTTAGCTATCTCCTGATTGTAACAATGAAGATACTTAGCTCTTTCTTTATTGTGAAGATAAAATTGTAATCTCCTGATTATAACAATGAAGGTACTTAGCTCTTCCTTTATAGTGAAGCTAGAATTGTAAGCTACAATCTATTTTTAGATTTTAACTAGGAAAAGGTGTTAAGTAACTACAAAAGGTGAATTAACTACAAAAAAGTGTTAAGTAACTATGAAAGGTGAACTTACCAAAAGAGGTGTTAAGTAACCCAAAAAGATATAATCTAATTAGAGAAGGTGAGAACTAAAGAATGGATAGTCCTGGAGAAAAGCATCTGCTGTGATTGGTAGATGTGAAATTTAGGGGAGGTTATACAAAAGAAAAAGATCTTTAAAAAGAGAATCAAAAGGCAGAAGGAGATCATTCATTTGGGCACTGAATCGAAGGATCTAACCACTAAGAGAATTATCTAGAGACTGGAGAGACCCAAGAAGAGTGAAGACACAAAGAGATAAATCCATTGAACCACAGCCAAGATTTGAGAAGTTGAAAAACAAAAGAGGAAGGCTGCATAAACACAGATCACCCAGGCTGTGGCTGACTCAAAGACCCCAGAGAGATGTGGGTAGATACCACTGGCCACAGTTTTTCTAACTCTCCATCTAAGATGGGCATTTTATTCTTTTATTCAATGATCAGGGACACAGGGGACTTCTGCCCCCCCCCAAAGAATGGACATAAAAGCATCTTAAGCTTCTTTTAAGATGAAAATAGGTATAGTGAGAAAGAGAAGAAAACTGCTCACACAGATCTAGCAAGTCAAATACCAAAGAAAGGAGCAGATGTAAGAATATGAGAAAAGACCAGTAATTCACAGTAAATAGTTTCCAAGGACATAGTCAGCAATGCATAAAGTATAGGGTAGTTAAGAAAACTAGATTTCTTAACATAAGCAGGAAAATGTGGCCTCATGTATAGCAGAACTGATAGGATGGGACTCATGACAAAAAAACTTCTCTGGAAGGTGCACATTATTCAAAAAGAACAGAGTAAATTAGATTTATTATAGTCTATAGGTAGAATAAGATTGAATAATGAGCAACCAGAAGGCAGACACCTAGACTTCTTTTAGACTATTACCATTGGTGAGTGAAAAGCTGACTTAGTGACCCCGCCTTTCTGGAGGTGTGAAGACTACAGGGTAAGGCCCATCTTCTTGAGACTCTCTTCCCTTGGCTGGGGCTTAAAAATTCTAACTGATATCAGAAGAAGCCAGAATTTTCTCTCTCTCCTATTCCTTAATATCTTCCTTCTATTGTAAATATTATAAATAAAACTACCATAAACTCCATTTACTTTAGTAATTCATTTTGGGATTTAGAAATTAAATCCCTGGTAACCACCTAATAATATATGCAGAGTCCCAAACACAATTAATTTTAACAATATTTAAAATCAAATAAAAAAGGTAGATGAAAAATTGAGAAAAGATATGAAAATAATATAAAAAGAGTGAAAAAGTCAATAATTTGATTAAAGGAAGCACAAAAAAATACTGAAGAAATTAATACATTAAAAAACAAAATAGGCCAATTGGTAAAAGAGGCATCAAAATCCAATAAAGAGAACTTTAAAAAGCAGAATTGGTCATATGGAAAAATCAGTACACAAATTCACTTGAGGAAAAGAACCCTTTAAAGGTAAGGGCTTAAAAAAAAGTAGAACTAACCAAATGGAAAAAGGAGGTACTAAAGCTCACTTGAGAAAATCATACCTTAGAATTAGGCAAATAGAAGCTAATGACTCCATGAGACATCAAGAAACAAAGTCAAAAGAATGAAAAAATAGAAGAAAATATGAAATATCTCATTGAAAAAACAACTGAGAAAATACATCCAGGAGAAATAATATAAGAATTATTAGATTACCTGAAGGCCATGATAAAAAAGGAGGATAGATATCACCTTTCAAGAAATTATCAAAGAAAATTGTTTTGATATTCTAGAACCAATGGGTAAAATAAAAATCAAAAGAATCCACTGATCACATCCTGAAAGAGGCCCCAAAAGTATAATTCCCAGGAATATTATAGTCAAATTCCAGAACTCTCAGGTCAAGGAGAAAATATTGAAATCCAAAAAATAAAAAATTCAATAATCACAGGGGCATGGTCAGAATAACACAAGATTGAGCTACTTCTATATTAAAGGGTCAACGGCCTGGAATATGGTATTACAGAGGCAAAAAAGCTAGGACTTTCAAACATTCCTGATGAAAAGACCAGAACTGAATGGAAAATTTGATGCTCAACTACAACACTCAAGAGAAACATAAAGAGGTAAATTGGAAAGAGAAATCAAAAGACATTCAAAAAGGTCAAACTGTGTACATGCCTACATGGGGAGATGATTCTTTTAACACCAAAGAACTTTATCATTGCTAGGGCATTTGGAAAGAGTAAACATAGACAGAGGGCAAAGGTGTGGGTTGAATATAAGATAGTATAAAAATAAAATAAAATTAATGCATGAGAAAGAGGAATGCATTGGGAGGAGGGGGAAGGGGAAATAGAATAGGGTAGATTTTCTCACATTAAAGAGGTATAAAAGAGTTTTTACCATGAAGGAGAATATGGGGAGGTGAGGAGAGGAATATGTGAACTTTACTCTCATCAGAATTGGCTCAAGGTGGGGAAAACATACACAATCATAATGGTGCAAAAAAAAATTCTTACAAGCCTCTCTAATAAAGGCCTCATTTCCCAAATACATAGAGAAATGGGTTAAATATATAAGACTACAAGCCATTAACCATTGGCTAAATAAAGGATATGAATAGGTAGTTCTCAAAGTAATTAAAGCTCTCTTTAGTAATGCAAAAAATGCTCTAAATCAATTAATTAGAGGATTTCAAATTTAAACAACTCTGAGGTACCACTCCCACCTATCAGATAGGCTATTATGACAGAAAAGTAAAATAACAAAACGTTGGAGAGAATGTGGGTAAACTGAAACACAAATGTACAGTTGGGGGAGTTGTGAACTGATTCTGTCATTCTAGAGAACAACTTGGACCTATGCCCAAAAAGCTATAAAACAGTATATATCCCTTGATCTGGCAAAACTTTTGCTAGGTTTGTATCCCAAAGAGATTTTTTTAAAAGGGGTTGGGGGAGGAAGGAGATATATGTACAAAAGTAATTCTTTTTGTTGGAGCAAAGAATTAGAAAATTAGGGGATACCTGTCAATTGGGGAATGGCTGAGTGAGTTATAGTATATGATTATATTGGAATACTATTCTGCTGTAAGAAACAATAAGCAGGAGAAACTCAGAAAAACCTGGAAAGATTTATATGAACTGAACCAGAGTGAAATAAATAAAACCATGAGAACACTGTACACATTGTATAGAAATACTGTACAATGAATAACTGTGAAGAACTTAGCTAATTTCAAGAAGACAATGATCCAAAACAATCCCAAAGGATTCATGATTTAAAAAAATGTCATCTGCTTCCAGAGAAAAGGGGCTGATCATCTAAATCTGACAAAGACAAACTTTTTATACTTACTTTAATTTTTTATTCTAGTTTCCTTCCATAAAAGGATTAATATGGGGAAATGTTTTTACTGGATTGCACATGTAAAATCTATATGAAATTGGGAGCAGAGGCTGGTGGAGAGTGGGGTTGGAGAAGGGAGAAGGGAGAGAATCTGTGAGACAATATTCTGTGGAAAATTTTGGAAGCTGTTTTTAACTGTAATTGGGGGAAAATAGATTAATTTTTTAAAAAACTTCTGAGTATTTTTCATGTAACCTTCTTTCTAGTAATGTCTCCTCATCCTATACTACTATCATTGATCTTTTGAAGTCAAGTATAAAATTTGACAGGAATTCTCTATTGCATTTCAGTTACTTCATTTCAGCTTACCATTCCAAGCTTTTGAAACCTAGTTTGACTGACTGTAATTCAAATATTAATTCTCCATCCTATTTTAGTGTCATCCTCAAATTCAATAAGGATCCCTGTGTACCTTTATTCAAGTTAATAATCAAAGTTTTGAATTTAATGAAGTCAAAATACAGCCACACACCATTTCTCCAAATTGGTACCAGTCCATTAATGAACAATTGTGAGAATTAGTCATTTAATCTATCCATTTTTTCCCCTTCCATATATAACTTGCTCAGAAGGACATCAATAAGAGATTCTGGCTGGTAAATCTGTCAAGGAAAGGGAAATGAATGTAGGCTACCATGACTTACACATAACTTCTTTTTCTCTTATTCTGAGTTTTTATTCTAAATTCCCAAGTTCCTTTTGTTATGTTGATTGACAGCTTTTCTGGGAAGATTCAGCAGTGAATCATCCTCATTTAGTAGACAGAGTCTAGTATTCCCTACCATAGACAAGCTTCTTGAGCCACTGCTGTTCTATGACTGGAAATTTTGGTGGCTCATACTGCTACCTTAGATGTGCAGTTATGCAGCATATGGACATGTAGGTATGCCTCACATATTATTTAATGTCTCATGTTTGATACTAAGAATATTTTTCATTCCATTGCAGTGAAATACAGTAATGAGTTATGTGACCTTGGACAAATTACTTAATAACAAAGGTGGACTTCAGTTTCCTTATCTGCAATATGAGGGGGTTGCATTAGTTGATCTCTAAGGTCCATTGTATGATTCACTGATTTTAACTTAAGGAAGCAGTCAATTAATTTTAAAATTAGAGCCATCTGTAGGCAAATCAGTCTCCTACTGTGGGGAACTGGTGGCTGGAGCTGCAGGGAGGCAAGGGTTGGGGAGAAGAATATTCCTTAGCTAGCAGATGCTAACAAAAGCCTAGAGACACTCGTATACAGCTTATAAATAGGTGGGGGAAGCAGAGTGAGGAATGGTCTAGTACTAGTAGCTTAGCAAAAATGCTTCTCTTCCCTTTCTTGCACTTTCTGATGGTAATCACATTCAGACTCAGTCTGAATGTCATTTTGTGACATATCTTCTCTGGTTGTACTGGCCCTAATGTCTATTTTAACCAAATTTTACCCATATTGATTAAAATGTCAATATCAAGAGGGGAGAATACCAATCCAGCATAATTTCCCCTATGTCCCTAATTCCCTCCTAAAGTTACATTTTATTTAAAAATTTATCTTTTTAAAACTCAATGTAGCTGATAATAATCTCAAACATACCTTTTCTGTCTAGGACTGTCTTTTATCGCCACCTACATCTTAGGACTAGCTCTGTCACTGACTTTTCAATTTATTAAAAAGTGAGAACCATTATGGAGATACTCATGCAAGAGTTGGAAGGTACCAATGATGTCTATGTGGAAGGAAATGAACCAAACTAACTAAAAGGAGCAAAGCTGAACCCCTGTTAAAGTTCAGTATCAATTGAAAAACCAAGGGAAAAAAAGCTAATATATATCCATGTCTCAGATGAGAGACACAATCTATGAGAACAGAACAATGTGGGCATTGTCAGTAACATCAGTTGTTCTTGCTCAACTTTTTCATTTATCATAAGGGAAAGGTCAATTTGCAAGAGGGTGAGTATTTTTATCTAGAAACAATTAAGAAATAAAGAGAGAAGGTATCAATAAACTTATTTTTTAAATTAAGTGATGTATTTAATAGGATAAAATATCCATTGTGTAACTAAATCTCTTTTAAAGGAAAAATATGTCTTGTAAGGCTTTATTGTTTTCATATGAAACACATAATGCTCCATAAAATTCATGTTTTTAGTTTTATAGGATTATATATATCATCAAAATAAAAATAGTCATAATGTTATGTTATAATTAATACATTCAACTTAATTTGAGAAGTAGTTGATGATATAATACATCTATTTTATAGCCCAATATTTCCCCTTATTATAAAGAAAAATTGATCTCTAGAATTTGTTGGGTAAATAAACTATGGCTCTAGCAGGTAGCTGGATCTTTATTTAGGTATCTTTTCCCTCTATTTTATTCCTTTGCGTGCACATTTCCTAAAGTTCTATTCTCAGCCCTCTTCAATTTGCTACTTCTATATTCTGTTAACATTCCTATTCACTGGCATAGTTTTACCTGTGCTAAGTCCCTGCTTAGAATCTCCAATGCTCTATATCTACAGTCCTAATATTATTCAGGTTTATATCTACAACTACCTATGTAGTGGTCTCATTTCTAGGGGTCTCACTGAGGGCTCTATATGCCCTAAACAGAGCTTATTTTCTTCGTCTATAAACCTACCCTTTTTTTGTAATTTTGTTATTTCTGTCAGGGTCATTCACTCAGTCCCCAATGCTCAAAATCATGTAGTGGCCTATTTTTCGCATTTCCCTAACCTTTCTTTTAATCAGACAGAACTAGCATTTCATCAATTATGGAAACTTCTAGGTAGGAGTTTCCTCCGCCAGTATAGATTGACATCTTCTCATCAACTTATTGTAGTAGAGAGTGTTGCCTGGGGCTGAGATGACGAACATGCAGATGGTAGCCATATTCCCTGAACTGAATTGAAACAGATTAAAACATGATCAAGAAATACTTAAAATAAATAGAATAGAATATAAATAATGTTAATAGATGGTAATCCAAGTCAATATGTGGCTTTAAGGACTGGGATTATCTGGCCTCTTTTTGGATCCCTAGAACTTAGTGCAAGAGTACAGTACATAGTAGGTACTTAAATGTTTATTGACTGACTGACAGACTGAATTTGAAAAACTTTAGCATTATATTGTTCTCCATAAAATTAATCTGATTTAGTGGGGGAAGCGTTCCTTTTACTTTTATATTTATTAGTGTATTATGAAATATTTAGTCTAAGTAGTAAGATATAGTGAAAACTTTCAATTCTCTACTCCAATAAAATCTGATGAATGTAGGGTTTTTCTAGGGCACATTATTAGTTGCTTGGAAAGATCACTGGATCATGGATTTAGAGATAGTCATGAGGACCAGAGACAGAAAATGGCTTGCCAGGTTCAAAGAGTTATTAAGTGTGTGAGGCAGTATTCAAACCCAGGTCTTCTTGACACCAAATCAAGCACTCTAATCACAAGTCTGCATTTTCTTTCTGTTCTACTTCAGATTTATTATTAATGTATCATAGTAAAGCAAAAGAGGCAAACATTGGCTGATGTTTATCAATAGAGAGCTATTCAACAAATTAACTAGGGGTTTTCTTTGAGACACTGTTAGAAAAATTAATAATTTGTTAGTCATAAGCCAAAACCTGAGTTTGGGTGAAAGCTCTATAAAAATGCATATTAGGCTGAGTTCCTGATGAAAAACAGAGGATTAAAGTAACATCTGTTGAAGTTTCACAGTAATCTTAATCTGATGAGTCCCCCCATCTATTTAATGATTTTACAGCAAAGTAAGTCTTTTGTTTAGGTCTTTCAAAAGCATCTCACTCCATGGGGGTCTCCAAATATACCTTAGATGGGTTTCAATGACTAAGGATGCTCCCAAAAGAGACTGGTTGAAGAGCAAAATGGGGGACTCCTCCCACAATTATCTATACCATAAGAGTACAATTAAGCCAGTTTATTTTGGAAGCAAATTCTGTAGGTGAAACCCATTTTTCAGGAGATACCAAAATGTGTGTCTCTGCCTTCCATGGGGAAATGCACTCAAAAGTTGCAAACAAAGGTTTGTCTCCCTACAAACTTAGAAAGTTGCTCAAGAAATTTTCCTAATCCACCTTTCTACACTTGGATAATTAAACAAATCCTTCTCTCATTTATGTAGACTCTTTTCTCCACCAATACAAATCAAGTCCCTCCACAGATTCTTATCCTATGTGAGCTTCATGGCTGCCTCTACATAAATCCTTGTGTTAGAGACCTTCCTCTGGTCCTTTCACTATTTCAATATAATGCAGTTGTTCTTCTACAGTACTACATTAATTGGCCAGGATATGCTATACAAATGACTAGGCTATGTCTCATATATTTGTGAAAATTAAGGCAATTATTACTTTACTTATTAGCAGTAATCACTATGAAAAATTGAAGATTTAAGTTCAATTGCTTGAAATTATATCTTCAGTTTATCACATATATGTGTATATTGCTCGAACTGATGTTTTCAAAACATATTTTTATATTATACACATATAAATAATATAATATATCAGTTTATCAAATATACATATTTGCAAATATTACTTGGACCAATGCTTCATAAGTTATATATAATATGTATATATACATATATTTATATATAAATAATATATAAGTAAATATATGTGTGTATATTTGAAGAAAGGTCACATGTCCTAGTCATCATTAATCATTTACAAATAGCTATTTGGAGAGATGTACAAGAAACAGCACAGTTTTAGAAGCAGGAAGTTATGAACTTGAAGAGAAGTCAACCTAAAGTTAGAAGAGCCACCCAACTTCCAGCTGAAGACTAAAAAATATAAAACCACAAAGATTCAAACTGTTCTAATTCATTATATACGTATTACACATATATGGATAAAACATATGATATTTCACTTGTACAATGGCTTGTAAGCAATGGATCTAGAGCTGGGAAAATATTGTGGAATGATCTGACCAATGGGAAAAGATGGATCTGTGAATATTCTTATATTTCAACTTGACTATGTAGTCTTATTTGCTTTATATGTAGATCCTGGGTGCCTCTCACAAATGAATCCTTTAAAAAAATCTCAGATTTGAGGCATTTTTTGACTCTTCTCAAAAGTCAGAACTCATGAACCCCCAATTGATTATGTTTCTTTTACTATATTGATTGGTTTAAAGCAAAAGACAAAAAAATTTTTTTAAGTGGCAAAGGTTGCCATACACATATACAGAGGTATATTCTTCCACAGACTACCAATGGGAATGAATCCTTGTAGGAAATATGGGTAAAAAAAAAAACAAATGTAGCAAGAGTACCTACAGTTGAGATATACACATGGCCAGAAAAGTGCATATTACTAATGCTGTAGAGTCAAGGGTTCCTTTTGGTGATGTCATCAAGAGAGCTGATTTCTTTATATCTCTGTTCTTCTATGTGTAGATAGAATTTACTCCCCAAGGCTCATCCAACTCAGTTCATCTTACCCAGTAACCCATTTGCATGCTTACACTGTGTGAATGCTGCATGAATGGATGGAGGATAAAGCTTTTGGTGAGGCACCACTCCCTCTCTCTTCTTTCCAGAACATGGTTGAGGAGGCTGGCTAGGAGCCAGGAAAGAGAATCCACATACGTGGTCAGTTAGGTTAGAAAATTAAGCTTTATATTTATATCCTTTTTATTTTTTCTCCTTCAAATGATTATTAATAAAGCTCTATGGAAAAATAAGAACCTCAGTTATTGTTATTAATTTAAATTTTACACCTATCTACATTGCTTCCATGGATGTTACTCTGCTGAACTGATTGCCAATATCAACTGCTGGTCTTGGTCTGTAATGAAGCCTCATCAGGTCCTCTGGTGCTACCTACAGAGTAGGTATGTGCTCTTTCTCTAAAGAGAAAGAGTTAAACTCCTTTACATACCCAAATGCCAGAAATAGAACTCAGGATTAGATTATCTCTCTTTTGAATTCCTTTTCTCTTGCTGTTATTTAGGGTACTTCAATCTAAACAAGTGGCTCTTAATCTGGAGTCCATACCCTCCCAAAGAGTCTGAGAAAAGATTTCACTTAGTCATGACCTTGGAGGAGGGAGGGCAAATGATATCTTTATTTTTACTAACCTTTAACTGAAAATTTAGTATTTTGGACCCTGAAATTGAGAATGTAGGCAAGGAGCATTATTTTGAACAAAGGCTTAAAGGTTAAACCAACTGTAAAAGCCATAATTCAAACACAGAGGTCCTGATTCTAAAACTAATATTCTTTCCACTAATGCTAGTAAACCCAATAATATCTTTGAAGTCCTGTGTTATTTTTTTAGCATGCTTCTTATTGAAGGAAAATCCCTTCATGATTAGATATATCACCTCCTAGGCCTGATTTAAAATCACATCAACCATGACATTGTGGTTCATTGCTTGAAATGGTGCCTTCTTTCAAAGTCTGTCCCAGCAAATTTTGACAGATGTTAACACAAATAGGAAATACACAAAATTATGAGATCCCTTAAAAATAAAAATCATAAAAATGTCTTAAGACACTTTGATTTTTCAAACTAATAAATCAGAATATTCAATATTTTGAAATTTATTATAGCAGTCATTTTCACACTAAAATACTCTAATGAGCCTATATGATTAAGAATTATTCTCTCATTTTGATTATGAAGTGATCCTTGCCACTGAGAAAGGTGAGTCAACAGCTGTGCTGCTGACAGTTAACAGCTGAGTGGAGGCCAGAAATATTTCTGAATAGAATCATCTTATGAAAACAAATGTCATCAATATTCCTGCTGCAAAGAATATTCACATTGAGTCTCTGATAGCTTCATTATTTGGTAGAGTATTAGGGAATCCAAAGTAAAAATGAAACTCCTCAAGCTTCAAGTTGAACTTTTCTTTTATAATTTCAAAATTTCAAAAAAAACTATAGGCTTTAGAGCTAGAAGGGATAATGATGATGATGATGATAACCATTAATGACAATACTAATTGGTCACCAAATATTTGTTAAGCACTACTTATTAGTGCCCTGTACTAAGGGATTGGGATAAAAACATGATCCCTGAAGAGCATCCATGTGGCTCAGTGAATAGAGTACCAGGCCTGGAGTTGGGAGGATCTGGGTTTGAATCTGCCCTCAGATACTTCCTAGCTTTGTGATCCTGTATAAGTCACTTAACCTTGTTTACCTAGCTCTTGCCCTTCTGTCTTAGAGTTGTTACTGAGATAGAAAGTAAGGATTTAAAAAGAAATGGTCCTTGTCTTCAAGGAGCTAGCATTCCAATAGGAGATGTAGCATACAAAAAACAACTAGGAACATAAAAGATAAATGCAACATGAAGAGAGGGAATAGAAGAGGGAAGAGACTGCAAAGTGGCAGGAAAGGTGGGGGAGTGGGAAAAGCCTCCTGTAGAAAATTTTAAGAATCCAAGGAAACCAGGAGAAACAGTCATAATGGAGGCCATGGAGTCAGGACATGGAGTGTCATGAACAAGGAATAGTTAATGTCCATATCATTAGATCATAGAGTAACTGGAAGGGAGTAAAATATAGAAAGGAAGAGATCAGGTTGTAAAGAGCTTTAAATGACAAAGAAAAGATTTGATATTTACCCTGGAGGGAATTGGAAGTAAAGTTTATTGAGTAGGAAGGGTGAAATGGTCATATATGCCAATAATAGCTAACATTTATATAGCACTTAAAGGTTTGAAAAGTATTTTACATGTATTTTTGTATTTGATCTTCACAACAACCCTGAGAAGTAGGTGCCTCCTGTAAAATGTAAAATTATTGTTGTGTTTTTACATTTTACAGATAAGGAAGCAGAGCTTAAGCAAGGTTAAGTGCCTAGCCATGGTCAAATAATTAGGCATGTAAGAGAAAATCCAGCCCAACCCTTCATTTTACATGTGGGGACAGAGGGGAAGGAAGTGCTCTCAGGATGTGATTGTTAAATTTGCAGTGAGTACTTACACTTCAAAAATGGGCAAAAACCACAAACTAGGGCTTGGTATATTGTTGTATTGGTTGTCTGCACTTAAGAAAATAATAGTTAATGTGTTAATATGAATATTAAATATAAAAGTGTGTCCTGAAACATCTCCTCCAAGAAAACTGCATGTGAACATTTTCCGACACATTCCTGTATGTTGTCTCCTTGTTAAATCTAGCAGCCATAAGAAGAGAAGATGAAATATTGTTCAGGAGAAGGGCCACAAGATTTAGAGTTCAAGAACTTGTGTTCAAATCTCAGCTTTTCCATTTACATATAAAGTCAGGTAAATCTAAACTTAAGTTTTCTCATCTGCAAAACAGAGGAATTGCAAGGGATATCTAAAATCTCTCCTAGATCTGAATGTATTATCTGATTTCTAACCCATGTTCTGCAACTGAATTGTTTGTTGACATTAAACTTCTTAAACCTTTCAAGTTTAAGAAAAATGGCAATGGGAATAGAGATGGTTAGTTTTTTTGTTGACTGGCATTATATGTTTTTAATAATCAGACAATTTAATTGACTGATCAGCAAGACTACTAAATAAAAAGATAGGTTCCATCAGGTGAGTCTTCACTAGGTACTCTTGAACAAAGTAGTCTCCAGATAAATATTTGTTTTCATGTTGGTCATGACCTATACTGCCATTTGTGGAGGGGTTTCTACATGTTTGAGAGACTAAAAGTTTTCCCTCAGGCAAACTGCCCTACAATGTAAACACCCATGCCACTCAAGTCAAAAAGGAAAAAATGATTTTTTGACAGAATTTGGGGGGAAGGGAGATGTAGTGCTGAAACAATTTTTTTTCAGAAAATCTCTAAAGAGATTTATATTAAATTTTTTTTTGCATTTGAAGCCTGAAAATTAATTTTCACTGAGATGTGTTTGATTTAAAATTTTGATATCTTGGGGAAATTTTTGGCCAACAGTGTAGTCAATTAAAATAGAGAACTTCTCAATAATTTGCATGTTCCTTTCACTAATATTGGGTAGAGAAAATAGAACAAAAGGGGGCAGAAGGGTAAATAGAGGAGAATAGTGAAGATTACATGTCAGAATATCAAATCAAGCATTTTTTATTATTCTTAAGGGATTTTTTAGAAGCCTAAGAAATATTAAAAAAACTGGAATAAATACAGAATCTTTGAATAAAATGATAATATTGTTTATTGTAGCTACATGTGCTAATGTTTATTTTTTCTTTTCTAACTTATACATAACATTAAAAATAAATTTTGAACAAGGCAGGAAAAGGTATTTCAGCATATCTTCAGGGTTATGACATTCATTTGCTATACATAGAATAGATACAACTTAAAGTCCTCTAACAGGCATTTCCTTTAAAAATACCTTCCTACAAGGCATATAAAATACAAAATATAATTTTAATATCTTCCCTATTATCTGCAGCTCTGATTATGTCAACAGGAAATACATAGGATATTCCAAAAGTTAGTGCAATTTTAACCTGTCAAAGCTCATGGATCTGCTGGCCAGCTAGAACCAATTCTCCTAATTGTTAAATTTTCAGTGTGAGCATTCACACCTTGGGAAAGCAGCAATCTAGAAATCAGGGCTTCACTTAATGTTTTGTTGATTATCTACAGTTCAGAAAATAATGAAGAAAATGTTAATAATGCAAATTAAAATTAAAAGTGTGTTATGTACATCCCCCTTCCAAAAAATAACAACCATTGTTAAACATTTACCAACACACTCCCATTAAGGATATAAAGCTTAAAATACACGTTTTTTCCCCCTCAGGAGTTTACAATCAAATGGAAGGGGAAGGGTGGAGAAAAAGGAAGAAAAGAATATAAATAAGTATCTAGCTAAGTAGAAGGTGAACAGAGTAATTAAGGCAACACCTGAAGGGCAAAAAGGATTTTTATAGAACAAACACATGAAAGAAATGAGTTCCAGGCATGGAGGATGTCCTGTGTACTAAAGGAAGGCAGTAGTTGGAGAAGAGTTTAGCTGCAACTGAGTCCATGAAGGAAAATAAAGAAGATGGGAAAGTAGGTAGTGCCTATCTTTGCCTACAACATTTTTACATTAACAAGGATCTATTCTATGAGATGGCATATGAAAGTGTTCTTACCCCAATTTTATAAATAACACTGAGGAGGCAACAACTGAAGTTCAATGAGAAGTAACTTGTCAAATGTCACAGTGAACAAATGTCAGAGCCAAGATTGGCTCAGGGCTCTCTAATGCTCTCCATTAGGATTAGTGCGCACTATAGTTGCTGTCTCTCTGGCTGCCATTAAATTGCTGGGAACCAGATTATGGAAGGCCTTAAATGCCAGGTACAGAAATTTACAGTTCATTCTTTCAACAACTCATCGGCTAGGCAAGGTGGAGGTATGGAGGGAGAAACCTCTAAAGGCTGTAGAGTATGAAAGCGACAGAGATTTGTACATGTAGAAGATGATTTTGGCTACAATGTATAGCATGAATTGGAGAGGGGAGAAATTGAATACCATGTTATCAGATAAATCTGTCTTGATACTATAAGTCACTCTATGGATCAGGTGGTAAATTGATATTGCACAGAGAAAAGGAAGTGAGGGAAAATTTGGGGAAATTATTTTTATATTACATGTCATAACTTTTTTTATTTTTCTTAATATTATGTTAACTTATTTTATTCTAACAAAGATCAGATAGGGTCACAAAGTTACTAATCATCTGAGGCAGGATTTGAATTTGGGTCTTCATAGCTCCAAGGCCGACACAGAGCCATGAAACTTCCATTGCAACAAGAGGGGTCTGTAGGGTCATTGTGTGAGAGATAAAAGCCATGCCCTGGGAAAGAAAAAACTTGGTTTCACCAAACATCTGTGCACCTATGGAGCAGCCAATGAAGCCAGGAAGTATGGGATTTACCTAACAGATCATTTAAGCTAAAGAATAGAGGGTTTTTGGTTTGTTTTTTAAACTGTAAAGTTTCTGATTCCTGTGCAGGTAGAAAATTTGCCACTCCTATAATCCCTTTAATTGGTAAAGGGCTTTGTTGTTGATTTATTTTTAGTTGTATCCAATTTTCTGTTACCCTATCTGGCGTTTTCATGGCAAAGTTACTAGAGTGGTGTGCCATTTCCTTATCCAACTCATTTTACAGCTGAGGAAACTGAGGCAAAAAGAGTTAAAACACTTGCCCAGCATCACATAGCTAATAATAATCTGAGGTCACATTTGAACTCAGGTCTTCTTGCCTCTAGACCAGGCTCTCTATTCCCTGTGCCACCTAGCTACCCTATCGTCTGTGTTCTACTTCTTATAGCTGAGAGGTAACAAGGGAAGGACAGGAATTGGAAACTACTGTTTATTTTAATGAGTGTCATTATGTAGATGGAATAGTAATTAGCCTCAAGTTACCCTAGTAGTGTTATACTCTTAGAAAGTCCATGTGTAGGACTGAGACTCAATTTAAACTCAGATCTCCAAGTCCTAGTGAGATATGACTTGGAAAAAAAGATTACAAATATTTGTGAGCATCTCAGTGAATGCTTTTGACTTCTTTAGAGGATTTGGTGCCATTTTCTATCCACCTCTGGTAACTCCCTTCCTCATCTATATTAGTCTGTATTAGTATTAGTTTGTATTAGGATATGCCTTTACTTGTCAGAACACTCCTTGCCATGGCATTTGTTGCCTTATTTTGCAATCACTTTTATAATTCCCCATTTCCTAGTTCATGCTGCTAGTATAATTGCCCCTGTGTTTGCTCAGTTCATTCATCTAACTCACTTCCTTTTACTGTAGAGCAGCATCATAAGCTGAGTGGTATTATTTTTACCTTTTTATATTCTCTTAATTCTCTGTTTTATCACACTGAAATAAAAACAAAGATTATATGGCACTATAAGCTGTGCTAAGGGCAGGTACTACTGAAATGTTAGCTCTTGCATCTGCTAGAAAGGCTCCAACTCAACCTTTTGCCTCCATATGATGTAGTGGTGGTTACATTGTCCTAACAAGATATAAATAACAATATATATTGTATGTGTGTGAAAATACATTATATATTTTCAATATGAATACATATAGTGTGTATATATCTATATATAATATACATAACATATACAAATGTATATTGGGGAAATATATGTATTGTATATGTAAGTATATATTATATATGGGGTGTATGGGTTGCTCAGGGAGGAGTAATATCTCTGGTATGGAGGGCTTGTCGTGCCCTTCTAGGGCAGCTCTCCAGCCTCTGACCCTCACCTGACACCCAGCTCTCACTTGTGGCTCCCAGTAGCTGCTAGCAGGCGGCAGCGGCCACACCCCAGGCAAGGGCTTCGACAGGCCAGCTAAACCTTGTGAGGGTAGCCATCGGGTCGTCGACCCCTGGTGAACCAGGGCTTTGCTCACCCAGCATGTGAAGACTGCTTCGGCTGAACAGATGGAAGAAACCAATAAGAAGGTTCAACGGCTGAGAGGGTGACGCAGCAAAGCACTGTGGAGTGCTTAGGGCATGTTGGAGCACAAAAGACAACATGGCCACCCAATGCAGCTGAGGAAGTCTCCAGATGTGACGACTTTTCGTGCCACTGGACCCAGGCTTCCAAAGCTGAGAGAGTGGGACGGTCTCTGTACATCGACTTTTCCACTTAAATCTTCATGCACAAGTGTCTTTGTGCACAAAAACGCACAAAGACAATCATCATCCTTGGTTACCAAGAGACTACTACTACTCTATTATATATATAAAATACATATCTATATGAGATTCTGTTTGACCCTTTCAACAATATTGTTAATAGCCAGAGCAGATATAGTATTATTATCCTCATTTTATATTTTATATTTATTTATAATATATAATAAAATATATTGATATTTATAGATAAGGAAGTCAAGGCTCATAGAGGCTTATAAATCATAAAATGATCCTACAGTGACCTTACCATGATACAGACCTGTGGTCAAGTATGATTTAATATCGGGCTTTTGGATTAGACATTTCTTTTCTCTCTATGTAATGGTTACTTTAAAAAAAAACATGGAATTTTAGAATGGAAAAGGTGGTGGATATCATCTAGTCCAATTGTCAATTGGACAAAACAAATGGAGAAACTGGGACCTAGAAATAAAATGATTTCTCCAAAGTTGCACAGAATAGTTGAGGCTAGAAATCTATTCAATTGACACACAAGTTGTTATACCTGGATGAGCCCTTAGATATCATCTAATTCAGTCCATTTGTTTCACAATTGAGGTAAGTGAGAGAAAATTACTTGCCCAAAATCACATAGATAGTAAGTGGCAGAACCAAGATTCAAACATGGGTCTTCTATCTTTTGGTGAAGGGTTCTTTCCACACTATAAGATGACTGTCCATTTTTAATGAGGTACCACTCGCAAATGTAGATACTAAATGACAATGTGAAAATCCCACTGAATAAATTAAAAAGAATGGTCAAGGTTTGTGGTCTAAGTAAGCACTTTTCTTTCTAGTCTAATCATTATAAAATTGATTCCTACTTAAGAAAATACCTACTGCATGAAAGTGGTGCTTTATTTAACTCTGTCAATGGTCACATGTTCTATTACTGATGAAAGTAAGTTCCCAAATAAGAAACACTTAAGGCTTTATACAATGATAGTCTCTTTCATAAAAGTAAAGCTTTTGACACTGTGGAATTCTAGGGCAAACTTAAAGGCACATATTTGTCAGATCTATGGAATGTCTAATGACCAAGCCGACTCTGCCTGTAACCTTTCAAAAATACTATCCATCTATCAAATATCTATAAAAGGCCTTCAGGACTTGTTTCACTTCTTAAAACTCTAATATGCAGTGAAGAACATGAAATGTAGAACTTTGATCTTAAAACAGGCCATTCTATTCCTTTATTTAACTTCTGTCCTCTGATTTTCTTTTTCTCATATAAACTATATATAGAAATAAAAATGTGAAGAAATCAATTTTGCATATTTGCATAGGATGAGCAAGTCCAAAATGAAAACAGAGAGATGGTTGAAAATCATGTTCTTTTTCTTCATGCTGACTTTATAATTAAGTAATATGAACTTATAACCAGAAGTGTGAGAACAAAATGTATTCACATTTGGGAGAACGCATGCGCGTGCGCACATGTGCACACATACCTGACATAAGACACTACTGCATTCCATTGTCATCAAATATATAAAGCTTCACTGTCCTGAGGGCAAACTGAGAGAATTCTACAGCTCCTCATCTCACTTCCAGTATGGCATTCTGACAAGTGGATAATCTCAGGCACACAAAGCAGCTCAACAAGTAAAAACCAGTTCAAAGAAGCCTTTTGCAAAAAGTTAACTTGGTATTTTGACACAAGCATTACTTAAGCTATGGATTAGGGTTTGAAGATTTGTGGAAGGCATTATAGGAAAATGTTTCAGCTCTATTTCCAGGATTACATGTTTGGAATTCTGAAGTATCATATACTCTATACAAATGTGTGTATGTCTTGTCACATGCTATGATTTTTAAAAATACTACCATTTTTCTTTGTGGCATTACTCAAAATAGCATAATTAATTGAAAAATTATTGACCAAATTCAACCTATCAAAGAAATAAAAAGTGTGTGAAAATATTTTCTTCAACCAAAGAGACTTAAAAAAAATTACCACTGTTCTCAGGTTCCCCATTTGAAATTATAGTAATGTACATAAGAATATGTTTGTTATGGTGCTATTCAATTTATAGGTCAATCAAAGCAAATGGAGAGGCTCAGCTCCTTACCATCCAAGTGGCCTGCTGCTTCCTTTCAAGTCTTCATATTTTCTCTGAAGATGGCATCATTTTCTCATTTGTAATCCTCTCTCTAGCTTCCAAAATGGTATCTGAAAAATTGCTCACTTCAAAACTGAGCTGCTTTTCTCATTCTGTGAGGAACCATTTGGCTTTTGTTATTTTCAAGCCTTTTGGCTTGGGGAGGAGATTAATATTAGCAGGACATCTCTTTATTTATCACATACTCCTCTATTTTATATATCTAATTTATCATCTGGGTAGCTGTGCTTCCATTTTTATTTCCTCTTCATTTTTGCCTTCCCTCTTTGTGGCAGATAGTTAAGAAATTGTTTTCCCTCTAGAGAAGAAAGTCAATCCTATTCTGCACCAGCAATGATATTTTCAAACAGAATTAAGGCAATTGTAAGACTGAGGTCTGGAAGAGGAAAGAAGGGGAATGGAAAATAGAGAATAATTGCATGCTCATTACCTGAGATATTTAGGTCAAAATGGAGACTTGGCTTGTTTATCTGTACAACTGTCCCCAGTAATTTTCACTTTGATCCACAGAGACCTGGTCAGTCAGAATTTGAGTTTATGAATCATAAAGATACTCTTTAAGAAATGAACACAATATTCTTACTTAATATTCCCTCATTCCACAAGTGTTTAGTTAAGTATCTACTATATGTTGACCCACTGTTAGCTATCAGAAATATAAAGACACAAACAAAACAGTTCATGTCCTCAAAAAGCAGTGTGGGAATGCTGCAAATTATTGACTAAATTGAGAATCCAAGAGTCCTGAGCCATATAGCAGTTTCTTCCACTGACTTAGTATTTCACTTCCCTATAAAGTCTTTCATTTTCTCATCCACCAAATTAGAGCCTCACATTTTACAAGTACCCCAGTATGAAAGTAATCCTACTTACTGAAATTTGAGCTGATCTAAAGAACACAATTGTTCATGAAGACTTCTGATGGATAAGGGCTTTAAGTTACATGAATGCCCTGCACTCTGGCTGTATTATATTAGTATCAGATAGTCACTGATAACATGATTTTAGGTTTCGATAAGGACCTACTGTCCAAGAATTTCTCCTTCATTGCCCTGCCACTGCCAGCTGTTATCATCTTCCTAGACTTCTTGCTACTCTCCCTTTCTACTAAGTCCAAAATATCTACACTTGAAAGTGACTTATAAAAGCTAAAATTCCAGACCACTATTCAGAAAGATGCGTTAAAATAAAAATACATTATATTACCTGGGAGAAGAAGAATTTGGATATATTTCCTCTACATGTGTCCCTTTAGCACATTTATAGACCTGCATGTTCAAACTAACTAATTAACTATGGTTTTGGAAAACACACACACAAAAACCTAGAACCTGTGAGAGAATGCTAGAAAGAGTGGCAGGCACATTTCACTAAAGGTAAAACTGGGCATTATAGTGACAAGACCTGGTAGCTGGAAGGGTCTATGAGACACAAACCTAAGAAAATATTAACAAATAGGCAATCCAGTAATGGCAACTTAGCATTCAAAAGAAGTTATGGAACTGTGAGAATCCGAAGACAGATAAGATAAAACTCCAGGTGATCAGGTCTCCAGGACAGATAATCAGTAGATTGCATAAAGGAGGGGATGCCAAATAAAATAGTAGTAGAAAGTATTATGATCCTGGAAAGGGACTGAAAACAAGCTTTTTGTACTTCACAACCATATCTAAAGTCAACTTTGTTTACATGATCATTTATGTATAGTGAATGAAATATCTAGAATAATTCTAAAATACAATTTTTCACATTAAAATGACATGTTGGTGAAGGAGCTAGGAATGGAAACTGGTCTTTAGTTCTGTCTGATGATCAATGGGCTTGTTTCTCTTGGCATGTCATCACCATTGCTATTTAGCATATTGAGATCAGTTTTATACAATATCAAATATTCAAAAAAATGAATAATTCTAATTTCAAAGCCTTTACTTTTAATATGCCATAACACTTCATCTGCAGAGAATGGATCTGAGATCTTTAAGACAAATAGAGAGAGATAGAGACAGGGAGGGAGAGGGGCAGTTTATAGTGCAGTGGAGAGAGCTCTGGAGTCAGGAAAACCCAAGTTCAAAACTGGTCTCAGATACTTACTAGTTGAGCAAACTAATTAAATAATTGTTTACCTCCATTTCCTCACCTATAAAATGGAGAAATAATGCCCATCTACCTCACAGGGTTGTTGAAACAATAAAAGGAAATAATATGTATAAAAGTACTTAGACTAGTGGGAAGCATACAGTAGACACTAGATAAATGTGTTTTTCCTCTCCTTTATGTGTTGAGTCCCTGCTTATAGAGCCACCATAAATTCAAAATCTGTTCTTAATTCCAATACAAATTGATCACTCCAAATCATCACCCTAAGTATTTTCTCTGGATTCCTCCTTTTTCTTCTCATCAAATGTAATTCCTGGTAGCCCCTCATTCCTCCAGAAAGAAGTAGAATGAAAAAGAAAAACCTTTGAAGCATTCAGAAGAAATATGTTTTTCCATAACAAATAATGACTTCCAAATATCAAGTAGAGCAATATCTCTATCTTTAGCCATGTTAAAAATCACAAAGTCAGAGGTAGGAATCAAAATTTCAGATTTGAATTTCTTCCAAAAATTTTAATTACTTAGTACATTTATCCCTTCAGGTTCAGTGCTAAAGGAGATGTCATTAAATTCCTCTTTTCCAGGCCACATAAACTCATTCACCACTCTCACCACCTTGTCTGCAATTCATCCAGAAGAGACAGAGATAGACAAAAAGAGACATAGAGGCAGAGAATGAATTCCCTATCTTCCAGTGCTGCCCATTCCATTATCAGAGTTCTTTCTACTGAAAATTATTTCTGTCTGTTTAGGTAAAACAGCTTTTCTATAAACCTTGAACTACTGGTTATAGTAACAGAGAAAAAGTCTGATCCCTCTTTTACTGGAAAACAATTCTCTTGTCCTTCCCTAACATTCTCTTCTTCATGATAACCATACCAAATTCCTTCAAGTGCTCTTCAAAGGACATGACTTTTATAGCATTAAAAATTGTTCTTGTCTTGAAATCTTTTTTTAGTAAAAATCTCTCTGATATTTGGAGAGGGAAAAACCCCTCTTCATGGAATATCAAATTATAGTTAGGGGGTTAGGGTAGCCCCTAGTGGATGAAAGGTAGAATGTGACTGGAAATTATTTCACTGATTCAGGCCCAGGGTCTTAAAGTCCATCATTAGTATAGAATTAGCAAGTAGATAGCATTTGACCACATTGACAATACTTTGTTACAGATAGCACTGGTGCCATTAGATGTTTATTGCATTAATTACCAGATTTGGGGTTTTGTTTTTCCGTTTCCAGGATGAAGAAAGAACAAATAAGTTGATACTAAATGTCTAACTTTCTAAGGACACCTAAATTGTATTTATACTACTGGAAATGTGTATCTTCCTTCTAAAAAGAGGAGGAAACATTTGAGATTTGTATTTCAAAGCTACTAGTATATGTACAAAAATGTATACTTCTTTTTAAAAGAAAGGATGAATTTCTTGCCAGACAAAATTCATCATTTTGAATATGTGTATCTTCTAAGGCATCAAGAAACACCTAAGTAGTCTCTCATTTATGAGGATTCGATGAAATAAAAGAGAAAAGGTTCACTACACATTTCACTGGACCTTGATTTAATTGCCTAACACTTATTAAGATAAGTAGAAATTGTCTTGCTATATCCTTATGCATTGACACTCTTATTTCTAAAAATTCTACTTTTAAAAAAAGGTAAGAACACTCTTTAAAAATATGTAAACCCCTTTCTAGACACATTTTCTGCAACAGTTCAGCTTTTCTTTTCCCCCAATACAGCAATGGCATTATATCATAATTACATACTTGGTACATCAGACAAATTCTAAATTTACTGACTGTTGCTCAGAAGCAATGAAGCAATTAACACTTCAATCCTGAAGTGGTGTTGAAGAGCATAAGACTTATAGCTTATCAGTAGAGTTCCTATTTTCCTTAATGATGATGACAAGATTATGTTGCCTAATTTTCCCCCTAACAGTTTGAAAGACTTTTGAGGACCAGATCATCAGCTTTATATCATTTATTGTGAACAAACTTCCTCGACAGGAGATAATGTGTACAGAATTATTTATCCATTCAGATTATTAAAGTTCAGCTTCTGAGAGTTCATCTTTCAGAATCTTATTTATTAATATTTCCTTAGTAGCCATTGGGTAAATAGAGTGATTCTATATACCGTGATAATGTATTTTCAATATTAGAGAAATTACAGCTTTGGTAAAATGAATGAAACAATACAGAGCTCTTATCTGCCACCACTACCACCAAATATTGATAAAAATAAAGCTCATAAGCAAAAAAATTATAAGTAGATAAATTTGAATATTCATGCCCCCACCCACTATTTTGTGGAGAAGAGAAGATATAGGAAAAAAGTGGGAATCCTAATATTTATTTCCACTGAAAGTACAGGTAAATAGATACAATTAAAGCAGTCATAGTGCAGCAAAACAAAAATAGTATATTCAGAAGTAACTCAAACCCACAGAGTAATCCTTTTTTGATGTGCTTTAGTCTAAGAAAATGTATTAAAAACCAAATGGATCAGTAAAAACAAATAGTTAAGCCATTCCATAGTCTGTTCTTGGGGCCTGGTATAAGCACAGCTTCTATAAGCATAATTGGGATGAAACAGAAAGTGATCCAATTATCAAAAGAAACTACTGATCTCAATAAATCAGATGCTATTTCCCTCCAATGCAGAATGTTTAGATAGAATACCCTAGAAAATTATCTCAATGCTCCACTTGACTTTGCCTTTGTAGACACATAACTTAGTTAAGAAAATGTGGTGGATATGCTTTAAAGCAGGACTATGGACTAAATCTGTGATTGTATTTGATATAGGGAAGTCCCAGCTAAGAAAACTCCTTTTATGCATAGCAGCAACATCTCTGTAGTTTACAGGATACCTGGAACACTGAGAGGTTAAGTGATTGGCTTAGGGTCACACAACCAGTATGTACCAAAGGCAGAATCTGAATCCATGTCTTTTGGGCTCAAATCCAGCTCTCTATGCACTATTTCATGTTGCCTCTCATGTGCTTTACTTTGAGGTCATTAATAATGCCAAGAACAACACAAAAGCACAGAAGTAAAGGAAAGCTGTCTAAATAAAGTCTAAGTGCATGTGGAAAAAAGAGATAAATGCAATGGTTTCTGATTTATACTAGCAACAGCATATATAATTTTAAGTAATCATGTATTTTCTATTTAAGAAAAGAAAACTGAAAATTAATAATGCCACAATTCATAAATACTGTGCATCTCTCAGAGGGGAAAAGTCATGCTCTAACGAAATAGAATTTCTGGTTATTTAATTAGTTTTCAGAAAAATGCATTAGTTGGGTTTATATTTATACTATGGTGAAGTATTAAATAATAACACTAATAATCATACCTTACACACACACATATATATGTAAATATATAGTTCTCTAAGGTTTAAAGTGCTTTACAAATATTATATTGTTTTACAAATGTATACATCCCAGAGAAAAACCTGGGTGGTTATTCATGTTTAACAAAAGAATACAAGATAAATATATTGTGGGGAAAGCTACAACCAGGCCAAGAAGATTTTACTTGTTGACATATAAGAGATGGACTCAGCCTTACTTTAGTTCTGACTTTATGATGCTATAAGGAGAAGTCACAAAGTTGGTTGCAATTCACAATATTCTCCTGATACAGTCAACTGGTTCCCTCTTCTGGCCAAAGATGGACGAGAATTTGATCTTTCCCAATGCATCTGAAGAAAGTCAGTATATCATCTCCCCCACAAAAATAATTACTTAAACAATACAACCTCAGTTTGCTTTAGAACTTTGGGGGTAGGGGGTTGGAAAAGAAGAACTAAAATTTGCATGTAATTGAGAAAGCTTAACAAAAAAACTTCTTGGATACTTTTGTGAGTCAAAGTTATTAAGTTTTCTTTTTAAAGAAATTTTACAAAAAGTAACTGAATTAAATCAGTATCCATTGAACAGCATCTCATGTTAGGAAACTAGGTTTCCTTGCAAGGAGGTCATTAGGGGTTAATATATTTTTGTTTCCAACTAAGAATATTTATAGACAAAGAATACATAATGGTAGTTCTTACAACAAAGAAAGAGAAATTGCAGTAATCAACTCCAGAAATTTTAGCTCAGGATCTAAAATGAAATACAATTCTCTTTTCCAAAACCTGTCCGGCATTGCCAGTAGTCCAAAAGGCCAAAGTCATCTCCCCAAAATGTATTCTTTAATTCAAGAATATATCTCTTAATCAGAGTGAATTAAATAGTTTAGGAGCTTCTGCCATTTCACCTGATCCTTGCCAGAAAAAAATGCATGCTGATGTTTTTTGACCAAGAAAATACAGAATTCAGTTATGTATAATATATTCTTTCCTCATAGAGTTATTGTGAAGCTCAAATGAGAAAACTCACAAAAAGCTTTACAAAGCAGCAGACAAAAGTTATTGCTATTTTACTGTTGTTATTTAAAATGTCTATCATATGAAACACATGTAGCTGATCAAAGATGGTATACTAAATTCAAGAATATTTACTTTAATCCAAATTATTAATAAAATATTAATGGGAATTTTAAAAATACCAGTTACCACATCCTTTCTCACCTTAAGTGAACACTGATGCTTTTTAAAGAAAGAATTGTTGATTAATTGATGAAAATAATTAAGAAAATAGCTAGTAAAACTAAAATTTTTCTGTTGTTTCTTAAAAAGCTTTGTGTCTGAATTCCATAACTATGTAGTTATATTTTTAACAGTCAACCTTTAGTGACCAGAGTTATTATGAATTGTATTTGATGAAATAAAACCAATGGCAATAAATAAAGCATGGACAGTTAAAAATATTAAGGTTTTAAAACATTGATGAAGGCTTTGGTGGCATCCTTTTCAATATTGATATTTGAAAATCAAAATATATTAACCCTTAATGACCTCAGTGCAAGAAAACCCATTGTCTCATATTAAGAAATGCTGCCCAAACCAAAATTAAAAGGGAAATAACCAACTGAAAAAATTATAATAAAATTATCTGACAAAGGTCTAACTTCCCATATATATAAAGAAGTCAAATTTACAAGAAATAAAGTCATTCCCCAATTGAAAAAAAGATCAAGGTATATGAACTGGCAATTTTCAGATGAAGAAATCAAGACTATCAATAATCACATGAAAAAGTGTTCTAAATCCCTCCTGATTAGAGAAATGCAAATTAAAAGAACTCTGAAGAACCTCACATCTAGCAGATTGGTCAAAATGACAGTAAAGGAAAATAATAAATTTTGGAGGGGATATGGCAAAATTGGGACGCTAATGCATTGCTGGTAGAGTTGTGAATTGATCCAACCATTCTGGAAGGCAATTTGGAATTGTGCCCAAAGGGCTTTAAAAGATTGCATACCCTTTGATCCAGTTATATCACTACTGGGATTTTACACAAAAAGATTTTTTAAAAAGTGTTCATACAAAAATATTTATAGTTGAACTTTTTGTGGTGGCAAAAAATTGGAAAATGAGGAGGTTGTCCCTCCATTGTGGAATGGCTGAACAAATTGTGGTAAATGATGGTGATTGAATACTATTGTGCTAGCTATAAGGAATGACGAACTGCTTGATTTCTATATGTAAGATTTAAATTAGGTTTGACTCAATATGAGAATTATATAAGTGAGATTGTGGTCACCATTTATAAAATATTAGCCCTTAAGTCAGAAATGACTGTTAGCAGCTTTTATTTTACAATAAGGTAGAGATATTGAAAGTGGGAAATGGAAGTAGACAGTCTTGTCTAGCCTGCTCCCTAAGTGCTGCTCCAGTGCAATCTGGCTCAGTCCCCCACAGGGGCTCCCTCAAGTCCCTATCTCCACATGGAAGTCCTGGTGGCATCTTAAGCCAAGAGTCCACCAATGCAAGCCTCTTCCTTCAGTTCTCACCCAGCAAGCCTCTCCAGAGAAGAAAGCTCCAGTCCAGAACAATTCTAGGAAAAGGTGACTGCCTCCAAGAATCTCACCAGAGCTCAAGCTGAAGAGATTGTCCCACCAAAGCAATAATCAAGTGAGGGTCTCCTCACCAAAGAACAAGGAAGAGTGAATCTTGTCCTTTGGTTTCACCTTTTATAGTCCTTTTTCCAAGTCACTTACTGTTTCTCTCCCACTTCATGGGAACTAATCACAGCCTCTCAATTTGCCTAGCACTGTCCAAGGGGAAATAGTGCTTTTGACCTTTGGGGTTGTGAACTAGTAAGTAACTTGTGAGCTCTCTTATTTGATAGTTAGCTAGGTACTAAGTAGTGGTACTTTAAGTTCTTGATTTGATCAAATTAAAGTTTGCTGATTGATTACACATTAAAAATAAACTAAGAGAGTCTAATTCTCTCTTCACATATGTGAACTGGAAAAACCTATATGAACTGATGCAGAGTGAAATGAACAGAACCAGAACATTGTACACAGATAGTGAAACTTTGTAGAACAATCAAATGTAATAGACTCTGCTAATAATAGCAAGAACAATTTCATGGAACTTATGAAAAAGAATGCTATCTACATCAAGAGAAAGAACTACGGGAGGAGAAATGAAAAGAAAATATATGATTTATCATTCAGTTATATGGGTATATGATTTGAGGTTGTGGTTTTTAAAAGACTACTCTATTACAAATATGAATATTATGGAAATAGGTTTTGAGTAATAAGACATGTATAAAACAGTAGAATTACTTGTCATTTCTGGGAGGGAGGAGGAAAAAGGGAAGGGAGAGAGAATAAATCATGCAACCATGGAAAAATATTCCCTCCCAAAAAAGAAAAAAAAATGGTTGCTCAGTGATCATTGATTTGTTAATTAAGTTACTCTTTGTAAAATGTCTTATAAATAAAAAGGAACTAAAACTTGGATTTTGAAAAAAATGTGAAGGCCAGATAGAAACCATAGTTGAAATTTAATTAGGACACCTATCAGATTGGCCAATATGGCAGTAAAGGAAAGTGGAAAGTGGAAAATTGGGACACTAATGCATTATTGGTGGAGTTGTGAACTGATCCAAACATTCTAAAGGGCAATTTGGAACTATACCCAAAGGACTATAAAACTGCACATACCCTTTGATCAATTAAATACCTCTAATGGGTCTATATCCCAAAGACATAATTTAAAAAGAGAAAAGGGCCTAGTTGCACAAAAATATTTATAGTGACTCCTTTCATAGTGGCAAAAATTTAGAAATTGAGGGGTTGTCCAACAATTGGGGAAATGACTGAACAAACTATGGTACATATTAGTAATGGAAGAGTATTATGCTATATAAAAAATGATAAGCAAGATGATTTCAGTAAAAGCTGGAAAGATCTGTGGGAACTGATGCAGGCCTGGGAGAACATTGTACACAATAGCAGCAATATTGGACAATGACTATCTATGAAAATTTGGCTATTCTCAGTAATGCAATGATCTGGCACAGTCCTAAAGACTTAGGATGGGGAATGCTATCCACCTCCAGAGAAATAATCTTTGGAGTCATCTTTCTTTTTTGTTTGTTTGCTTGTTTTCTAAGTATTGTAGAATTTATTTTTTTAATAGGAACAGTTTATCAGTACAACTTGTTATAGGCTGAATTAAGTCTTTGTGGATTTATCTAGAATTAATCAACATTTTCCAAACATTTTCATAAGATACTACAATCTAAATTCCACAACTTCTGAGGATACAATGTATTCCAAATGGAAATTAATGTTAAGAAATCCCCATAATGTGTTTCATAACATAGTTGCATGCCTAGCAGGGTCTGTCCTAGAGTGGGGATTGTAGCCAGGGAAGCCTTTGTGCTTACTGGCAGATACCATGGGAAAAAAAAAGGTAAATTGGTCTTCTAGATCCAAGTAATCAATCCTTCTCTTTGTTCCTCATGGTGTTTCAGCAAGATCCAAGTGATCTGAATTTGGTCTATCATGACAAGAACCATGTTCGTAACCAGGTTTCTTAACTTCCTGTTAACTTCTATTCTCATCTGTCCTAAGTAACAATGTAGAAGAGACAGACAGGCATGAATCCCAGGTCCTGAGGTATACATGGCAAATGCATACTTTTCTTCTTGGTGTTTTATTTTATTCCACACATGCAGGCCAAATGAGTTGAGTCCTGTGAAAGTGTCTTCCTGTGGCCATGCCTCCTGAAGAAGATGGACTTATCAGGTCAACCACGGTGCAGGCTGAAAAGGCCACCTTGTGGTCCACAAGCACCTCCCAACATCTAGGGGCCGCCTTCCCACAGAGGGAGGGGGGCAATGGGAGACCACACTTCACAGGAGACAGGCCCAGCTCAGTTCTCACTGCTCCTCTGCAGCAGAAACTCAGGTAGAATCAAGGCTCCAGGAGCCTTGGGAGCTCCAGCACCAGGGAGGGGCAGATGGCAGCAGATGGTGAATGCTGACAGGGTGGGAGGTTGCCGCTAACTCCATGGCAGAACTGTGAAAGGCAGAGTAATCTTTCACATCAGTGTATTTTAGGTTTCATTTTGGGGTTTTGGTTATGTGAGATTTATTATGTTTCTCTTCTAGATAGAAACGGACATATACTAAAATCTCCAAATGGTTAATTAAGAGAAAAACAGAAAGATGAATTGGCCTGAGTATTTGAAAGTATGCTAATGACTATTTTGCCCATTACTCTGTTACATAAAACAGGTACTACTCTTGAGTATTGTATAAACCAGTAAGCGTCTATTAAGACCTTTCAATATTCAGAAATTAAGTCTATATGAATGCAAGATGTCTTACTATATTGCCTTAAGGATAGAATTTTGTATTTTTTAATCCTAGGATACATTCAGAAAAATATACATATATACATGCATATGCACTTATAATTATATGTAAA
Organism: Monodelphis domestica; assembly: GCF_027887165.1. NCBI lineage: Eukaryota > Metazoa > Chordata > Mammalia > Didelphimorphia > Didelphidae > Monodelphis > Monodelphis domestica. The sequence goes on along the minus strand of NC_077229.1, from coordinate 200,566,412 downwards.
TATCTTTCCTTTATATAATATACATGTACTGAGAGTGCCAATGTCCTGAGTCTGTATTTGCTCTACTGGTGGAACTTGGTTTTAGCACAGTAACGTCTTGAGTGTCAGATTCCTCATCTTGTAAAATGAGAGGGTTGGACTAGATACCCTTTCCAGTTCTAGATCTATGATCCCATATATCTTTATACAAAGCAAAAATGCTCTCATTGCTACTCAATGATAAAACTTTGTACTGGATTTGTGGATATATCACTTGCTCTATATTACTTCATGGAACTTGAATAGAAAAGCAACAGTCAACTCTCTATAACAAGGGAAAATCGAGGTAATTCTCTAACTACCAGATCTCTTGTCATAAGAACCTTGATCAGTAATAGGATCTTGAATACTTTAGTCTGACCAGGAGCCAAGCATGTGTTCAATGCAAGGTATCTCATGCATCATTCCCTGCCATACTGGGGAAAAGGCAAAGGGAAAAATATTGAATGTAAGTATATCTAGATCCTGAGGACCCAATCACTAGTGTTTACTCATACAACATACGCCCTACCCAAACTTCTTTTTTCCCTAATATTTGAAAGAAACAATACAAGAAGTTTGTCTTTTATCATCATAGGAATTTTTTGCTTAGAAGCCTCAGCCAGATGATGGTTAACTACCCTATGGCTAATGAAGGCCCATCTCCTTCTCCTAATCTCTAGCTGACTAGCCTAAAATAAAAGGCAAAAAAAAAAACCCTTCCCCTTCTCTAACTCCTACTCTTTTATACTCATCTTTTTCAACCTTCATCCTCCCTCTAATCAAGATCCTCTTTTGCCCTTCCCTTCTACTGTGTCCTTTAGAGCTTCCATTCTGTTACCTACACATTCTTCTCAAGGGAAGGGAAATGCACCTCTAGAATGTGCCACCATACCATGCCCATACTACATAGAGAGATATGGGCTTAGAGGCTTACTATCTACCCCCACCTTCTGCCCTCATAAATTCAAACTTCAAATTCATACATGTACATGTGCATATATATGTTACATATGCACATGTAACAATCCTGGCCTCCCAGTCATTCCCTTCAGGTTACTTCACCTTGGCAATATACAGAGATATTCATAACCTTGATTTCACCTTCATCTTACAATTACATCACCTCTATAATCAAAAACTCTTTGATTATAACCTCCTCTACTTCCAGTTCTCCTGCCTCATACTTCCTAAATCTATTCTTTGGCCTTAGTACCTTGTCTAAGCACTCTCCCTTACTGGTTTTTTTTTTTTCTAATCACCATTACTCTGATATCAATTTTCTTCCTTCACAATCTTGACCCTATATTTTCAGATCTCTGGCCCCTTAAAATTGTTGGGGGTGGGGGGTGGGGAGGTGGATTCAAAATGGCCACTTAGAAGCAGCAAAAGTACAGACCTCTGTGAAAACCCTTTCATACCGATCAAAAACAAAGTGCTTTGAGGGGATAGAAAACCAAATCTAACAATAAGACAGGGCTGAGGGACCATCCTGCTCAATTCAACTTAAAAGATACACAGAGAAGGCTAAATTCTTGGGTTTAAGGAAGAGGAAGAAGGTCCCAGGACCCCTCTCCCACCTTCTGTGCTGAGTGTCTGGAAGTTGCTGGAATCTCAGGGCAAGGGCTCCAAGGAATGTCCTGCTGCCACAGTGGTGACAGGCTCAGGGCTCTAACCACAGCTAGAAGGGAAGCATCTGGAGGAGAGGCTCAGAGGGGAGAGCAGCCTACTTGCAGCCATTACTCTCCATCTTGGACCTCCACTTCTCAAGGTTTTGGCCTCAGGGCACATCCAGCTCCACAGATCAGCTCAACCCAGGCTTAATATAGTCTATCAATAGGGCAGATAGGAAACCTTCAGAGGGCATTGAAGCTCAAACTCTAACACCCTTCTCCCACCCACTGCACTGAGAGCCACTTTAAGAATCCTGCCGATTCAGATTCCAGGGCAAATGTGATTGGGACAGAATACCTTGATAACAGGGTGGGAAGCATAGCTCCTCCCTTCAGCCTCCACACCTTCACCTACAACTTTAGCTTCTGCTGCCAGCTGCAGAAGATCTGACCTCAGGGCTCATTAATACTTCATTAGCCTAATCAAGTCGATCAGCAGAGCAGAGAAGAACCTCCTTCAGGACAGAATAGACCAAACCCACAGATCCAGCAAATGAACACAGGAGCAAGATTACAGCCAATGACCAATGACAGGAGAGAAGAAGGTAAAAAATATGAGTAAACAACAAAAAAAGAAAAAAAAGAAAAATTGATAGCTTCTATACAGGTAATGAACAAATGGAACAGAGGAGCACCAAGGAACACCAATCAAAATTGCAGAAACTCCAGTAAATTGGACTCATGCTTTGGAAGAACTTAAAACAAAATTCAAAAAACAATTAAGAGAGGATGAAGACAATTGGGAAAAGAACTTAAAAAGCAAAATAAGTCATCTGGAAACAGAGGCACATGAAGTAAAACAAGAAAATAATGTCTTGAAAGCCAGAATTGACCAGCTTGAAAACAAGGCAAAGAAGGTGAAAGATGACCTGCAAAGAAAAGCATACCAGAAGGAGAAGGATGACCAAAAAGCCAGGGATGAAATTCAGTCTTTAAAAATTAGAACCCAACAACTAGAAGCAAATGACTTCATAAGGCAGCAAGAGTCTATGAAACAAAATCAAAAGAATGAAAAAATTGAGGAAAATATGGAACATCTCATTGATAAAACTACAGACCTGGAAAATAGATACAGAAGAGAAAAGTTAAGAATTATTGGACTACTGGAAAACCATGACAAAAGAAAAAGCCTGGACATCATTCTACAGGAAATTATCTAAGAAAATTGCCCCAACATTCTTGAATAAGAGGAGAAAGTGGAGATTAAAAGAATCCACGGATCACTGCCTGCATTTAATCCCCATTTGACAATGCCCAGGAATATTACAGCCAAATTCAAGAACTACCAGACAAAGGAAAAGATACTACAAGCTGCTAAGAAGTCATTCAGATATCATGGAACCGCAATTAGGATAACACAGGACCTGGCTGCATCCACACTGAAGGACTGGAAGGCATGGAATATGATATTCCAGAAAGCAAGAGAACTGGGTCTACAACCAAGAATTAACTACCTAGCAAAATTGGCTATATTCTTGCAGGGGAAAGTATGGTCATTTAATAAAATGGAAGACTTCCAAGCATTCATAAAGACCTGAATTAAACAGAAAATTTGATGCCCAAACACAGATCTCAAAAGAATCACCAAAAGGTAATTAAGAAAGGGAAAAATAAACAAACCAACAAACAAAACTTTTTTAAGGGACCCAATAAGTTCAAATGATTCATATTTCTATAAGAAAAGATATTGGTAACTCCTAAAAATTGTTATTATCATCAGGGTAGCTAGAAGAAGTATACTTATAAGGAACAATGACAAACTGTATAGGGTGAAATGTCAAATATATATATATATATATATATATATATATATATAAACAAGGTGTAAAAAAGAGGATAATACTAAGAGAAATGGGAAAAGAAATAAAATGGATTAATTTTATATTTCATAAAGAAGCACACAGGGAGGGGGGATAAGAGGTTGGGGACAGTCTCCAAGAAAATTTAATCATAAAATGGGAAGGATCAGAAAGGTTCAAATGAAAAGAAAACTTCCAACTCCAAATTCAATTATCATCATCACATTATCATTATCATTCATCATCATCATCAACAACATTATCAACATCATCAAGATCATCATCAACATCATCATCAATGTTATCAACATCATCAACAAAGTCTTTGACATCATTGTCAACATCATCATCCACATCATCAACCCAGGAAAGATTTTTGCTGGGTGGCCTAACCTAATCAGAGAATTGAATGAGACCCAAAAAACCTAAACTCTAGGCTTGAGTGACACTATGTGTCCTTTGGGGGTAAAAAGAAAGCCTTCTTTTTTCCTGGAATCAGTTTCCTCATTCATGTATGAGTGAAGCTTACCTGAACTCTAGCATTAAGTTAATCAGTTAAATCAAAGAACAAACCAGGTTTAACAAGAAAAAAATAAAAATATTTGAATTCCAAATTCTCTTCCTCTTTCTCCCCATCCTTCTTTCACTCCTTTCCAACTCAACCTGTCCCCCAGATGATAAGCAATCTGATATATATTTTACATATGTAATCATGTAAAATAATTTTCCATATTAGTCATTTTGTGGAAGAGAGCTCAGAAGAAAGAAAGAAAAGAAGAAAGTGAAATATAGTATGTTTCAGTCTGCATTCAGACTTCATCAGATCTTCCTCTGAAGGCAAATACCTTTTTTCATCATGAGACTCTGAGACTGCCTTGGATCACTGCATTGCTAAGAATAACTAGGTCATTCACAGTCACTCATCAAAAACTATTTCATAAAATGACCATCCTACCCAAGCTTATTTATCTATTTAGTGCTATACCCATTGAACTTCCAAAAAAAATTTTTACTGACTTAGAAAAAACCATAACAAAATTCATTTGGAAGAACAAAGGGTCAAGGATATCCAGGAAAATAATGAAAAAAAAATACAAAGGAAGGTGACCTTGCAGTCCCAGATCTCAAACTCTATTATAAAGCAGTGGCCATCAAAACAATTTGGTACTGGCTAAGAGTCAGAAAGGAGGATCAGTGGAATAGACTTGGGGTAAGTGACTCCAGTAAGACAGTATATGACAAACCCAAAGAGCCCAGATTCTGGGACAAAAACCCACTATTTGATAAAAACTGCTAGGAAAACTGGAAGACAGTATGGGAGAGATTAGGTTTGGATCAACACCTCACACCCTACACCAAGATAAACTCATAATTGGTGAATGACTTGAACATAAAGAAGGAAACTATAAATAAATTAGGTGAACACAGAATAGTATACATGTCAGACCTGTGGGAAGGGAAAGACTTTAAAACAAGCAAGACATAGAAAGAGTCACAAAATGTAAAATAAACAATTTTGATTACATTGAATTTTAAAAAGTTTTTGTACAAACAAAACCAATGTAACCAAATTGAGAAGGGAAGCAACAAATTGAGAAAAATTTTTCATAACAAAATCCTCTGACAAAGGTCTAATTACTCAAATTTATAAAGAGCTAAATCAATTGTACAAAAAATCAAGCCATTCTCCAATTGATAAATGGGCAAGGGACATGAACAGGCAGTTTTCAGTCAAAAAGAAATCAAAACTATTAATAAGCACATGAAAAAGTGCTCTAAATCTCTTATAATCAGAGAGATGCAAATCAAAACAACTCTGAGGTATTACCCCACACCTAGCAGATTGGCTAATATGACAGCAAAGGAAAGTAATGAATGCTGGAGGGGATGTGGCAAAGGGGATATTAATTCATTGCTGGTGGAGTTGTGAATTGATCCAACCATTCTGGAGGGCAATTTGGAACTATGCCCAAAGGGCGATAAAAGAATGTATGCCCTATGATCCAGCCATAGCACTGCTGGGCTTGTACCCCAAAGAAATAATAAGGAAAAAGACATGTACAAGAATATTCATAGCTGCGCTCTTTGTGGTGATCAAAAATTGGAAAATGAGGGGATGTCTTTCAATTGGGGAATGGCTGAACAAATTGTGGTATATGTTGGTGATGGAATACTATTGTGCTAAAAGGAATAATAAAGTGGGGGAATTCCATGGAGACTGGAACAAACTCCAGGAAGTGATGCAGAGCGAAAGGAGCAGAACCAGGAAAACATTGTACACAGAGACTGAAACACTGTGGTACAAGAGAACATAATGGACTTCTCCATTAGTGTCAGTACAATAATGTCCCTGAACATTCTGCAGGGATCTAGGAGAAAAAAACACTATCCACAAGCAAAGGACAAATGGTGGGAGTAAAAACACCAAAGATAAGCAACTGCTTGACTACAGGGGTAGAAGGGACATGAAAGAGGAGAGACTCTAAATGAACACCGTAATACAAATACCAACAACATGGAAATGGGTTTAAATCAAGGACACATGTGATACCCAGTGGAATCGTGCGTTGGCTAGGGGAGGGGTGGTGGGAGGGGGGGAGGAAAAAGAAAAGGATCTTTGTTTCCAAGGAATATTGATTGAAAATGACCAAATAAAATAATGTTTAAACTGGAAAAAAAATTTCGTTACTCTTTACAACTTCTAGTTCTGCTCACTTCACTTTGCATCAGTTCATTTAAATCCTAGCTTTTTCTGAAATCATCCTGCTTATAGTAAAATAATAAAACCAGTGCTTTTAAGATAATATGTTTAAAGGTAATTTACATACAGTCTGGCTATATAAGTAAATTAGTTACCCTTACTGGCCTTATTTACCTCATCTTTAAAGGAATTGATACTCATTAGTCCTTTTGAGTACTAAACTTCTAAGATTTCATAAATCCTCAGAAATAATACAAAAAGGTATGATATTTTTAAGACCAATACTGGTGGAGTACAAATGTCTCTATATAGCTTACTTACTTAGTATTTAAATGTAGTGATATACCTAGTCACCAAAGTGTCTTTTCATTATTTTTATAACCTATACGCAATTTAATTCAACAAATAGTTATAGAGTATTTCCTTTGTCCAAAGTCATGTTATAGCAATGGTTTTACCATCACTGGAAAGAACAGAAATCAAATAGTTTCTCTCTGTGCCCCATAGAAATAAAAAGTAAGTTTTTAAAAATTGTTCTCATTCATACCTTGCCATAATTCAACCTTGGCTAACCCCATAACAGCTCTGCCTTCTCTAGTCTTACTCATGATAACTGGATCATCTAACTTCAAATGGACCCTCACTATTATATGAGAATCCTTTTATTCTCAACTGGTTGATTCCCAATAATGCACCTCTAAGAAATTTTCTAAACATTCTCTTCTCTCATTAGTAGTACTTAACTACCTCCTCACTCTACCTTAGCAGATTAACTTGTTTACTTCTTGACTGAGAAAATAGAAGTCATTATTATGAACCTTCTCATAGCCTATATTTGTACCTAAACCCCCTCCATATTATCTGAGCCTTTGTCAGGTGTCAATACTACAAGATAAAGTCAATGGATTTAGATTATCTCAGTGGTTCTAAACAGAGTTTTCTATAGGTAATAATTCAATATGTCAATGTGTAACTATCTAACAGATTGTCTCATAGAATTCCTGCATCAGTAATTTCTTGGAAGGACATTTAGTATTTGGGGAAGAATTGGATTAAGTTCTCATATTGGGGGGATGGGGAGAAGCTACATGTAAACTATGGCTGTGATTTTACGGGGGTCTACTGTCACTATTGATGGCTACAAATCTTCTCTTCTTTACTTCAGTACCCAACAAAGAGAGTGCTTTTCTTGATAAAGCCAGTGTCGCTTCTAACTGTGCCTTTAATCACATCCCCGTATGTCTCCTCTGAGAGTTACCCACTTCTGTCTCACACTCAACTTTTATCTATTTTCCTTTTTTCTGTTGTCTTCAAACATTCCAAGGTAGACTAGAGGCAAATTATAAAAGGCTTTAAATGTACCAAAATAAGTTTCCATTTTATCCTTTCATCCACCTTGGATATTTGATGCCACCAAGGGGCAAGGAACCAAGGTCACATAGTTTGTCTGCCAAGGATGGAGTCAAGTGTTGAATTAACAGTATCATGGCAAAGAAAGATACAAATGTGTTGTTCCCCTCCCTTCCCCAAATACCATACAGATATAATGAGGTGGAGAGAAAATAAAAGAAATAGCAGCTAAATGAATTTCTCCCTGCATCTGATCTATCCTTGACTGTACCCTCATCATTCAACTAGCAGTGAATATTCTACAATTGTTGGGATAGTCCAGTGAGTGGAGTCCTGTAGAATCTGTACCCCTAAAGTAGGAATAAATCCCAGAGCAGGCCTGAAGGTTGCTATCTGAGACAGATATGTGATCAGGAATCAGTATTATGGAGAATAGGTCCCTGAATCTCCCACTCTCACTTTGATTCTTCTGAAGGGCTTTAAGTAGAAAGATTTGGGGTTATCTAGTCACCTACAGTTATATCTTTCTTAAACTTCTGGGTTTAGGGAAGGTCTATAAACTATTTTGGAATTAACTGGATGCTAGAGAAGCTATAGGCACAGGGCCTGTAAGGAAGCTCTTTTAAAAATACATATTTGATATTCCTTTTAAAATTTTTCTTCAATCTTGAGTAAAGAAAGAACAGTTAGATGGGGTACAGTTGAAAGAGCACCAGATTTGGAATCTGGAAGAATCATCTTCAAATCCAACTTCAGACACTTATTATCTGTGTGACCCTAGTCACTTAAAACTACCTGTCTCAGTTTCTCTATATGCAAAATGATCTGGAGAAGGAAATGGAAAATCAATCCACGTTCTTGGCCAAGAAAACCCCAAAATGGGATCACAGAGAGTCGGGATACAACTGAAATGACTGAACAATGAAAGAATGAAATGAAATGGAGTAATGAAAGAAATGATATAAAGTAAGTATATAATAAGAACAGAGTTAACCATATTCAGATGAAGGAGAAATTATTTTGTAACTGGATATTATGAAGACTCATGTAATTGGTTAAATATGCATTAATCATACCCTTTATGCTAACAAAGTCAATGACTACCACTCAGAAAGAAGTGCATCTGGCAAGATAGATACAATGGCTCTCTGAGAACTATGGAGAGCTTGGCTACTACCTGGTGGGTGAAATGCAAGACATCCAAGGAGAACAAGGAAGCTCTAAGAACCTGGATGTTCCTTTGAAATTTTACCTATAACTCTCCTTTCTTTCACTCATAGAAAAAGCTGCTTATACTTCTTATATAAACTTTCTCTCTTTTCATTCATTTCTCAACACCTTCCAATCTGGTTTCTGACCCCAATAACACAACTGATATTGTTGTGTTTGTGTGGGTTTTCAATCATTTTAAATTGCAAATTCAAAGATTTTTTCCCCACTCCTCATCATTCTTAACTTTTCTTCCTTTACTGACACTATTGACTACCTTTTCCTCTTTGAAGATAACTTCTATTTTGATTTTTCTGTCATTGAAGGCAAGTAAGGAAATAAACATTTTATCTATGTTCTTGACTTTGTACGAAGTACGAAGTACAAATATTATCTCATTTGATCCTTACAATCACCCCAGGAGGTAAATTTTTTTATTATTATACCCATTTTACAATTGAGGAATTAGAGGCAAACAAAGATCTAGTAATTGTGATACAAGTGTTGGATGTGAATTTTAATTCAATGAGTCATGACTCTAGGCCCAGCACTCTATCCATTCTACCTAAGTGAAATCTCCTGATTCTCTCCTCCTTGTTAACCCTGGTTGTTTCATTTTCTGTGCCCAAGCCTCTAACAATGAATATCCCTCATATTCATACATCAATAATTCTAAGGTTCTCTTGTCTTCTTTTGATAATTTCAGCATTCTAAATAATATGGTCATCATCATTTCTCTACAGGTAATATCTACATCTCTCTCCTGGGCACCAACTACCGGCTGGAACCATCCAAACCATCCTCTTGAACGCCTCATAAAGACTTCACTCAATATGTCCAAAACATAACTTAAAATCTTTTCCCCTTGACCTATACCTCATCCAAATTTCCCTATTGATTTTGAGGTCACAATATCTTTTCAATCACCAAGGATCATTTCTTTTGTCATCCTCAGCTTCATCTTATTTCTCCCCTTCATAATAACTTTCACATATTTTCCTTTTTCTGTTTTCACATAGCAACCACTCTATTTCAAATTTTCATCACTTCTCTCTTAGAGGATTGCAATAGTCTCCTTTTGGTCTCATTTCGAGTTCTCACTTCTCAAATTCCTCCTCTAAATAGCTGCCAAAAAAATCTTCCACACAGGTGTGACCATGTGATTCCCATGCTCAGGAATCTTCCATCACTCCAGTTAATCCAGCTTATTACATTTAGAATAAAATACAAACTCCTTTGGTAGGTATTTAAAGGCCTTCATAATTTGGCTCCACCTGATCTTTCCAAATTAATTTAGTTTCCCTCCCTCTTATGCACTGTCCATTTTAAACAAACTGATTCCATACATAACAGTCCATCTCCCGTCTCTTTGTCTTCACATATAGTCTGCATTCCATGCCTAAAATGCATCCCAGTTCCTGTGTCATCTTTACACTAATGACATCCCCATTACAAGACTGAAATTTCCTTGATAGTTCTTTAATGACTTGACTTGGATTTCCCTGTTGAATTTATATTTAAGATGTTTGGTGGATTTATGATACCTAGGCAGATACCTGGGCAATACTTTTAGACTTGACATTTAAATGAAGAAGTTATAGAGCTAGAAGGAAGCTGAAGAACCAGATTTGGGAAAGGAAAGAGGAAGGTGCCAATCAGATGCACATTGATTTTGTTCCCTGGTACAGAAGCCTAGAGAGACAATGTGTTAATGTAGAGGCTCAACTGAAGGAAACCAGATGGAGGAATTCTTTTGAAAAATGTTTAATTTTTATCAGTTAGCAATTATTTCCTCTTCTCTCTCTGTCTCTGTGTGTGGGTGTGTATATCTCTCTGTCTCTCTCTCTGTGTCTCTGTCTTTGCCTTGCTCTCTGTCTCTATCTCTCCCCCATCCCCACTCTCCTCCCTTGGAAAGAAAAACAAAAATCAAAACTTTTAACAAACATAGACAACCAAAAAAAAATTCCTACATTACCCATATCCAAAGATGTATATGTGTGTGATTTTGCATATTTCATTCATCTACTCTGTCAAGAATGAGTAGCATTCTTTATGATCAGTCTTCTAGAATCATGTTACTGCAACAACCATAGTAATAGTTGTTAAATCTTTCAAAGTTGGTCCTTTCTTACAATATTGTTGTCATAGTATAAATTGTTCTAGTCCTGATCACTTTGCTCTGTAATACTTTGGAATCCAGTGGAGGTATTTCTAGATTTAGAGGAAACCAAAACACCAGGAAAGAGAACCAGTTTGTGGAGCATATACTAAGACGGGGACCTTTACTGGGATTGTGATTTATGATGTATACAATGCAGGCCTGGGAGAGCAAAGAATGTCATATCTCTAGCTATCCCCTGATCACTTGCCCCTCACGGGGAAAGCCTAAATCCCAAGGTAGGCTATTAATATGGAAAGCTATATAAGTCTATGCGGACAGGGAGAGGTTGTGACTCAGTGAAGGTGTTTTTCTCTGGCAATTTCCATCTATTTTTTCCTGTGGGAGGAATTCTAAATTAATCTAAATGAATTATCTAAATCTAAATTAATGCTCTAAATCTAAAGAATTTTGTTACTCTTTGATGAGTTGGATCTCCCCAGAAAGAGACAAGAATTTGTCCTAACTGTTAAAGTTTGTAAGTTGGAGTCTTTTTGTGTTGTTTTGGGTGTTTTAAATAAAGCCTTGGTGGTATATTAAAATAGATTTAGTATCCTGACAACCAAAGTTCAAATACTACTTCTGAAACTAAGTGACCAAGGCAAACCATTAAACCTCATTAAGCCTCTATTTCTTCATCTAGAAAACAGGGATAATAATAATAACAAGAATAATAATATCCAAGTCACTGTGTTGTAGTGAAGATAAAATGATATAATGTATATAAAGTATTTTGTAAACCTTAAAGTTTAGTAAATTGTAAAGCACTATATGTGTTAGTTATTATATTCAGCTTTATTACCCTGAACATTTGTATGAGATCTGAGGATTATTTCCTTATGTCAGAGACCTGGCCATAGCAAAAGGAAATCTTGATTTGTGGAATACGCTAAAGAAGAATTATTGAGGAACCCTAAAATTTAAATGCTATTTACATATGCCTATGTTTATCAGCCATGATATATACATGGATATACTCTATGGGACCTTGTACCCCCTAAAAGAGTTCTAACCTATGCTATCTCCAGGAATCATTTAAAGAATATGAGAATTAAGGGAAAAGTATGCTATAAAAGACAATTCTGCTGCTCTATCACTCAGTTATCAAATGACCTCAGAAACTGGTTCTTTTGCCTTCTCTCAGGCAAATTCCTTCCTGGACTTCACTAGGGGAGCATGATATCTTCTAGGTTTAAAAAATATCTGTCCATAGGAGGAAGTTAGGCAATTCAGTGGATCGTCAGCCCTAGTGGGAGGGGGGTCCTAGGTTCAAATAGAGCATTGGACACTTCCTGGCTATATGACCCTGGGGAAGTCACATAACACCCACTGCCCAGCCCTTACTATTTTTCTGCCTTAGAGCCAATCTAAGATGGAAGGTAAGGATTTAAAAGAAAGAAAAAGGAAAGAGGGAAAAAAAATCTAACCTTACCAATGGAGTAGTGAAATCACAGCTTTGGTCTTTAAAATAAATAAATAACAAGAACAAAGATAACATTTAACTGAGGATGAAATCCATAAAACCACTTCCTTACATAGAAAGGAAATGTTTAAAATGCTTATTGAAGTAAATTAAATCACACAAAAGTAATATTAATCAATAAATCAATAACCATACAAAGCTCTCCTATTTTAATAAAGCAGAAGTGAATTGAAAGGAATTTTATATCTGAAATGGATAGATAATTCACCAGTGAAGAAGGAAAGGAATAAAAGAAGAAAAAAGTGAGAATTCCAACACTAAATCTCAGACTATTACACAATTTTAAAGTAAGCTCTGTGTGCTTTCAATAGAGTAAGGACAAATAGAAACTATACCCAGAGATATCCTAAACATATTTGGTTAGTTTTGAGATACAATTTCTACAATTTATAAAAATTTTGTTGTCTTTTTAGCACAGATTGGATATTAAAGGCCTGTATTACCAGAGGATTTGTTATTGAAGATCTCCACTATAATTGAGATTCATAATGATAACCCTAAATCATTAAGAAAATGTTAAATTATGTTTTCCATACCCTGCTAATATGATAGGGAAATGTCTAATATATTTTAGAAATATTTCTTTCAAAGAAATGTTTAAACACTTTGAAATACATAGTTTGTTTGCACAGTAGACTTCAAATACCTTAAAAATTCCATTGTTATAGAAAGTCCCAGTTCCCCAGCAATACAAGAAAAATATCAAACTTTATAAAACTTGACATTACATGTACATACAAGTGTTCACACACGTACACAGAAATATTATTCATGGGATAGTGAAAAAGAAGATAACTATGAGTTAGATTAGAAAATCTGGGTACCATATCTGCTTCCATCCCAAGCTAACTACATGATGCTGGCCAAGTCACATAATCCCTCTAGCCTTAATTTCCTCATCTTTAAAAGGAAAGTTTTTAAAGAGATGATCTCTAAAGTTATATGATTCTCTGTTGGTAAATTGCTTTATTGGTCCTGTCATTATCTCCTGATAACCCTGTAGGTATCAAAGATTTCACTTTTCTCCTTAGATCATTTGGGGCATTTAAATTGCAGGAAAACTTCTGACTCAACTTTCAGACTCTTGGAAAACTTGGGGACTCATAAGGCCATTCTAAGCCTGCTTCCGATCAGGTTGAGAGCAAAGTTATACTAAGCCATAAAGTTGCCCATTGTAGATCCAGGCCAACCCTAGAGAAATTGAGAATTTCTAGTAAGACCTAAATTGATGAGTAATTATAAACCTCTACTTAACATTTTTTATGATTCAAAGATCTGACTCTATACTTCATATTTCTGGAGATATTTAATCAAAGAAGCAATGGAAATGAACAGAAAATAGAATTACTGTAAACAGAGACTAAATTCAAGAGCCTGCCAAGAAATATCAGAGAATTTAAATATTGAGTGGATGAAAAGAGAACTATTTTATAAATGCTAAGTTTAATGAACACTAAGGGTTCTATGATTGTAGAAAAACATTCCTGACCCTGTAGTCAGTCAATCTAAAATAACAACAATAGCTTATATATACATACTATTTTAAGATTTATAAACCTCTCCTTCACAATATTCCTGTGAGGTAAATGGTACAAATAGAAGTTTCACAATTTTACAGAAATGGAAAATGAGATTCCAGTTGTTGAGTGACTTTCCAAGTAAGTATCAAGGCCTGGACTCAAAGTCAGGTGTTTTACCTCCCAAACAAGTGTTCTCTCCACTACACAGTATTGTCTCTCAACAACAAGTGAGTAAATATGGTTTTAAAGTATACTTTAAATGAATGCTCCAGCGACCAGACTTCTGATCTTCCTTTCTCCTTCTAAACCTACTTAAACAACAGTTCTTAGAGATCAGACCTTAGCTTATAGTGAGTCACAGTGTCTTAGATTTGAAAGGGACAACAGAGACCAATAGAAACATAAAAAAATTAGAACTGAAAAGCACCTTATGAATCAATTAGTGGAACTCCTCCATTTTTCAGGTGAGGAAAGCTAAATGACTTATTGAAGGTCAGACACTACCACCATGGTGTGTCCCATATTGAATCAACACATTTTTTAATGCTTTAATGCCTACCATATGTAAGGCACTATGGTAGGCTCCAAGAATACATGAAATACCCTCCCACCTCGAATTTTCCTTCTGGTAAGAGTCTGCAATTTATACATGAATATGAAACACAAGGTAAATTGAATGGGGAGAGATAGTACTGGCTATTTATTGGATCTGAGAAGGCCTCTTGGAAGAAGTTATGCTTTTCTGCAAATACCTGATTAAGGTTGTTTTTCCCTCTCACATGTATCATTGGAGGATTATTACCTTTCTTCTAGATATACCCTAGACCTATCTCTCATATGTCCTCCATTTCTAAAACATGACTTAATTGTATTATTCCACTGCTCAGAAACTATCTATAGTTCCTATATTACTAAAAGCAGCAAGAAGGAAATAAGCATTATTTTACATACCAGGCACTATGCTAAGCACTTAACATATTATCTCATTTGATTCTCACAACCCTGGGAGGTAAATGCTATTATTATCCCCATTTCATAGATGAGGAAACTGAGGCAGACAGACAAAGATAGGATCACACAGTAATAAGTATATGAGATTAGATTTGAACTCATGTCTTCCTTACCCAGGATCAAAATTTTATCCCTTTAACCACCTAGCTACCTCATAGATTATTATAAGGACAAGTAGGCCAACCAAGACTGAGTTAAGACCCACATTTATTATGAGTTTGTACATTCCATAAACATTCAGGCAAAATTTTGCACCCATACCTTGTAAATTATCTTTGTGTCCCACAGCATTTAGCACATTCCTTGATACATAGTAGGTACTAAATAAATTGCTTGTTAGTTGACTGATTAATTGAAACCTAAATAATGCATAATTATTGATCCAAGAGAAAGATTTTAAAGAAAAGGAGAAAAAGAAGGCAAAGAGAAACAAACACTAATGTTAAAGGGACACTGAAAAGCATGGATATGTGTTCACATGTTTACTTAATATTACTGCTGAGCTTTATAAATTGACATTACATTAATGATCTTCTGCAAGAAGCCTTTCCCAGACCCTCAGCTGTTAATACCTCCTGATTCAGATTGTCTTTCATCTGCTCTGTGTGCATCTTATCATGTACAAAATTATTCACATATTGTCTTTTTCATTAGAATGTACATTCCTTCAGGACAGAGACTTCTGTTTTGTCTCTTTTTGTATCTCTGGCATTTAGCACAGTGCCTGGCATAATCTTAATAGCTTTTTGCAAACTGACTAACTGTAATCCCTCTCACTCCAGCAGTCTTCATTGAGATGCTTATTTACCAGGTGATGTTACTTCCAAGTGCTCTTCTCTCCCTCCCTCCATCACCACAGAAGCACTCAGGCTAGGTGGCCATTCAGTTCAATTCCTTTTTTACCTATCACATCCCATTAGGATTCTTTCAGGTCTAAACAAACAGATCCAAATATCACAGCTAAAGATCTTACAGCTTGTTTAATACTATATCATTTTTTAAAACAGACTTGCAAATTTCATCAATGTAGGGAAGCTCCCAAAGAGAAATACCCTTTACCAATGTAGATAGAGTCTTCTATGCAATTTATAGTCTTAGACAGATGAGTGGGGTACTGGGAAATTAAGTGAATTTTCCAAATAACACAGGTAATATGTATTAGAGGAAAGAATTGAACC
Source organism: Monodelphis domestica (assembly GCF_027887165.1). Lineage (NCBI taxonomy): Eukaryota > Metazoa > Chordata > Mammalia > Didelphimorphia > Didelphidae > Monodelphis > Monodelphis domestica. Next base: position 200,550,312 of record NC_077229.1, on the reverse strand, counting down.
CTGATCTTCCAGATTCTGAGGCCAGCTCCCTACTCTATCACGCTACCTTTCATTATATCTAACCTAAAATATTATATTGGTTGAAACAACTCCAGCTTATGACTAGAGCAAGTTGTTTTCTCATTCTTATCCCTAGTAATGTGGATAGCTCAACAGTCTGTTCTCAATACCCACAGCCTCTCAAATAGAGCCCACACTCCTCCGTAAGTTCCTTTTCAGGCACCATCATCTCTTAAAAGCACACTGTGCTATATTATTCCATAAATCTGCAGTCTACACACTTCACCTTTGCTTGTGTTGCCCCCCCCACCTCTGCCCAGTAGGGTCCTTACCCAACTATGCCCATGGGGATTCTATCTACTTTTTAAGATAACTCATCACCTCCTCCATGAAGCCTATCCTAATCCATCTAAGCAGAATACAACAGCACATATTCTACTTTATTCTTTTATTGAAGAAGCAGTGCTTTTGTATACTGAATAGAATGCTGTTTAGAGTTAGGAAGACATGAACAAATCACTTAACCTTCATGACAATTCTCTAAGATTTAACTAGCATTTATTAAGCATCTACTATGTGCCACACACTGGGCTACACATTGGGGATTCAAAAAAAGGGAATATATAGTCCTTATTCTCAATGAACTCACTGTCTAATAGGGGAAAAATGTAAACAACTATATGCAAATGATATGTTGTGTATATATGGGCGTGTGTATTACAAATATATGCATAAATTATGTTATATATTTGTATGTATATATGGACATGTATATACACATATATGCATATAAAGATAGGTATGTATATGTATTTATATGTATCGACTAAGTAATGGAGGAGATAAAGTGTTGGGTCTAAAGTTAAGAACCCTCATCTTCCTAATTTCAAATCTGGCCTCAGACTTAATAGTTGTGTCACCCTGAGCAAGTCATTTAACCCTATTTGCCTCAATTTTCTTATTTATAAAATGAACTGGAGAAAGAAATGTCAAACTACTCTAGTATCTTTGCCAAGAAAACCCCAAAGGGTCACAAAGAGCCAGACACTACTGAAAAAGGAGCAATCAACAAATACATACCCATGTATATTTATAGGGAGTAGGTGTGTATACATACCTATATAAGTATTTTAAATATGTATATGTGTAAATATACAGCAACAACTATAAATTATTAGAAAATCACATGTTAAACTCAGTTTTAAAAAAAGATTAAGATACAACAAAAATGTGAACATTTCAATTCTTAATATATATATATATATATATGTATATATATGTATATGTATATGCTTTCCCCTTCATGACTTCATGGGAACTGCTCCACACATCAGGTCATATGATTTTGCTTTTATATATAGCCCACTAAGATATCACCTAAAATCAGCCGTGTTAAAAATTCATAAATCAAACCTCTTGATTTCCCAGCTGTTTAAACTCCAGGACCTGAGTAACAGTTGTCTATCCTTAGAAAGTTACAAAGACAGAAGGCACGGTTTTTGCCTGAGAGCTGAGATTGTGTGTGTGTGTGTGTGTGTGTGTGTGTGTGTGTGTGTGTGTGTGTGTAGTCATACACACATATACAAATATTTACTCTGAAATTATCTCTAATTTATCACATGAATAATGACATGTGTATGATAAATTGGTAATCTCAGTTATAAGACACTAAGAATAATCATAATCACACAACAATGTCATTTCTTAGCAATTTTAGTGCCCAAAAAATTATCCTGAGTGTCCAACAGAAATCATTTGAGACTCCTAACATTCTTTTGTTAGCTAGTTACCCATGCATTATATGCACCAGAGGGCGCTATGCAGCAATAGTAAGGTATATCTAACCTTTGAAATGCAAAATCTTCAAATGAGTAACAGTGTAACCTACCCCAGTTTTCTCCAGGATGAAGGGTTGTAGCAATAATACCACTCAGTGTGCAGTCTTGCTTATCCCTTACTTGTTTACTTAGAGATGACAACATTGCCACTGAAAAAATTCCATTGCCAAAATTGTATTCACAAGTTATCAGTAATCAACTGAAATAAATACCATGCCCTCCATCTTTGGAAAGTAACAGCCCAGGGATTAAAAATTGCTACACAGGGCATGGCATGTAAATAGCTAGAAAATCAAGTGACTTTTTTCCATGCCATTTTGACAGTGGCTTGTTTCAGGTGATATCTCAATGGGATATGAAATAGAAGGAACACTATATGGCTTGGTTTGTAGAGTGATCACCATGATGAAATCAAGAAGAGTAAAAACATTCTATTTTGAAATCTTCACAAAAAGCTAACTTTTTGTTGAAGTTGCTTAAAATGTATTTTTTAACTAAGCATAACCTGTCATTTCCATGAGAAAAATATCTAGCTATTGCTATAAAAGAGGTTTTTATTGTTCTATTAAGATATGGATACAAACAACAGGTTTCAAGATATCAAGGGAATTCTGATATAGTTATTTCTTTGCTCCTATTCCCAACCCACCATGACTAAAAAAATTTTTTTTAAGTATTTTCAATTACTGGATCAAAGAAGATGAACTAAAAAGCTATCACCCCCTTTGCTCCTCCACTTCCATTTTGGGAATGATCTACTATATGTCAAACTTGGATATGCCAAGCCATTACACTTCACCATCTGGTTAACCTTATCAGAAAAGCACTAGAAAATAGATCCAGAGCATTACAGTTTCATCTGTGCTGCAGAGTTATCCTGGTCATAAAGAGTTACCCAAAACTGAGATAAATTGTTATGGAGAGTAGAAATGGGTTGCATTAACTGCACATGATTGAATTCAACCAAGAGTGCTGCACCTGCAACAGACCACAGTACATGATGTTGGAAATAAGGGTACAATTGAAGAATCACAAATGCTGTACACTTAGCTGGCTTAACTAGTTATATTTTTCTATCTTATAACCCGACACACATCAAATTTGTCTAAATGTAAATGAATTGGAGTTTAAAGCTGAATAGCAAACTGGCTTTAGAGGGCAGAGCATCTCTATATGCAGCTGACCATGTTACTGAAATCCAATTTAAAGCCTATGTTTTTGTGTTCTTTTCTGGGTCAGATATCGCATGATGCAAAAGCCTAATAATTGTCAAACATAAAACTGAAATAAAAACAAAAGCTTCTGTAAGCATGGTAGTAATTTACAAAAATTCTTGGATTGACCTAATACTTAAGAAAAGACCACACAGAAATAAGTAAACTACTACATAATAAAAGATTAGTTTTCTGGGTCCCACTAACACCCCAGTAGCTCTGACTTATTCTGATTCTAACCTGGATCATATTATCCTTCTGTAGTTAATATGGTGGTACTCTATATTAATGCAAATTCAAAGTAAAAATTCTATACCTCAGAACTCTCCAGTTCAAGAGATCCACCTGCCTTGGCTTCCCTGGCAGTTGGAATTACAGCATGCACCATGTCCAGCCCAAAACCTTCCTTCTTTATCCTTATGGATAGAGCTAGGGGGGGGGAATAATTAATACTCAGAGTTATGGATGAGTTGATTCCTGGTTTTTTACCCTCTGCCCCCATCTCCAAAAATTAGCTTATATTTCCTTAGCATCCTCTAAGATAGAATTTAAAATGTATTAGGTTATACATTTGGGAAATGAAATTTTGCTGAGGTTAATCTATAAAGTGAATAAGTCAAACATGGATAATTGAGAATTGACTATCAGGTGTATATATTAAGAACAGTAACCTGATTTCCCTTGTAGTTTGCTCTTGTGATAGCTCAACAGCAACAGAAAAAAAATGATCTTAGCATTCTTCTCCCCATAATATTAAAAAAATGCCATTCAAGCTCTGCATACCAGAGTACATCATGTCACTCCTAACCAGCATCATGACTTTTTTTTCCCCTTTCATACCCACAGAATGCCAAGAACTTTCAAAATGCATTACCATGCAAATATCTTGGGTGCCTTTACTACACATTTATATTGCAGGGTAATCAATAAATTATTATTTCAATATTTATTGGAATCTCAGAATAAGAAAGAAGATAGATTACACAAATCCATCTTAGTTGATTAATGGAGACTCTAGCAAAAGGCACACACTGATGGAGTGGGTCAGTATGCAGACTATATTACTGAATATTTCAGCCGGGGCTGTAAATATAGTATCTGTTTCTCTTAGGGACTGTCACACTGAGTGCAGTATAAAAGGCAATAAATTTCAACAGATTAATTAACTCTTTGGTTACTGGGGCTGTGTGTCACCGATCCTGGCACCTAATAAAAAATCCTTTAATGCCAAGACATAAAGAAGGGCCTCTTTGGAAATGAGTTATTAACAGCATTTCGTGAATAGATGGAGAAATTGTAGGCTAGCCATTTAAGTGTCATAAAGTGCAGCAAAGGCTGCTGGAGGCCTCTGAGGGACGCCAGGCAATACCATAACAATCAAATCTGAGATGGAAGAGGGATTGAGCTGTCCACTCAGAATTTTTATATTGTCAAAGAGCAGCGAGGAAATAATGTGATCAAGAAGTGAATTAACCTTGTGTGTGAAAGGAAGGGGATGATCTGATGGAAAAGGCCGTAAAGTAAAACTCACTCCATAATGCCTCCATTGCAGGCTAGTCATGAGGGGCCCCTAATGTCTGCAGGCTGTCACCGAACAGATCCAACCCTCTAAGTACTATAAACCCATTACCTGCATTAGACTGTAATTGGAATACATTTATTCACACTTTTTTAGTTCTTTGGGGTCCCAGTGTTGTAGACCCACAGAGCATTAATTCCTATAAATGTTCTGCCTTTGCCGACTCCTGCAAAGAACTAGACAGGCTTCTGTGGCAATTAATACTCAGTGAGGGAGGAAGGAATTGCTGTATATACAGCACAAGATTTGTATCCATTTTCTATGTCATACAATATTGTTTAATTTAGCGCCCTAGGTGCTGCCTTCCCCAAAACACTCTCTGGGTGTTTTCTGATAAATGTCAGACTAGAAGAAGGAGGGGAAAAAACTTCCAGCTTTTTTCTTTTTTCTTTTTTTGCAGGAAAGGAGTCCTAACAGGCAGGAAATGGTAAATGCCAAAGGCTAACAAATTGTTTTTTAAGCAATGTTTGAGAGTCAGTCTGTCATGAGGCAGATCTCATTTTCTCTGATCGGCTGGCTTTTGAATACAAAGCCATTTTTAAGGTCCACTCAGAACTCACTGTGCTCAGGAACTCACAGACCTGCATAAGGTAATCAAATAATCAATTGTCTATTCCCATAGCTTTTTAACCCATTAGCCACTCATGTTCATAGGTAAGATAGATATTTTGCAAATGTGTTAACTCTTTACAGTTCAGTCTCCTAAAGGATTATTTGATAAGTTAATATTGTTGAGCTGTAATTAGCTAATTTATCTATAAGCTACTTGTCAGGCCAAAAGAGTAGCTCTTTCACTGGTCACACCTAGAAAACTAATCAATTAAATGTAAAAACACATGGATGTAGATGTGTATTTGTACATGCATGCATTTTGGGTCAAGCCTATTATTTCTGTAATATTTCTCCTGGGGAGAAAATTCCCTCTACCAGTGTAGATTTGCATGTACTCTGCAACTTATACCCTTAGAAATCATAAAACTATATATATATATAAATAATTACATAGGAAACTATCAATTATGTATATAACATGATTATATAATATTGTCAGATAATATGTATATAATACTCTTTATGTATACACTCCCTTGAATATTCTATATAATATTCTATATTTATATGTATGTATATTATAGATATGATATACACATACATATATTATGCACATATACAAGCATACATATATGCTTTGGGACATCCCAAAAGACTTAATTTAGTTTTAAGCTATTAAAATCTAAAACTAAATATAGTTTTAGTAAATAATTATACATTTAATTGTTCAGCGCTAAACAACTTCCTTTAAAAATATAGTCAATAGTAAGATGCCTTACTAGTCAATTATGTCATAGGTAATAGTCAGGTATTATCGGAAGAGTTTTCTTTACTCCCTTAAATAATAATTCATCTTTTCTTCCTCCTCCTCCTTCTTCTTTTGAATATTATTATATGATATATTATTATTTTTAAAGAAGAAAAAAGAAAAGTTTCAAAGCAGAAATCATTACAGAAGTCAATGTACATTCATAAACAAACATAAATAGTGGTAGAAGGAGTAGGAAATAGAGATTAGATACTAACAGCCTTAGGGCAAGAAAGGCCTGGTGGCTGTACATGGACTACGTGTTCTAGATGGGGTAATGGGGTATCTCAAGTAATATTCAGGATCTGCTTTTGGGAGGAGAAAAACTATAAGAGGCAGTCCTCAAAATGTATTTCTAGTTCTAAGTGGAATTCTGTCTCTTGTACATTTTATTTTGGATTTTCCCTCTACTTAGGTTGTATTCCATTTTAAAGCCTATTCCTTTCTTTTCTGTTTTTAAAGTTTAATTTATTTGTTTTGTTTTATTTTTTATATTACAAACATTTACAGATTACTCCCACTTTATGAGAAGTTTCTTACAACAAAGTAAAATGGTTATATAAAACTAATAATAAAGTAACCTCACCTGAAAATGCATATAACATTTCACATCTCTAGCACCTCTATCTCTCTATTAAAAAAAATAACAGAAATTTCTTTTCTTTCCCTCCTACTCTTACTCCATTTGGAAAAAGAAAAGAAAAACAAATGTCTTGTTATAAATATGTAAAGTAAAGCAAAATAAATTCCCTCAATAATAATATATATATGTATATATATATATATATATATGTTTGTGTCTTATTCTCTGCCTGAAATCTTTCATGTTTCATCAGGCTTCACAAGAATTATTCCTATTTATGAATTGTCATTATAACAATCACAGTTCTTATAGCTTTTAAAGTTGTTTGCTTTACCCAAGTGACAAATGGTCAAAGTATATGAAAAGGTACTTCTCAGATGAAGAAATTAAAACCATCTTTAGTCATATGAAAAAATGTTCCAAATTACTATTAATTAGAGAAGTGAAAATAAAAACAATCCTGAGTAAGGAAAAAAACTCTAAGGAACCCCCTCCTACCTATCAGACTGGCTACTATGACTAAAAAAAAGGAAAATAGTGGACATTGGATGGGATATGTGAAAATTGGGACACTAATACCTTTTGGTGGAACTGTGAACAATTGTTCAATAGAGCAATTTGGAATCATAACCAGGAAGTCATAAGACTGCGTACTTTTTGATCAAGCAATGTCACTAGTGGGTCTGTATCCCAAAGAAATCAAAGATGGCAGAGAAGTACCTACCTGTACAAAAATATTTTTAATGCCTCTTTTTATAACAACAAAGAATTGGAAACTGAAAGGATATCCATAAATTGGGGAATGGCTAAACAAGTTGCAGTATATGCGTGTAATGGAATACTATTGTACCATAAGAAATGATGAATGAGATGATCACAAAATACCTGGAAAATTTTATATGAAGTGATGCAAAGTTAAGTGAGCAGAACCAGTAGAATGTTGTACACAGTAACAGCAACAAATTATAATGTTCAATTGTGAATTACAACTAATGTTCTGATTCTGCTCAATTCACTTTGCAAGTTTTTCCATGTCTTTTTGAAATCATCTATTTCAATACAATCACAAACAAATTTATAGAATTAAATACAAACCTAAGCAATTGGAATAGAGCAATTATTCATGGGTAGCTTATGTCAATATAGTAAAATTGACAATGCAACCTAATCTAATTTACTTACTCAATTTCATACCAAACTACCAAATGATTATTTTAAAGAAGGAAGGATAATCGGAAGGAGGGGCAAGAGAGAAAGAAGTGGAGGAAAAAAAGAGAAGTGAAGTTTCAAGAAAAATAATTTTTAAAAATAGATTGTAGAGGGCTCAGAAGTGACAGATCTCAAACTATATTACAAAGCAATAATTATTAAAAAACAATTTGGTACAATCAGTGGAACAATTTAGGCATACATCATGTAGAAGCAAATGATATCAATTTTCCTAATATTTGATAAACACAAAGACCCCATTTACCAAATGAGGACTTACTACTATTTGATTATTTTTTTTTAATTTCTGGGAAAACTGAATGTTTTTAACAAAGAAATTAGATTTAGATCCACATTTCATAGCATATACAAAGATAACTTTCAACTGAGTATGTCACTAAGGTATAAAAGATCACATTATAAACATTATAAAAACATATATGTGAATTATATATATAATGTCAAATATATGGATAGGAGACAGGAGAAGAGTTCATGACCAAATAATAGCAAGGACCACAGGAGATAAGAATAATTTTGAATACTTGATACTAAAAAGCTTTTGCATAAACAAATTTAGTAAAGCTAAGATTAAATAGGAAATAATTGGAAAAATCTTTTCAGTGAGTTTATCTGATAAAGGTCTCATTTCTAAGATATATAAGGGATTAATTCAAATTTATAAGAAAAAGAGTATTTCCCAGCTGATAAATGGCATAAAGAGATGAACAGATAAATGACATTTTGACTTTTAAAATATACTGAAATATTTTGAAAATAAATGAAAGAATGTTTTATTTAAATTTAATTTGACTCATGTTGCATGTCTACATTCTGAAGAAAATTCTGAAGAGAAATAAAATAATTATTAATTAACTGATAAGCTTGCATTCTGGCTCAAGGGTCCTCTTTAGAATCAGAAAGATATGGGTTCAAGTCCTGCCTCTAACTTATTGACTGACTAAAAAAGTCATTTAACTTCTCAGTGTACAAAGAAATATGAAAAAATACTTTTCCCCTTTTTTGCTAATCTTTTAAATTAATTTTTAATTAAATTTTGTTTTACTTTCAGCTACAAATTCTCTTCTTCCCATTTCCCCTTTCCACATTCAGAAAACAAGAAAAACAAAAACATAAAATATATATATAGTTGAGCAAAACCAATTCATTAGCTATATTCCTCCTCCCTTCCCCTTAAAATGCATCAATCAACACAGAGCACATCAGCTGTCTTTCTAGAGATGGGTAATATGATTCATCATTCATTATGAGTCTTCTGGAATTGTAGTAGTCATGGTGTTGATCATACTTCTAAGTCTAATTTGTTTGTATTTAAAATATTTTTCATGTAAACTATTCTCCTGATTCTGCTCAATTTGCATAATTCATTCAGGTCCAGGCATTCGGGAATGCATTTTGGAACTATGCACCAAAGCTATTAAAATTTTTTAAATTTAATATAAATTATATAAAAATATAATTATGTAAAATAAATTAATGTAAATATAAATTTTAATATAAAATTAAAATATGCTTCTTTGAATCAGTAATACCACTACTAGTCCTATATCCAAAGAGATAAAAGAGAGAGAAGGATTGTACAAAGATATTTATAGAAGTTCTTTTTGTAATGGTAAAGAACTGCACACCAAGGGGATACTCATCACTTAGGCAATGACTTAAATAAATGATGGTATATGAATCTGATGGTATAGTATTCTCTTGCACAAAATGATGAAATGTATAATTTCAGATAACACTGTGTTGCCCTGTCTCCCAAATATTAGTCATTTTAATTTTTTCAACTGTTCCAATCTGATAAGTTTGAAATGGCACCTTAGAGTTGTTTTCATTTATATTTCACTAATTAGTTAGTTAAGAGCAGAGGTGTCAAAATCAGGGGCCCCCAGACTTCAATTCCTATGACCCTAGAATCAAATTAAAATGTAACTGCAATAAAATATGGACAATATTTTGTTTCTAAGTCAAATGTGGTCTGCAGGGATCCATTTCTATATGAATTTGATAACATTAAAGCATTTTTCATGAGACTGATAGTCTGGATTTCTTCCTTTGAAAACTTCCTATTCATATCCTTTGAACATTTGTCAATTGGATAATTACTTTTATTCCTATAAATTTGACTCCATTCTCTATATAACTTAGAAATGGGAGTGGGTTTTTTTCTAGTGAAGTTTTTACTAAAAATCGCATTATCAGAGAAACTTGCTGCAAAGATTCCTCACCCCTTAATTTCTGCTTCTCTTCTAATTTTAGCAGCATTAGATTTTTGGGGGGGGGGTAATCTGATGTAATCAAAATTCTCCACTTCACTTTTTATGAACCTCTCTCTCGCTCTCCTGTATGGTCATGAACTCGTCCCCTCTTCCTAGAACTGCCATACTCCTAGAATTCATTTAGGATGTCATGCTTTATTTCTAAATCATGCCCTCATTTAAGGCCTTTCTTGTTATTAATTTGACTGTAATCCAGAAGTTGTTGTTGTGATCTTTAGTGAAATTTTTCATTTAGAAAATTCTTTAGAATTAAGTGATTTCATTTCCAATTAATGTATAATTTTTGTTTCAAATAGTCTTTATTTCAGAGGCATAAAAGATGCATTTAATAATGTTTCATTTTTCTTCACTTTTTTATAATTTTTATGCCCAAATGCATATCAGATTTTGTGATTTTGTGAGATTTTGTGAAGGTGCTATGCACAGTTGAGAACTAGTATACTTTTCTCTATTCCCATTTAATATTCTCCAGATGTCTTTCATCTCTAACTTTTCTAAAAATTCTATTCAGGATCTTCATTTTTGTTGTTATTTTTTGTTTAGCTTTATCTAAGTCTGAGAGGAGTAATTGAAATCCCCTATTATTATAGTTAAACTATTTCTCTCTGTAATTCATTTAATTTTCTCTTTAAGAATTTAGATGCTGGTGATAAATGTTGGAGGGGTGTGGCAAAATTGGGACACTAATACACTGCTGGTGGAGTTGTGAATTGGTCCAACTATTCTGGAGGGCAATTTGGAATTATGCACAAAGGGTTTTAAAAGCATACCTGCCCTTTGATCCATCCATACCACTGCTAGGTTTGTACCCTAAAGAGATAATAAGGAAAAATACTTGTACAAAAATATTTTCCCAGGTGGGAAAAATTATGAATTATGTAACTGTGGACAAATATTCTAAATGAATAATTTTTTTAAAGAATTTAGATGCTGTCTTTTGCTACATATGCTTAGAATTAATTCACTGTCTAGAAAACTATTCCTCAAAATGAAGTTTCTCTATTTTAATTAGCTCTATTTCTTAATATTTTGTCTGAAATGATGATTGTACTCACTAGCTTTTTTTTACTTCAGCAGAATCATAGAATGTCCCTTATTTTACCTCTGTGTTTCTTATAAACAGAATATTCCAGTTTCTAATCCATTCTTGTACCCTCAGGTTTTATAGGTGAATTTGTGTAATTCACATTGTTATTTTTGTTAACTGTATATTCCACATAAACCCATTATCTTATACTTTTGTTTCTTGACCCCCTTGTTAAGAGTTTCTCTGGCTTCTCACTAATCCCTCCTTTAACAGCTTTCTCTTATTTCTCTGTTGAGTTAAATGTATTTCTGTATTATCTAACTGCATTTATGTACTCTTTCCTTCTTTAACCAGTTCAGATGAGGTGATATTCCCTTGTAGACTGATCCCACCACACGCTAGCCTCTTTACTTTATAAACTTATACTTGGACATCATATTTATATTAGATAATTGCCCTATTCTCCCATCCAACATTTTCCTTTTTTTCTCAAACATTCCCATTAGGTTTCTAATTTTTATTAAATCTTTTTTTGACTACTGCTATATTTCTTTCAGGAATTCTGATTGCACTTGTATCCAAGATTTTTTTTTTCTTTGAGGCTTCATTTGTATATGTTTTAGAGTCATTCTTTTCTGAGTTTGCATCTTGAGCTTCTCTACTGACATAATAGCTCTTTATGCTGATTCTTTTTTGTTTGTTCATTTTTCCAGCCTGCCTTTAAACTTTGGATTTATATCAGGGATGGACTTTATGTATTTCTAAGAGGGATTTCTGAACTTGATTTCTATTTTCTTGCATCTTTTTGCTAAGTTCATGGCTCAGTCAAGAGACCTTAAAGCTTTCGGTGTTCTGTAAACCTTAAAATTTCTTAGACTTATGAATGTTGGAAATTTCCCCATTGGGAAATTTCATATCTGAAAATTTTCCTACTGATAGTAAGAACTCTATTGGAATGTGAAACTCCTTGGAAAAGGAGGATCCTTCTCCTCCCTACTTAAGACTACTTTAGGACAGAAACCTTTTGCTAAACAATGGAAAGAGCTTTGACCTATGCTTAAGCATAGAACAGGAAGTTCTTTGAGTCATGATTGATTTTAGAATTGATACAATAGAGATACTTGGAATGATAGAACCAGGTCTTAGAACTTCTAATCTCCACCCTACTCAGAGTAACAGGATTTAGGAAGGGCTGCAGCAAAGATCAAGATTTAATTATTTGAGAATATGACCTTCAACAGACATGTGCAAAGGAAACAGACCTCTGGGAGGTCCTGGGTTAAGCTAGAGCCACCATTGGCATAGGGGAGACATTGACAGTGATTGGTAGATGTGAGAACTGAGGGGAGGGGAGTTAGATGGGTTCCTTAAAGATAGCGGGGTCTGAGGACAGGAGGAGGAGGTTTTTGCTCTGAAGGAGGTTTTGCTCTGAGAGGTTTTGCTTGGAGAGGTTTTGCTCTGAAGGAGGTCTGAGAGGAGGGCTTGCTCTGAAGGAGGCTGGAGGTGGAGGCCCCTGAGACTGTTTTTCCATTTTGGTCACGTGAGTGATAGGAACTGATCTCTTTTCTTTGCCCCAGCTATCTAAGGGCTTGGGCCTTTGGCCCAGCCTAAGCAGAGGGGGTATTTAAGCCCTATTCCCTTCTCTCCCCTTTCTCTCTCTCTCTCTCTCTCTCTCTCTCTCTCTCTCTCTCTCTCTCTCTCTCTCTCTCTCTAATACCTTTCTTCCTCCTGTTTGTAATTAAAAACTCCATAAAAGGTTGACTGCTGACTTGAGTTTTCATTTAGGAATTACATAGCTGAATTCCTTGGCGACCTTAAATTAATATATATCAATCTTTTAAAGTGATTTCAATATCACAGTTCCAAAAGCAATGTGATCTGGGATTAAGTACAGTCATCCCCTGCTATATAGCAGTTCACTTATTGAGGCTTCACTGTGTTGTAGGGTTTGTTTGTTTTTTTTAATCTAATTCTGTATCTCAGAGTTTTCACTATATCGCGGGATTTTGCAGATGAATACTATACTGTATACAATGGAAATGCAGTATGCCACTAACACTTGCACACATTTGCCAACATGAGATTGTACACAACACACTAGCAGCTGATGGAAAGAAACACAACCAACAATAACACTGTGTTCTATATCCTGGGGGCTGATTGATTCAGTGACTATAGCATCAGTCTGGTTGCTCTCCCACATTGTGCCCATACATTCAGCATCTCTCTTTGACAATTGATCACTGTGCATAGTGTTGTCCTGAGGTATCATGTTTTTGTGAAGTTTTCTTAAAATTTTGGATTTTTTTCAAGTCCTATGCCATCCAAATGTTCTTTGCCTTCTAAGGCTTCTGGCAGTGAACCCAAGCACCAAATTACATAGGTCTAAGAGTATAGAAATTGTGTTTATAAGAGTGTAAGAAAGGATAAGAGTGTGGAAAGGTATATAAGAGAGTGTAAAGGGTTTATAAAGCCTTGAAATATATGTAAATAATAAAATAAATATAGCACTGCTACTTTGAGGATTTTTACCTATCGCAGGGGTCTCGGGAACATAAGTCCCATGATAGGTGAGGGATCACTGTATATTCAATACCACTTGGTTTGAACTCTGCAAGTCCTGACTCAGGTTTGAGACTTTGGGCTTGTTCCTGATTTGAAGTTTCATCACACTGTTGCTGGATAAGCCACTGTTAGACCACTAGGAACCTCGAGAACTTCAGACTTAACTATACTACAGGTTCCCCTTTGGTCTGAAATTCCTATACTATGGGCTTCAGCCTAGGCTTGAGGCTGGAACTGAATCCCCATAGTACTCCTAAGATCAGAACTATTCTGCTATTATTTGTTTCTGAAATCACTCATGGCTCAGTATATAGGTAGGGTCTTTAAACCTAACTGTCCCTCTGTGACTACAACCTGTTAGGTGTGAGTCTCCTCCCTAGACTTCCCAAACTCTGTGACCTAGAACTGAATAATAGACAATAGAGCTGTCAGATGATATCCACTATTATATCCTTTGCTAATTCAGTGATTCCCCTGGGATTTCTTTCTGTTCAACTGCTTCCTGCTCTGGTGCCCAGTTTCAGGTTTTTTCCAGTCTTTGGGTGCTAGAATGCTCCATGTGTGACCTGTTCCTGATCAGACTCATCAGAAGTATCTTAATCAGCCTTTTATTAGGTATTACTTAAGATTTGAAATATGGTTGTTATTTCCATGGAAATAGCCCATATTTTATGAATTTAGAGATATAAATTCATTTGGAGTATTTGGAAAAGTCAGCATTTTGAGTTTACAGCCAACTCTTGCAAAGCCAGTAAGTAATACTTTCAACAAAATTATGAGGTTAAAGGTCTAAATCATTGTTCTAGATAGGCAAATGTTATTGTAAATTGGATGAATATAGATTATCCATAGAAAATAATGCCAATTTTTGCCCTTTGCCAATAACGAATGCCAATATATCATTGGATAGCAATAAAATCATCTAATCACTTACTAGTGTACCACTGACAGATGGAAATTTACAGACATTAGCACAGCATCTGCCACAAATATCCAGTGGTAAATCTATTCATATGACATATCTAATCCAACAATTAGTATTGAAAGGACAAAAATTGCAAGAGCTAGATGTGCCTGTTAAATGTTAAATCAGAATCATAGAACTGGAAGGGAACTTAGACATAATTTATGTATGTTGTAGTGGAATTAATGAAGACTTTGGAGGTAGAGGACAAAGGTTCAAATCCCAGTTCTGTTTCTTACTTCCTGGGTGACCTTAAGGAAATCATTTAAACTCAATTTCCTCATCTGTAAAAATGAAAGGCTGAGACTAATGGATCTCCACTATCCTTTCCACCACAAAATTTATGAGTCTATGAATTCATTCATTCTACAAATAACGAAAATGAGACCTAAAGAAGAGATTAAATGGCACACAAAAACACAACCTAGTCTAGGGCTAGATAAATGTTTTGGTACCAGCTATTAAGAATACAAGTAACTTTGGAACTGGTAGCCATGAGGATAGGGCATCAAGGCAATAAATTTTTAGAAATGTGATTTCTCACTAACACTTAATAACTACCTCATAAAATTAAGATAAAAGTGATTAAATTGTGACTCCCAAACAAGCATATTTTTGTTCCTTTTCACCTATAAAAACAATGATGCCCAAAGCTATTCCAAATGGAACTTATACATGAATTCCTTCAAAATAAGGACAATTCAACTAGTTACTAGCAATTACTTTGGCCCATAGTGTTTGTTAACAAACCAGCTGGCAGAGTCCTCGTCTTTTGCAAAGCAAGAATCCCAACAGAACAGACTTGAGCCATGAATGGATCTTTTCTTCATAGCATTCTGTCTTATTTATCAGATTGTGTTTCAGAGGGACCACTTGGCTTCACAGGGCGAAGTCTATTCAAAGGCTCTTATTTGGTTGTTCAACTTGTTTAAGTAAATCTAGTATTCATTCTAACAGTGAATGTGGCAACAAGCATCACTGATTTTATGTTTGATGAGCAAGGCTTGAAGTATTCCAATATTACAAGTATCAAGTCCCAACAGGTAGAGGGATTCCAGATCTGGCTATGCAGAAGAGAACTGTTCCAAACTGAAACTATCTTGGCTATCTATTGGATTTGATAGAAAAATGAGAATGTGCCTATGTCTTCCAGCCAACAGCAGTGATGCTGGTTAATGATCTGTGTAGACTGTCATCCAAAGAATCCTTAATAGGAAAGTGCCACCATGTGCATAGCTCTTGGTACTCTCAGTGCTCCCATCACTAATGGCCTTTAAGATACTTTGAACATTATCTGTTACAGTGAAGCCCACCATGAACCGAGTATCTCTACAGAACCAGGTGTTCTTCATAGTGCTTATGCTAAGTAGAATACTATTGGAAGTACAGCTTGTGTCTAATGTTCAAACACGTAATGGTGCCAGCTGTGCCCCCAGTCACTCAGCCATCCATGTTGCCACAGGGGTGGTCAGAATTACCAGGATTGCTATTTTGTATGCCAACAAAACAGGCTGGTTGGATTTCATTTATACTTTTCTGATCATAGAACCTAAAATTAAAAATAGTAAAGCAAAGAGGAATGGACTCTTCTCCATAATGGAATGCCAATGTTGACAAAATTGAAATGCTTCCAGTTTTTCTCTAAGCTAATACTGTTCCAGTGGGCCCTTTTTACTCTGTGATAAATCCATCTGGTTCATGCAGCAGGAACATATCATCAGTAGTAACTCAAATAATATTTTCCTTTTATATTAACCTAATAGCAGGTTATCATCAAATGGTCAAATTAACCCAAACTCTGTTGGATAAAAAGGTATTTGAATATGATTTTGATATATTTTTATTTTAATAATAATATTCTAGCAGATTTAATAAAGATGTATAAAAGAGTGAAAAAGAATACTATAGTTAAAAAACAAAAGTTACTATCATAAAAGTCAGAGTGAAAATATACAGTTTGATAATCCTTATATCATTTTTGTTTGTGGTGAATAATGATTCAAACTATTTAAAGGGGGAAGTGGCCTTAAGAAGAGGGAATATATTGAAAGAGATTTCTTATTATTGCTTTAAATTTAACAGTAGGCTTAGCAATTTATGGACTTGATTATACCTTCAAAATGAACACTAACCCAGTAACTACTGCAGTAGAAAGGTACTAAATTTTTATGATATAGGATAATCAGCTTGGCTACCAAAGATATAATAGACATGCTTCAAAGAAGAAACAATTCATGTTAAAAAAAAAAGCTGAGTAACAAAATTCCTCTTAGAAAGGCAATTTCTCCTTTTTGAGAATGCTTTTAACAGTCTTCTAGTCTATTGCTGGGGGAAAGAAACAACAAACTATATTGCATTAAACCTTACTCTTTCATTTTACCCTTTCCCTCAAACAATGATAGTAAGAATGCCTTAGGATATCTTTAACAGGTGGGCAAACATAAATGGACTACTGTCTCTTTTGACACAGTGAAGAAAACATAGGGTTCTCAGCCATTAGTAATGAAATGAATGCATCTAATATTTTATGTCCTTATTCACCCATCATCTTAGAACAACAATCTTTTTGTGGTTATTTTCATTGAAAAATAACCACTATCTCAGATGGCAGACTTCAGAGCACAACCCATAGTTGTCTCCTCTAAATATAATTGTCATGTATCTATATTTTTTAACCCTTATCTATTCTTAGAACTAATACTATTAATTACAAGACAGAAGAGCAGTAAATGATAGGCAGCTGGGGTTGTGACTTACCCAGGGTCACACAGCTTGGAAGTATATGAGGTCAGATTTGTACCCAGAACCTCCTGTCTCTGGACCTAACTCTCTATCTCCTGAACTACATAGCTATCCTATCTATATATATATATATATGTATTTTTAAACTAGATCAATAGAAGAAACAATGTCAGTAATACAGGTATCTCTAGACTTCAATTTCTTTTTTAAAATGATAATTCATGTAATAAGATATGTACTTAGCTAAAATATATCATAAAAATTTTTATAGTGGAAATGTTTATATTGGAGTATTTATCTTGGATGAATTTTCAGAATATTGTGATCACTTTCTTAATGCTATTGATTGGGTACAATCTTAGCATAGCAGGGTCTTTGTATCCCATAATCCTCCACTTCTTTGAAACCTAGATTTTAAGCACAGAGAATATGTAATGTGAGAATAATATGCTTTATATTCTTATATAAGCAAATCCTTTGTATAAACAATTTGTAAATTTTCAGAATACATTTTTTATGTTGCATTGAGTATTTGTTTTCACTTATTTAGTACTAAGTAGCTATTATCTTCAACTGGAATTGTGATTAAGCTAATCACAATTCCATTTGAAGACAATTAATGTAATTTTTAGAATATCAACATAGTTATATGGAATTCTTGACCCTATTTATTATCCAACATTAGCAAAAAAAAAAAGGAAAATAAAAATCCAATATATTTTTATATAAAGAAAAATTAAAATCCAATATAGTTTAGACTATAGATAGTTTTATGCAGTGAGGACATAGAAATAAATACTTTGATTAAATTAGCATAATTTAATCAACTCCAAGTTTCATTGAATGTTTTGTAGGCAAGACTCTCTCATGCAGGTATCCTTTTTTTACTTTTCAGTAAATAAATTCCCTTGGCCTGGGCACAAGATGGATTTGACTTATGTCCCATTCCATTCTGTATATTAAGAGGTTGTATTGAGATCCTAAGGTTATTTTCTAGAATTTTTATTTATTTATTTTTTGCTTCCAGAATGATTCAGAAATTTTGATATAGGATCTGTGGACAATGAGACAGGCACCCAATATTGGAAATGGGATATAAAAAGGAGACTTGGTTCTATAAAGGGCGCCAATAAAAGTTGTTCTTGTTGTTGAGTAGTGCCTGAGTCTTCATATCCTTGTAGATCAGTGATGGCAAACCTATGGCACAGGTGCCAAAAATGAAACACAGAGTGCTCTCTATGGGTACTTGTGCTGCCTTTTGCCTCCAGAGTTTGTTACAAGAAAGGCAGAGGAATTCCTGCAGAACTGCTCCCTTCCCCCTCTCCACAGTGCCTGAATACATTTTTTTTCATATCACCGCCCCATTATCCAGTAGTGCAATAGGAGCACATAGGGGGTAAGGTGAGCAGCTCTAGGACAGCAGAGCTAGAGAGGAACACAGTGTTTGGTCCACCCTCCTCCCCCTCTTCACCTGCACTGAAGACATTCCTCACTTCACCCACCACTCCACCCAGCAGCTCTTGGAAATACTTTCTCCTTCCCCTGTGTAAGATAAGGGGGTTGGGGCAGGCTACACCCAGAACTTGGGGGGGGGTATGTTATCTCTAAAAGATTCACTATCATGGTTGTAGACTATACTTGTTGGGTTTTCTTGGCAAGGATATTGGAGTGATTTGCAATTCTCTTCTCTAGTGGATTAAGGCAGAGGTTAAGTGACTTGCCTGGGGTCACATAGCTCATAAATATCTGCAACAAGATTGGAACTCAGGTCTTTAGGACTCCAGGGCCAGCATTCTGTCCACTAAGCCACATAAGATAAAGCAATAAAAGAGTTGGGAGTAAGATTTAAATTCCTGGAGACTTAGCGAGTCCATTTCATTTTTGCCTTTTTAAAGTTCCTAAAATAGTGCTAGCATAATGCAGGAATTTAATAAGTGCTTGTGATACTGAATTGCACTGATAACCTACAAAGAGTGAGTCATTGGAATTTTTATTAAGTTTTTCTGTCAAATAGATGGATGAAAAAATCATTATTACTAAGCATTTTCTATGTGCTAAATACTGCACTAAGTACTAGGGATACAAATAGAATAAGCTAGATAGTTCCTGTTCTCAAGGAGCTCATCCACTAAATGAGGGAGACAAAACATAAAAGGGTAGCTAGAAAGGTTCAGAAGTCCTACTGGTATATCAATGGAACTAGATGGTGAGGTTAAGAGGTTCTTAAATCACTTAAGTAATTATGATGACTGTAGAAAGAGATTTAAGATAATCAGGGCAAGGGAGAAAGTCTTAGGAGGCATTAGCAGAGGAGATATTAAGAGCTAGAGATTTTCCATCTCATCAGAAGTAATGGAATTGCGGACTTCCGTCTCATTAGAACACTGTGAGCATTCAAGCAATCCTGCTAGGGGGGAAGTTATAGGGATGGTACAATTCTAGTGATGTTATTATTCATGTTTGGTCATACAGGATGAGTTCTGGGACAATTTGGTCAAGGGGAAGGGAGAAACCTAGAGAAAAGGGCATCCCTTGTGAATGCAGTTCTTCTTGTCACTTAGCTACCCTTAATAAATGCTAGAATAACACTACATTAGGAGAGAAAACAAGGGGGAAAGTTGACAATAGGGCATTCTAATTAGACAGTTATTCCTAACATTTGGCCATGCTCATTGATTACCTCATTAATAAGTATGGGGAACATCTACTGGAATATTCCCCAAATCAATTGATTAATGATAGAACATCACCTTAAATCATAGGATCTTAGATCTAGAACTGGAAGAGACCTTAGAGGTTTATTTAATCCAACCCCTCACTTTATAGATAAGGAGACTGAAAGAGATTAAGTGGCCTAATCATATCAAACTTCTAAATATTTTAGGTGAAATTAGAATCCAGGTCTTCTAAATTCCAACCCCAGTAGCCTATATACAACATACTGATTCTCTGAATATCATAGATAATAATATTCATATTCATATCATTTTACATTATTGGCAATTTAATTTATTAATCATTTACTCATTATTAATTAATCAATAGTATTGAATATTGTGTTCAGAATGGCGAATAAATATAAAACAACATGGATGCATCCACGATCAAAACAGTGGCATCTCATTGACTATATCATTGTACGCTGGCGAGACATCCAGGATGTACAGATCACCAGAGCCATGAAAGGAGCTGAATGCTGGACAGACCACTGATTGGCTAGAGCAAATCTTCAAATACATATTGCGCCTTGCCATCTAAAACACGCCCAGACAGTTCGCGCATCTTGCAACATGAGTCGTCTAAGAGATCCATTCTATCTGCAAACATTCCAGTTCTGTCTGGACGACAAGCTGTCTGCCAAGGGACTACTCATTGGAAGCCCAACTGAGAAATGGAACCAGTTCAGAGATGTGGTGACAGAAACATCAAAGGCAGTCCTAGGCCCCAAACAACATAACCACCAGGACTGGTTCGACTAAAACAAGACTTCTATTGAAGACCTGTTGAACAAAAAGAACAAAGACTTTATATAGAATGGCAAAATAATCCAAACTCTGATCCTAAAAAGAACAGATTCAAGTCTCTCCAAGCTACGGCGCAGTGTGAGATCAGGAAGATGCAAAACTGATGGTGGGAAAAAAAGGCAGAAGAAATCCAGTGCTTTGCTGATACGAAAAACTACAAACAATTCTTCAGTGCCCTCAAGTCTGTCTATGGGCCATTAAAATCCGCCACCACTCCCTTGCTATCCTCTGATGGTGACACTCTCATAAAAGACAAAAAAGGCATCAGCAACAGGTGGAAAGAACTCTTCAGCCAGCTCTTCAACCTACCCTCCTCAGTCAACCAAAGGGCCCTTGACCAAAACTGCATCATCGAGCAACTTGACATCCCTCCTTCATTAGAAGAAGTCCAAAAAGCCATTAAACAAATGAGTACAGGCAAGGCACCCAGTAAAGACAGGCTCCCAACCAAGGTGTACAAGGCCTTAAATGGAAAGGCTCTTCAGGCATTCCATATAGTGCTGACCAGCATATGGGAAGAGGAAGACATGCCCTCAGAAACTCGGAGATGCCTCCATCATAGTCCTATACAAGAACAAAGATGCATGAGCAGCCTGTGACAACTACAGAGGCATCTCACTACTCTCCACTGCTGGAAAGATCCTCGCCCGTGTTATACTCAACAGACTCCTGTCATCTGTTTCAGAGCAGAACCTACCTGAATCACAATGCGGCTTCCGACCAGATCGCAGCACCATTGACATAGTCTTCACAGTGAGGCAAATGCAGGAAAAATGCCTTGAGCTGAACCTGAGTCTCTACATTGTCTTCATAGACCTGAAGAAGGCGTTCGACACAGTGAACAGGGATGCATTGTGGGTGATCCTCAGCAAGCTCGGTTGCCCAGCAAAATTCGTCAAACTGATCCAGCTCTTTCATGTCAACATGACAGGGGAAGTCCTATCTGGTGGAGAGACTTCCGATCTCTTCAACATCTCCGTGAAACAAGGCTGCATCCTTGCTCCGGTGCTATTCAACCTATACTTCACCCAAGTATTACGACATGCTGTGATGGATCTAGACCTGGGCGTCTACATCAAATACCGTCTGGATGGCTCACTATTCAACCTTCGCCGCCTGACTGCAAAAACAAAGACAACAGAGAGACTCATCCTGGAAGCTCTCTTCGCAGATGACTGTGCTCTCATGGTCCACCAAGAAAATCATCTCCAAGCCATTGTGGACAGGTTCTCTACCGCAATAAAATGGTTTGGCCTGACTATCAGCCTCAGCAAAACAGAGGTGCTATTTCAACCTGCACCAGGGAGGCCAACTAACCAGCTGTGCATAACTATCAACAGCACGCAGCTTTCTAACGTCAACACTTTCAAGTATCTGGGCAGCACCATCACCAACGACGGGTCCCTAGACCGCGAGATCAATGCCAGGATCCAAAAGGCCAGCCAGGCACTCAGGCGACTGTGCTCTAAAGTCCTCCAACACAGCAGTGTAAGCACTGCAATGAAGCTCAAAGTGTTTAACACAGTGGTCCTCAGCTCACTCCTGTATGGTTGTGAGACATGGACACTATACCAGAAGCACATGAAACAACTGGAGCAATTCCACCAACGCTCTCTCCGGTCAATCATGAGATTCCAATGGCAGGACTGAATCACCAATCAGGAAGTCCTCAACAGAGCCAACTCCACCAGCATCGAAGTAATGGTCCTCAAAACCCAGCTACGATGGTCTGGACACGTCATCCGCATGGACCCACAGCGAATACCAAAACAAGTGCTCTATGGTGAAATGTCAGCTGGACTCAGGAAACAAGGCCAACCAAAGGAAAGATACAAGGATCAGCTAAAGTCAAACTTGAAGTGGGCTGGCATTACACCAAAGCAACTAGAACTTGCTGTCTCTGACAGAAGCAGCTGGCATACCCACATTAACCATGCCGCCACCACCTTTGAAGATGAACGATTTCAACGTCTTGCCACTGTGCGTGAATGCCAACACCAGGCCACAACTGCACCTCCCGTAGCAAATGGCGTTCCATGCCCCATGTTCCACAAACTTTGTGCCTCAGCCTTTGGACTTCAAAGCCACATGAGGGTACATCAATAGATGATAATGCACAAAGACAATTGTCATTCTCGGCTTCCGAGGGACTACTACTAGTATTGAATATGTTTATTTTCTATTATAAATATTAATTTAATAATTAAAATATAATACTAATAAAATAAGAAATGAGTTCATTAATTTGGATTCTTGTAGGTCACCTAGAGATAAATTAGAAGTCATTGAGAGTTGTGGATTAAACACATCCTCTGGGCTGAGTCTATTTAAAAAACACACACACACACACAGTCAGATGCAGTCTTTCTTTCCAGAGATATCCTGAAAGATGAACACAGTTTGGAAAACAGCAGAGTCAAGAGTGGACCTGGGTCCTATACTGTGGAAAAAACTATTCATGGACACAGATTACACATTGGGAGCATTTCTGACTTCCATGGGACAATATTGGAGTTACATATGCTCTTAACCAGGCACTCCAAGTTGAGAATTCCTATAAAAATCCAGGGAGAGTGTGAACTTTATATTATTCCACCCTACTTAGTCTAACAAAATCAGGAATGTCTAGACCTATACTTAAGGATTAAGTATTTAGGAGGATGGCCTATGACAGACATGTGCTAGCAAATGGCAAATCAGAAACAACTGACAGACCCCTAGGCTGTCCTAAGTCAAACCTAAGATATCATTGGTACATGTGAGATGTAGGGAAGTGAAATAAAACCGTCTATATATTTTGCATCGCTTCCTCTCTCTGGCCTCTTTGATGACAGAGGGTAGAGAGGTGGCTGGTGGCAGCTTGCTGAGCTTGTTGGCATCTTGGCGTGGCAGCTGCTATTGTCCGAGTTTAGTGGTGACTTTTCCTTGATACCATACTGGAGGAAGCCTAGTAACCTAGTTCGGTGAGGCTCTTCTCTGAGATCCCTCAGAGTTTAGGCTGACTTTTTTCTCCTTTACCTTCCAAACATTATTCTCTTAGAGAAAGCCTCTAAGCTTCAAGGACCTCGTGGCAGAGGATTTTGAACTCACCTGGCACAAGCCAGGCAGGAGAAATCCTATACCTTTCCCTCTCTCTTCTCCTTGATTTTTTCTCAATATATTGATTAAACCACCATATATTTCCAAACTTACTTGGGTATTTTATTTGAGATATCCCCTGGTGACCAAAAATCAAATTTAGATTAGGTCACAACCATAATTTATCCTTACAGTCTGGCAACCACGAAGGGATGTGACAAGGACCCTCAAATTTCTGTGAAATCACTTTCCTTTCTCTCTTTATTACTTGCTCAAATCCGTGAGTCTTTTAAACAGCTAACTCAGCTTCAAAACACAGCTGCTAGAGCAGGTGAGTATAAAACATTTTTCTCTCTCTTTTCTCCTTAATTTGAATTGAAAACAGTCATGTTTATTTAAAAACCTAAAAGCAGCAGGACTGGGGAAGCTGTTTACCTATGAATCCCCTTTTCCCTCAGGGAACAAACAACCCAATTTGGCAACCCTCATTGACAATACTGCCTAGATTGCTCTTAATTAGCACTGAGAGAAACCTGAAGAAAGTTTTGGCCTTGTCTACTCCCCACATATTTTGTGAGGCCCACTAGGGAAATAACTACTATCTATCTATCTATCTATCTCTCTCTCTCTCTCTCTCTCTCTCTCTCTCTCTCTCTATATATATATATATATATATATATATATATATATATATATATATAAATGATGGAGAATCTCCATCATATAAATGATGGAGAATGTAGTATTCATTTATATATATATATATATATATATAAATGAATACTACATTCTCCATCATTTATATGACAGTTGAAGAATTAGGGACCTTAAGGAATTCAGGATACCTCCAATTTCTTATGTTATTAGGTAATGTCATTTTTGTACTCCTCAATACTGTGTTAAGAAATGCTAACATAAAAAAATTTTGAAGCCAAAATGCAGAAAAACATGCAAAAATACAAAGCTAAAATCCAGGGAACTATGTAAAAATCTGAAGCTAAAATACAGAAAATTATGCAGAAAATCTGAAGATAAAGAACAGAAAAACATAAAAAACCTGAAGATAAAAAACAGGAAAACATAAAAAATTTTGAGGCTAAAATACAGGAAAATATACAAACCGAATTGGATAATTTAAAATACTTCTTACAGGATCAGTTGGCAAATATCCACCCTACCAAAAACAGGTCTGAATCTGACAAACCTGTTTCTGAACCTCTAAATAAGGAAATTCCTTTCCCCAAAATGGAGATGGAAAACACCTTCCCTATAGCTCAGCTAACAGACTGGTTCTCTCATGGTCTGCAAATCTTGGCTGAATTTAATCCTCAAGACTCTTCTCCTGAAACCCAAACCTCTGAAATCCCAGTTTCTCCTGTTCTTTCTCCTACCCAAAAACCAATCCCAGCCCCAAGGAAATGTCCCCCTACCCAAAAACCAATTCCAGCCCCAAGGAAATCTCATCCTTTTAAAGAAACTCATTCTAGTCAAATTGACCCACAGGTACCAAATTTAATTACAGGCCTTTTCCCCCTAAAAGAAGTACCTGAAATAGGATGCAACAGGGATGTGGTAACTCTAAGGTACAATATACCATTACTCCCCAAGAAATAAATGAATTTACACAAAATATTCCCACATATAAAAAAGATCACTTTCTGGTAACAAAAAAGATGGCAGATATTTTTTCAATATAATCCGTCTTACAAAGACATTGAAAACTTGCTACAGGCTTTTTTAACTGAACGTGAGAAAAATAAAAATTGCTCATGTCAATAAAACCTGGGGGTTCAATACGGCACATTGGCCATCTCAAGATCCTGAATGGGACTATAACAACTCTGAGGATTATTTACAACTATACCGTTGTAGGGAGACCATCTTAACAGCAATGAGAGAGTGTGCAGACAATAGAGATAAGTGGACAGAATTTGAAAGAATTAAGCAAAATGAGGAAAAGACACCCTCCAGATTCATTGACAGAATAATTGAGTTTGGGGGTCGATACCTGGATTATGACCTTTCTAAAGAAAATTGCATAAGACAAGTTAGAAGGTACTTTGTCAATAACTCTTGCAAAGTGATTAGGGATTATTTTAGAACACATTACCCAAGATGGCTGGAGACAGACCTTGAAGAATTGCAGAAAATAGCTCTATATGTTTCAAAGGGAAATGAAGAAAAGGAGGAAGAGAATAATGATCTCATGGAGAAAATGGAAAAACAATTGACATATTTAACAGATAAGATGGCTAAACTGGAAAGAGGGCATGATTCTCAACCAATGGCACCTGCCCCTATCCAGGAATCTAATTATCAATCCATTACCTGCCAATTTTATGAGAAGGGCCACAGAATGATACAGAAAAATCTTGATTCAAGGCAATCAGAAGGAATATGCAGTTTAATAACAACTAAAGATATGATAATTATGGAAATAATTAAAATAATGATAATGGAAACCACAACTTTAGGAATGATAACTATAGGAATAGATATTGGGAAAATGATAACTCAAACCAAATGTTTCCACAACAATATAATTTAAGTGGTGCTCATTCAAAAAAAATACTCGGGGTTCTAATGACTCTCGGGGGTCCTTTTAGGGGGGTGCCCAAGGAACTCCCCAAATACTTTGAAGGTGTCTGGGGGGAGACTGGGGCACAGGAATCAGAGGATACAACCTTTGATTTTCCAGATTCTGATGACAACTACCCTTTGTCCTATCCACTACCCCCCTATACTGATGAGCCCCATGTTATCTTAAAGGTGGGTAACACCTATTATGATTGTCTTCTAGACACTGGAGCTTCCAAGTCTGTATTAACAAGTACACCTAATTTACATTGCTATTCCATTGGCTCAGAGAATGTAATGGGAGTGTCAGGGATACCCCAAAGAGTTAAAAAGGTTTCCCCTAGAATGGTGTCTGTAGGACCTATAGAAGTACAACATTCCTTCCTTTTGAAGCCTAACTCCCCTTTAAATTTGCTGGCGAGGGACCTTCTATGCAAACTCAGAGCCACAATAACTTGCTCCCCAGATGGTTCCTTATCATTGGAAGTACCAGAGGAATCTTTAAATTTACTCCCTGTAATTCTCTCGGAGAGTCAGAATCGAAAAGAGCATCCAACATTTGTAATACCTGAAGATATTCTGGAGTCTCTTTGGGCCACATCTTCTTCCTACGTAGGCTTACTCAAGTCAGCAGTTCCTGTGTAAATAAAAACTAAATCTAGCCCACCTCCTTCCATTCCTCAGTATCCCCTCTCAAAAGAGGCAATTGAGGTAATTACCCAGTGATTAACTCATTAATTGCACAGGGAATAATAATCCCTTTTAAGTCTGAATACAACATGCCCATCCTGCCTGTTAAAAAAACAAAAAGAGGGCCCAATTGCAAACACCTCTATAGATTCGTACAGGATTTGAGGGCTGTGAACAACCACATTATAAAAAGACATTCCATAGTTTCCAACATCAATACTATTATTTCTTCTATTCCTAGCACAGATACATACTTTACAGTAGTAGACTTATGCTCAGCCTTTTTTTTCCATACCCATACATGAGAACTCCAGGCATATCCCTGCTTTCACCTGGAAGGGTTCTAATTTTACATGGAATTGTCTGCCACAAGGGTTCATGGAAAGCCTGAGTTTATTTGCACAAATTTTGAGCCAAAACACAGATAATATAACATTTAAAAATAGTAAATTAATCAAATACGTAGATGATCTACTCTTGGCCTCAACAGATGCAGAAGCATGTCAGGAAGATAGTAAACACCTTCTTTTGGAACTACACAAAAGAGGGCATAAGATCTCGAAGAATAAAGTTCAGTGGTGTCTCCCTAAAGTAGAATATTTGGGGTTCATCCTGACTGCAGGTGCCCACTCTATTTCTCCCAAACGAATTGAAAATATTCAAAATTTAAGTGCTCCTACCACTAAGAAACAGTTGAAAACAATTTTAGTAGCAACAGGGTTTTGTAGACAATGGATTACTTGCTATGGGGAAATTACTAAACCTCTTATAGTATTAACAAGGGATTTGGTCCCTGAACTCCTCAAATTAGGGCCAGAATACCTCTCAGCTCTATCAGATCTAAAACAGGCTATCCTGTCTGTCCCTACTCTAGGCATCCGAGATTACAACAACTCATTTACTTTGTATGTACATGAGCAAAGAGGGGTAGCTTCATGTCTTTTAACTCAGACTTTGGGACCTTCTCAGCCACCAATTGCTTATTATTCTCCCCAAACAGATCCAGTAGCATCAGGAGCACCACTATATCTTAGAGGAGTAGCTGCTACAGCCTCACTAGTGACAAAAACTATTGATTTAGTATTGGGATGTCCATTAACAATTATGTGCCCTCATGAGGTAGAAGCATTGTTGCTAAGGTATAGAACACAGGCATTCTTGGATCAGCGAATTACAAGGTATGAAATAACCTTGTTAAATAGCGATAACATTACCTTGAAATGCTGTACAACCCTTAACCCTACCACCTTGCTTCCAGATTTACCAGATTCAGGAGAGCCATTACACAGTTGTGAAACACTAGTGTCCATGGCAGAAAAGCCTTGATATAATCTCTTGGACACTACCTTAGGCAAACTAGATATGGTCTTATTTACTGATGGTTCCTCTTTTATGAGGGATGGCATATGCTACACTAGACCTATTGTAGTCACAGAATTTGCCACTAAGTGGTCAGCTTTACTGCCCCCTAAAATTAGTTCTTAAGGTGCAGAACTCATAGCTCTGAAACACACCTGTATAATTGCCATGTATAAAAAGGCAACAATTTATATGGATTCTAGATATGCTTTTGGCATTTGTCACTCAGTCAGGATGCTATGGCTCCAGAGAGGATTTTTAAGCTCTGCTAGAAAATCTATAGCTAATGCAGAAATTATTAATGAAGTTCTTTCTGATTGTGGAAAGGAAACAAGACTGACCATTTGTGGGGGAAGGGGCCAACAGGGAGTGGCAGTTAGGTCTTGTGACTAACACTTCCTTCCTGCCAGGGTGGAGCTTGCTTCAGGGTGTTGGAGGAGAGAGGAGCTTATTCAGCCCAGTCTGGTGTGGTGTGCCTCCTCTTCTTGGTTCAGCCTGAAGATTTAGGCCCAATTGCTTCTGAAGATTAGAACTGTTCTTGTTTGCTTTCTGTCTACTGCTAAGATTCTAAAATGACAAAACTGAACTGATATAGAGTAGACGGGAGTGGGACAATCCCTCTGCCAGTCTCTGGGGCCTGGCCTCAGGTCTGAAGCTGAGAAAAACTCCAATTCCAACTGGTTATTAAACGTTATATTAATTGAATTTGCAGTCAGATAAATGGACTAACTTTTCTGGTCATAGAGAGAGCTGAACTTCAGTTCAGTCAATTCAACAACAAACAGGCCTTATCGGACCCCTGCTGTTTCCTCTCAGCAGGGGACATCTCCCTCCCTTGCATTACCAAGCAATACTCCCTCCTTCCCCTTAACTCCTCCATACCCCATACAAACCTTCCATTATCCCCAATTATTCCAATCCTCCTATTTCCTTTCCCAATAAATATTACATGCTCTCCAGCTGCCTGAAGCCCTAGCTATAGTTCATTGCTCTGCTCAAACAGGTGGCACTAACCTTGTCTCTAGGGGAAATGATCAAGCAAGATGCCGCTACAAAGCTAGCAGTCATAGAAGGGTTTGAATTAACTTTAACATTAACAACCACTGATGACTTAAATTTTATCACTTTCCGATAATGAAAAGGAAGTGGAAAAATGGAAGCAAAAATTCAAAGCAAAACAGATTAATGGAGAAAAGGTGTCATCTGAAGGAAAACCCCTGCTCCCTAGAAGTTTCTATCACCAAATTTGCCAATTTATTCATAAAAATGGTCACTTTGGTACCCAGGGCATTGTGGACTCTGTTAAGAGAGTATGGATAGCCCCTGGTATAACTACTATAGGCTCTAAGGTGTGTACAGCCTGCTCTACCTGCCAAGCATATAACCAACATGCCTTTCATGGCAAAGCCTTTTTTGGGTGTCCTCTGGCTTACACACCTTTTGAGTACCTACAGATAGATTTCATAACAATGCCGAAGGCTGGACATTATAAATTTTGTCTAGTTAAAGTAGATCAACAAACCAGATGGCCGGAAGCATTTCCTACAACCCAAGCCACAGAGGCTTTTGTTGCTAAGGTGCTTTTAAAAGAAATTATTCCTCACTTTGGTCTACCAGCTCATATTGATTCAGATAGAGGAAGTCATTTTACTGATTCTGTCCTAAATCAGATATATTCTTGCTTGGGGATAACTCCCAAATTTCATGTACCATATCATCCCCAGAGCTCAGGCCATGTTGAAAGAATGAACAGAGAACTTAAAACTATGATTGGCAAATTATGCACTGAGACCCATTTAAAATGGCCTGAAATTTTCCCTCTGGCCCTATTTTATCTTAGAAGCAGACCTAGAGAAGACCTACACATCTTACCATTTGAGATGCTTTTTGGATATCCACCTATACAAGCTAAGCCTTTCTCCCCTGCATATACATCACTATTAGGGGGAGATACTACTATTGCTTCCTATATATGGGAATTATAGCACAAACTGCATGAACTCCATGAATCTGGAGTAGTATAAACTTGAGTATAAAGCCTGAGATGACAGAGGTGGAGAAAGAATTTCAAAGCCTAGTGTAGAGCTCCTGATCCTTGCCTTAGACTACTATATAGAAAATGAAAATATAGAAAATTTCTAAGGCAGTGCTGAGTTCCTAGAGAGTTCAGAAACTCAGAATTCTACAGAAATAAGGTCTTGAATAGCTCTAGACATTTGTTAAGATAATACCAGAATCTAGATTTCTAGAGAAAGAAAGGGTATTTATTGGTACTACAAGCTGTTTGATGAGAAGATTGTGTATGTGGTCCCAGAACTGAAACAGCAAGAGATTGTGGTAGGATATGAACAGCAAATAATTGTGACTTTGTCATCTGTTAATACTGTGAATTATTCCAAGAATGTCAAGCCACCTTGGTAAATTCTAGGACAATCCAGTCAAGAAAGTAAAAGTGCCCCAAGTTATTACTCATCTTGCTATCCAGCTGTCCTACACAAGTGCTAAAAAGGTATCTGTTCTAACAACTATTCCAGGAAAATGATAAGCCCTAAGGGGCTTAAACCATGAGGTTGGGTGTCTATTAAGTATAGCGAGAGTGAAAGTGGGAGCCACCCAAATGTCATGGTATTTCCTATTTAGCAACTCCAATGCATTCACTTCTGAAAGCATTCCAAACCACAAGATAGTGTCATGAATCAGAGTGAGTATATAAGGACCCAAGGGAAAAGTGGAACAACAAAAAAAAAATAATTATATTCATTGTGGATACGGTAATGGAAATATTTTGTGTTCTCTACATTTTTAATGGAAGTGTTATAAAGGCTATAATAAACTAAGAATAACGGGTTCGCAGCAATTTAGAGTTGAAAGAGACCTCTGTAATCTTCAGGTCTAATTCATATCCAATAAAAAGAACACATCCAATAATATATCTGAAGTGTTCATTCAGCCTCTGTTCAAAGACCTCCAGTAATAAGGAACTCTCCTTCTTAGGGGACTAGGAACTATAGCTATATTTGAATTTGAACAATATTATATTCTCCAAAGAATAGGGGCAAAATAAGCCTAAGACATTTAAGGGTAGAGGCACCCCAAAAACTTAATTCAGTATATCTATCAAAGAACTTGGGGCATTGATTGGAGATTACAGTTGCAATAAACAAGAGAGAAAAAAGCATTTACTAAATAAAACTAAGACATATGACCTCCATCTGAGTTTTAGATTTGTGAGTCCTTATTTCTCTCACTTGCCTAGAGATCAGATTTATCCCAAGACATTAGTAGCAACACTAAGGTTGTATTTGAGGGTCAAATGGTCCCATCTGGAGGAATTATTGGGGAATTAGACAAGTGATTACATACAGATAGATTGGTTTGGCATCAGCATAGTAATTAAGTGCAAAAATGTTTCTTTCAGGGAACCTAACAATGATAGAAACATCAGGAATATAGCTTCTAGATCTGTCTGGTATTAAATTTTAAAATATATATACTAAAACCTCATCAAAGTCCCAAAGCTAAGAAGTAACTATATTACCCTGGCAACTCCTTAAAAGGAGTTAGCTGGTATTTCTCTACCCATTAGTGAAACAAAAAGAGAGCCTTCCAAATAATATTCTTTTCCTAATTAAAATATTTAGTCAGAGAGAGAGAGAGAGAGAGAAAGAGAGAGAGAGAGAGAGAGAATTGCATATGTCAGATTTCTGTGGTACAATGTTTTATTCCTTTTGAGTTCCTAGCTGTTAATGATACCAGCACTGATACAGCACTGATGCTCTCATCAAAGTCAAGCTTAGATTAAGAGAATTATTCCTACTCTTTCATAGCCACTAATGCCCAAAGGCCTATATGTGAACCATCCAAGCATAACGTAGAACTTGTGACAGGACAGCTGTGCCCATCAGAAGAAAAGAGCTGGACAACATGGACCTATTTTGCCTAGGATTTGCAAGAACCAACAGATGGTACCCATATATTTCTAGTTTTATCATTTCCATGGAACTGACCACCTTGCCTCATGGAAGGCATTCAAAGAATTGGTATTAATTTGGAATGTTTATGTAGAATAAAAGTTTGCAAAACTATATGAATCAAAGATTACCCTATAGTCAAGAATACCACCATTGCAGTATAGACAATCCATCCTTCTTACCCCACGGTGAGATATATATTCCCTGATCCAGGCTAAAAACTACAATCACTGGTTTAAGACAAGGTTGTCTGTTTACCATTAGAAAAAGAGGATCCAGTTGTGGCACTGCCATGATCTTCGTGCATTGGAGTGGATTAGAGGTCAATAGTTTGTGGTCGTTAATTGAATTACCTGAAGGTTGGTAAGTAAGCTATGAGGAGCTTTAGTTGAAAGATAAAAGCAAAAAAATCTCACTTTCATCCAAGTTTAGATGGTAAATGAATAGAGAAACAAGGCATGTAGAACATGTAGAATAGTTTCTTCTTTTTTAATTATTTTTTCCAGATTACTTGAAGAAAAACTTTTAATAATTTTTTGCTGATATTGTTGCAATCCATGTTTTCTTCCTCCCTTCCACTCCCCCTCCCATAGACAGCAGGCAATATGATATATGTAGGTTATATATGTGCTATCATGATGCTATCACATTTTCATCATATTATGAAAGAAGATACACTATTTATATTAGGGAAAAAAATTCACAAAGGAAAAGAAGTGAAAAAAATGGTATGCAGGAATCTACATTCAGACTCCATCAGTTCCTTCCATGGTAGTGGCTATCCTTTTTCATCATGAGTCCTTTGGATTTGTCTTGAATACTTGCATTGCTGACAATATTTAACTCATTTACAATTGATCGTTATACATTAAAAAAAAAAAACACCTTATTCCAAGGTAGAGGAGCAGTAAGGGATAGGCAACTGGAGTCAAGTAATTTGTCCAGGATCACACATATGAAGTGCCCAAGGACAGATTTGAACCCAAGACCTCCCATCTCCAGGCCTGGCTCTCTATTTGCCTCCATCATCATACACTATTACTGTTACTGTTTACAATGTTTTCCTACTTCTGCTCATTTCACTTTGCATCACTTCATATGAGGCTTTCCATATTTTTTTATGATCATCTTGTTCATCATTTCTTATGTCACAATGGTATTCCATTACAATCATATTACTCAATTGAAGGATATCCTTTCAGTTTATAATACTTTACCACCACAACAATAGTTGATATAAATATTTTGTAAAGGTAGTTCCTTTTCCCCATCTTTGATCTCATGTGACTATAGACCTAGTAGAGGTATTACTAGGTTAAAGAGTATGCATACTTTAAGGCCCTTTAGACCTGATTCCAAATTGCTCTCCAGAATGGTTGGATCAGTTCACAGATACACCAAAATTGTATTAGTTCTAATTTTCCCACATCCTCTCGGACATTTAGCATTTCCTTTTTTTTATCATATTGGCTAATCTAAAAATTGTGAGTTGCTAACTCGAGTTGTTTTAATCTGCATTTCTCTAATAATGATTTTTAGTATTTTTTAAATATGACTAAAGAAAAGTTTAATTTCTTCTTCTGAGAACTGCCTGTTCATATTCTTTAACCATTTACCAATTGGGAAATAACATTTAAAGATTTGCATTTATATAAATTTTCTTTTTTAAAAAATTCATATAAATTTGACATATTTCTCTGTATATTTGAGAAATGAAGCCTTTGTCATATTTGTTATAAAATTTTCCTCAAAATTTTGTTTCCCTTCTAATCTTGGTTGCATTGCTTTTGTTTGTATAAGTTCTTTTTAATTTAATGTAGTCAAAGGTATCTATTTTATTGCTTTTAATATTCTTTGTGCCTTGTTTGGTCATGAACTTGTTCCTTAATCATATCAGTCTGACAGGTAACTATTTTATGCTTCCATAATTTATGGTATCCCTTTTATTTCTAAATCATCTATCCATTTTGACTTTATCTTGGTATATGTTATGATATGTTGGTCTATGCCCAGTTTCTGCTATACTGTTTTTTCAGTTTTCCCAACAACTTTTCATGAATAGTGAATTCTTCTTCTAATAGCATGAATCTCTAGGTTTGTCAAACAGATTACTGTGGTCATTTATTATGGCATGCTAAGTGCCTAAATCTACTCCACTGATCCACTACTCTATTTCTTTCCCAGTACAAAATTGTTTTGATGGCAAGATCCAGGACAAACCTTTATATTTTTTGCATAGTTTCCCTTGTATTCTTGGTCTTTTGTTTCTTCAGATGAATTTTATTATTTTATAGCTTTATGAAATAATTTTGGGTAGTTTAATTGGCATGGTACTGAATAGATGAATTAATTTAGGCAGAATTTTTATTTTTAGTATTCTGGCTTAGCCTACTCAGGAGGAATTGATGTTTTTCCAATTGTTGACATCTTACTTTGTGTGGAAAATGTTTTGTAGTTTTGTTCATATAGTTTTGGAGGTTATCTTAGCAGGTAAACTTCCTGGTATTTTACATTGTCTATACTTATTTTAAATGGGAATTATCTCTTGCTGTCAGGCATTATTGGTGGTATAAAGAAATGCTGATTTACAGGTTTACTTAATATTCTGCAATTTTGTTAAACTTGTTTTGATTAGTTTTTTGGTTGATTCTCTAAAATATACCATCACATCATCTGCAGAGAAATAGTTTTATTTCCTCATTACCTGTTCTAATTCCTTAAATTCTTTTTCATCTCTTATTGCTATAGCTAACATTTTTAGTATAATGTTGAAGAGCAGTGCTGATAATGGGTATCCTTGATTCACTCCTGCTTATCCCCATTATAGATGATACTTGTTGATGGTTAAATATGATACTATTTATCATTTAAAGGAATGTCCCATTTATTCCAATTTTCTCTATTGTTTTTAATGAATGGATGTTCTATTTTGTCCAAAGCTCTTTCTGCATCTATTGAGATAATTATATTATTTCTGTTGGTTTTATTATTGATATGGTCAAATTATGATGACAGTTATATTCCTTTATATTCCCATTCAGTCTATCAAATCTAACATTTTAAAAATTCTATTTACTTCCTTAATTTCTGTATTCTTTTTTTTTATTTGGTTTACGTAATTCTGAGAGGGGAAAATTAATGTCCCTGACTAATATAGTTTTATTGTCTATTTCCTATTGTAAATCATGTAACTTCTCCTTTAAGAATTTGGATGTGATGCCATTTGGTGCACATGTTTAGTATTGATATTACTTTATTGTCTAAGGTACCTTTTATCAAGATGTAATTCCCTTCCTTATCTCTTTTATTTGAATTAATTTTTATTTTTGCTTTGAAGTAATAATTGCTACCCCTACTTTTTAACTTTAACTGAAGCATAATAGATTCTGCTACAGCCCTGTATCTTTGCTCTATGTATCTCCCTGATTAAAAAAAATATTTTAAGACAACATATAGTGGGATCCAGGCTTTTAATTTACTCTGTTATCCTCTTTTGTTTTGTGGATGATCATTCTATTTACATTCAGAGTTATGATTACTGTGTGCTTCCTTTCATCCTATTTTTCCTATTTATCCTTCTCTTTCTCTCCTGTCAGCCTTTCCCTGCTTACAAATGTTTTGCTTTCTCACTACTACTTCCCCCAGTTCACCCCCTCTTTTGTTCATCCCTTCCTTCTCTTATTCCTCCTCCCCTTCTTAATTCCCTATAAGGTAAAATAAGTTTCTATAGTCAAGTGAGTGTGGATTTTGCTCCTGCTTTGTGCCAATTCCACTGAAAGTATTGCCTGTCATCCCCTTCCCCCAACTTCCCTTTCATTTCCCTGACCTCTTACTGCCTCCTTATGCGAGATATTTATCGCTGTCTTTCTCTCTTCCCAATGTGTTCCTCTTTCTTATCCCTTAACTTGTTTTGTTATATCATCCCATCATATTCAACTTACTCCATGTTCTCTATATATGCTCCTATTCATTACCCTAATAGTGATAAAGATCAGTTAAGTGCCTTCAGCACATTAAGCATTCCAAGTATTTTAGGTACCTTAAGTATCTACATATTATGGATATCTTAAGTAACTTAATTATCATCTTCCCATGAAGTAATATCAGTTTGACCCTACTGATTCCCTTGATTACTTTAAATATCCTAAGTTCTTTATTATGTACTTCAAAAATGATTAATAACTTAAGTATCTCAATGATCACATTCCCAAGTAAAAATTTAATCAGTTTAACTCCACAGAGTTCCTCTGAGTATCTTAAGTGTCTTAAGTGTCTTAAGACACTTTGTTGTATCATGGATATCTCAAGTATCTTAGTTATCACTTTCCCATGTAGGAATATAAAGTTTAACCCCATTGAGGGCCTTTACTTTTCTCTTTTCTGCTTAGTTTTTTCTGCTTCTTTTGAGTATCAAATTTGATTGTCTGATTATCTTCTCAGCTCTAGTCTTTTAAGACATAATGCCAAAAAGTCCACTCTTTCATTAATTATCCATTTCTACCTCTGAATTATTTATGCTCTTTCAATAGGCAAATGATTCTTAGCTGTAGTCCTCGATGTTTTTCCTTATAGAATGCCATGTTCTATATCTTCCAGGCCTTTCATGTAGAAGCTACTAAGTCCTATGTAATCTTGACTGAAACTTCACAATATTTGAATTGGTTTAGTTTTTTCTGGTTCTTTACAGCATTTTCTCTTTGGTTTGAGAAATCTGGACTTTGACTAGAATAGTCTTGGGATTTTTAATTTGGATCTTTTTCAGGAGGCGATTGGTGGATTCTTTCAATTTCTATTTTCCTCTCATGTTAAGATCTCATTGATAATTTATTGCAATATGATGTCCAGGCCCCTTTTTTGATCAAGGCTTTCAGACAATTGAATGATTCTTGGGTTATTTCTCTTGTGTCTTTATTTTTTAGGTCAGTTGT
This sequence comes from Monodelphis domestica, assembly GCF_027887165.1. Lineage (NCBI taxonomy): Eukaryota > Metazoa > Chordata > Mammalia > Didelphimorphia > Didelphidae > Monodelphis > Monodelphis domestica. Next base: position 200,512,807 of record NC_077229.1, on the reverse strand, counting down.
TTTTCCAGTGAGATAATTCAGATTTTCTTCTATTTTTTTTCATTCTTTTTAATTTGTTTTATTGTTTGCTATGTCTTATGGAATCATTAACCTCCATTTGTCCAATTCTAATTTTTAGGGAGTCATTTTCTTGCTTTTTTGTACTCCCTTTTGGGATAGGAGGAGTTGTTTCCTTCAGTGAATTTTTGTTCTAAGCCGATGCCTCTTTTTGCTCCTATCCTTTGCTAATTTTCCTTTTGCCTCTCTCACTTATTTTTTTGAACCTCTTTTATAGTTCTTCCAGGAGTGTATTTTGAACCTGACATCCTTTCATATTTTCCTTTGAGGTTTCATTTACTTGCATTTTTGCACTGCTATCCTCTTTTGAGTCTATATTTTGGTTTTCTCTGTCACTGAAATAATCTTCCAGAGTCAGGCATTTTCTTTGTCTTTTGACCATTCTGAGCCTTTCCCCCATCTCCCACCTCAATTGCTTTGTCCATATGTTGAAGTTCAGCTCTGCTCCTGGGGTAGAGGAAGTACTGTACTGAGATTGTACCATGGTGTATCCTGGTGCCTAGGTTCAACTCAGCTGACTCTTGGCTTATGAAGTGAGCACTCTGCTCGGGCTTGGGGGGAGTGTGGCTTCCAAGAAGAGTGTGGAAGTCCAGATGCCACATACTAGTTTGAGTTAGTTTCTGCCCTCTCCCACCTCTGCTGGACCCTGCAGGGCTGTAGCTTTTTGCACTGATGCCCACACTATATCATCCCTCCTCAAGGTCGGATTGAACCCAGCTGTGTGCCTTCTCCTGCTGCTTGTGCTGGATTGAACTTATTTCTGCCTCAGAATATTGGAGAGTATTCTCCTTTCTTCCCCCCAAAAGATAGTCCCTCCACAATGTCCTTGACACAACAATGATTCATCCTGTCTCTATTTGTTCTGCTGCTACAAGATTAATTGTGAGGCATTTTTGTTTTTTGTGATTACTCAGAGGTAGGTTAGGCAGGCTCAGAATACTCGTTACTCTGCATGTTGGTTCCCAGAAGCAGAAATGACCTAGAATTATTTTCTGTAGCACTTTTAGGGTGGTTTTGTTTCAAAAACTGTCTGTCCTAATAATATAGTACTTACAACGTTCTTTATACGTCATTTCATTTGACCCTCAGTAGAAAAGTGTCAGTATTCGTGGTATTATCATTCCTATTCTACAGATGAGTTCAGGAGAAAAAAAGATACTAACCCAAATTACACAACCAGAGACTGTCAGAATTGAGTCCATATTTCCTCTGAGTCTAATCTCAGTGTTCTCCCACTATACCACAGTGACAGCTTATTTATTTTTAGTAATATCCAACACATCAAGGAAGAAACTGGAGATAGGCAAACCAGTTAGAAGGCTATAACAGGTTTGGAATTATTCTAAGAAAATGATACAAATGTTCTTACCCTTTGACACAAACATATCACGAAGAATTTACTCCCAAGGAGCTCAGAAAAATAGAAATAAAATTTGCATACACTCCATAGTTATTTGCAATACCACTTTTGTATTAGCAAAGAATTGGAAACAAGGTAGACAAAGAGAATGGCTAAATAAACCATGATGCATAAATGTAATGGAATAGCACTGCATCACCCCCCAAAATGATTAATATAGAAAAACCTAAGTAGTTATAACTGATACAAAAATAAATAAGCAAAGTCATAAAAACAAAATTAATAATTATCAAAACAATGTAAATGGAAAGAACAGGATCCATGGCTAAAAAAATAAAGGAAAAAACACTTAAAATGCTGCATAATTTTAATAACCAAGTTGAATTCCAAGAGGATTGAAAATGCATCACTATCCTTTCTTTGCAAGAGCTCAGAGACTATAGCTATGGAATATTACATTTACTGTCAGGCTTAAGTATTGAATTGATCACTTTGGTAAATGTTTTGTGTTCTCTATTTCTTTTATTCATGGTTAGAGGACATAGCAATATGGTCACAGGAAGAGAACTTGATTTATTTTTAAATGAAGGCAAAGGAAGATTCTTGGTTGATATGGTGATATGAACAATCATAGTAGTCCAATGATTATGAAATCTGAAAACAAAGAGAAGTGAACTCTTCATCAAATCTAGAACTATACAAAAAGGTGGCCAGTAAAGAGCAGAAGCTGCTAGAAGGGTCAATATGAGGGAAGCCAACCCCAACTCAAATAAAAATTCCAGTAAAAAAGCAAAGAAGATGAGTCTTGCCAAGGAAACTATCAGCTCCAGAAGCCGTCAGACATAGGAAGAGAAAGAGAGCCCAATACAAATTCCTAGAAATAAACCTGGACCAACCAGTTCACAACAATGGTATCGCAAATCAGGTCCAACCTCCATAGACACCTGAAGCTATAGCCCAGACCTTCTTTTTCAAAACAGAAAAGGGGGCCAGAACCAGACTCAATAGGCAACTGCACAGGAACATGAGACACAGCAGACTACTCCTCAGAACATCAGGAGCCACTGAGTGTCAGTGCATCAGTGCTAAAAGGGCAAAAAGCACAAAGCAAGACAACATGAGGACTTTACACTATGACCATATTAGATTTAGACCAAAAATTAAAATTTAGTTAAATATTTAGACTAGCTGAAAATATAATTAATACACATAAGAAAATTTAAACTGTAAGATTTATAATAGTGGAAGACTTAAACTGTTATAATTAAAATGGTTGAGGTTGTAAACTGTAGTGAGTTAAAATGGTGGAAGATATAAATTGTGATAGATATAAGAGAGGGTGAGTAAATTTGTGACCTCAGAAAATATGTTTCACTACAGTGTCTTGGTTTTTAAATCAAATATAAGGTGGTCGCCAGGGAATATATTCCCAAATTATGAATATGCCCAAGTCAACTGGGTTTTATAGAGAATTTAATTAGTAATACAATGAGTAATCAAAGAAAGAGAGAAAGAATAAGAAAGGAATAAGTATGAAGGGCCTTAAGACAACATGGCCTAGACCTGAGTCTTGAGAGAGAGATCAGTCAGTCAGTCTTTTATCACTCACCACAAGGTTTGTCTTAAGAAAGGATGTCTGGGGAACAGAGGCTCCCTAGAGGGAGTTCCAGCCAGAGTCAGCCTCCCAAGGGACTTCTTCTCAAGAGATCTTCAAAGGGCCTCCTCCAAAAGGATCTATCTCCAAGGATCTAAAGGATCTCCAATAATCCTCCTCCTTGCTCAAGAGATTCCTTTTCTTATATAGGTTTTTTTTTTCCTATGTCACCTCCCCTAAGTTCTTCCATCTACCAATCACCGTAGATATTTTCTAAAAGACAGCCCATCTGAATTCCAGCTAAGTCGACTAATCCCCTCAGTAAGTCTGAACCAGAGAAAACACTGCTGTGTCGACTAATCCCCTCAGTAAGTCTGAACCAGAGAAAACACAGCTGAATTGATTAATCCCATTAAGAAAAAACCTGCCTGACCTTTATAGGTACCTAGCATCCCATTGTTTTAATTCTAAAAACAGGCATGGCACAAAGAACTCCTTGCCTTATTATAAGCCTGGGTCCAAGTACTTTCATTGTTTAGCAAAGAGTTTTCTCCCCTAAAGCAGTCTTAAGTACGGGTGGAGTAGAGGTCCTCCCATTTCTGATCCTGGCGAGTTCTCACAGTCAAAATGGGGAATGTTCCCAGTGTGGAATTGTTCCAATTGAGAATTCCCCATTGAGGAAAATTTTTAACATTCACAAAGTCTGAGAAATTTCAAGATTTACAATCCCCCCTGATGATCACTGGGAGACTAGTCTCCCCATTGATCATTTAACATAATTAATTTATAATCCTAAATCCACTTCTAACTGTAGATATACACAATATTCAATTTTTAAGAGGAATTAGAATAGTGAGGGAAGAATAGAAAAGAAAAGAAAGCAAAACCAATGTTTTGCTAGGCGCATTGACAGAAAGCCAAATTAGGGGCAGTCCCTTTTGGCATAAATGTGTACATTTACAATAAATGTTCAATCAAAATTCAGTTCAATCAATCATATCCAAAGTTCATTCTTGATCTTCTTGATGAAGTGTAGGTTTTCCGGCATCTTTCTGCAACAGTTCATTCTCTGGATATAAAAGTTTCAAGCTTCTTTCTTGAAGATCTTTTCTCGAACAAAATCAAAATCTTGGAATTTCATAAAAGTACAATCTTAAACAAAAAGTCAAAATTTTTGGATTTTTATAAAAATACAATCCCCCCTGAAGTAGGTGTTAAAAAACATCAAGTTTCGCTCAGAATTCAATGTTCAGTTATGGGGGTGTATGAGTCAATTATCAAAAGAAAAGAAAAATAATCAAAAACATAAAGGAAAAAATCAAAATAGGCCCTTGTATAGGTCCAATTTAAAGTAATTTCTATCCCATAAGTCTGTAGGACAGAATGCAGTAATATTTCACTTAGTCATTTGTAGCCAAGACTACAGGAAGTTGCGATAATATAAGAAGAGAAGAATTAGAATTCTATTTTGATAGGGAAGTGTCATTCCCTCGTCTGACTTTTTTTTTCTTCATTCTCAGGGATATAGGGAGCCAGCATGATAGTCAAATTTTGTACTTGTATGAGTATTTCGTAAAGAGTGTAGATACAAGGAAGTCCTACTACTTAACATATGTCAAGCATCGCAACCTTGAGTCTCACATTAGTATTTCTTGTGTGCTCTTTTTGGCACTATTCAGGTTAAGTCTGTGCTCCTTATTTTCATCCCATTTTCTAGAATCAGATACAAACATTAATCACAGTCCTATAATATTTTATCAATAAATGGCAGGTTCCCATAGTTTAAAGCTTTTAGGTATATATTGACATTATAGCAAGAATATATATATTGAAATTGTATTACTGAAGAAAAAATATTTATATGTACCTTTTGTACGAGAAATGAGAAAAAATAAAATATTCTAATCAAAATAAAGAAAAGAAATAATAAAAAATAAGGAAAAAAAATCAGTAATTCAATGTGTTCTCAAAAAAACAGCATCCACTTGTCTATGGATTATTATTTCCAATGCATGCGATAGGTTACAGTCAATCAGTCTCAGCAGAAGATGCTTTCTTCACATGTGAGCAGTGAATCCAAGAGTCTTTTTCTCCAATCTTTATGGATGAGACTCTATTCCCCAGACATCCTTGCTTAAGACAAACCTTGTGGTGAGTGATAAAAGACTGACTGACTGATTGGCTTAAGGCCCTTCATACTTATTCCTTTCTTACTCTTTCTCTCTTTCTTTGATTACTCATTGTATTACTAATTAAATTCTCTATAAAACCCAGTTGACTTGGGCATATTCATAATTTGGGAATATATTCCCTGGCGACCACCTTATATTTGATTTAAAAACCAAGACACTGTAGTGAAACATATTTTCTGAGGTCACAAATTTACTCACCCTCTCTTATATCTATCACAATTTATATCTTCCACCATTTTAACTCACTACAGTTTACAACCTCAACCATTTTAATTATAACAGTTTAAATCTTCCACTATTATAAATCTTACAAAACCACATAACAATAATCTTGAAATAATTAAGCAAAAAAGGCAAAACATAACAGTATTTTGTTTAAGACACAGGAATATATGCATCATATAATATTGCAAATAGTATCTATCTAAAATTAAGAAGAATCTCTTTATAATAAAATTCGGAATTGTGTAATTAGCATTTTGTTCCCCTGGGACTCTCTTTCCCAGCTTCCCATGTTCCTTCTCACATTACATGCTAACATAGGGAAGATATAAGTTTTGTATAGCTCTGTCCTTTCACTCTCCTCTAAAAAACGTGGCTGGTGGAGGTTGGGTGAGAATTTTTCACACATGGTCAAACTTAAATTTTTTCTTTTGTTCTTTTATTTCTTCTACTTCAAGTGATTATTAATAAATCTCATGAAATGTAATACTTGGAGTTATTGGATATTCATTTTAATCTTACAGAATAAAGTGATGATGTTTATTTTTACCACTATTATTTGATATTGATCAAGAAATAATAACTTTAGTTATTAAGTCAAGATGAAAAAGGAACTGGAAAACCTTTCCCATATCTTTGCCAAGAAAATCCCAAATAGGGTTACAAAGAGTCAGACACAATTGACATGACTGAATAATAACACTACAAGTCAAGAAAAAGAAATGAAAGGAATAAGCATGGAAAAATAAAAAAAACAAATTATTCCTTTTTGCAGAATATATTAATATTATTACTTAACTCTAAATATTCAGCTAAAAGTAAAAAAAAATTCAGAAAAATCTAGGATATAAAATATACCCACAAGGCCACGAAAAATTATCATTAACATTACCAACAATACCTAGTTGGAGAAAACAGTAAAAGAAATTCCATTAAAATTTTCAAAAACATAAAATATTTGACAGTCCACTTTACCAAAATATACTCACAGAAGTCATATAAATATGACTATAAAATACTCTTTACTGAAATAAAAGAATAGTTAAGTACTTGAAGAATTAATTTCTCATGTTTTTGATACACTAATATAATGAAAATGACAATACTACTTAAATTAATTTACAGATTCTCTGACATACTAATCAAAGTACCAGAGGGTTATTTTAGAAATAAAGTTATAACAAATTCATCTGAGGGAATAGTCAATAATTTCTAGAAAAATAATAAGCAAAAATGAGAAAGAAAGAAGCCTATAGTACCAAATCTCAAACTATACTTCTTTATTGCGTGAGAGCCTTCAAACATGCCCAATATGCCCTTCCTAGACCCATTAATCATGGAAGTTGGCTGAATCTGCTTCCTTGATGTTCATTGAACAAAATTCTCTATCTCCCAATTCTAAGCCTAAAATATTCCCCATCCCATCTCTACTTCCAAGTTTCCTTGCCTTCTTTCAAGGACTACCTAAATTCTGACCCTCTATGATCTTTCCCAAGGTCCTTTAATATGAGTTCCTTCTTTTGATTTTCACTAACTAATCCCCTACATACCTTGTTGTATAAGAATTAAAATTATGAAACTGACCTTAAATTAATAAAGTTGATTAGAATCACTTGGATAGGTAAAAGATCAGAAATAGGTAGAAAGATAAGATTAAATTAGTCTAATCTAATTACCACATGGGTGCTCTCAGCCTGACCTCCAGCAGCAGGTCTCCTTGGTCAGTCACCAGAGACAGAGAGTGAACACTTCCTCGTTTGTCCCTTTTATTCTCTCAGTTCTGGGTCAAATTCAGAGTCATGTCCAGAACAAGTTCATAGTTCACACTCCCGTGAACTACACAAAGTGACATGGGTGACACAAACTCATACAGCCTCAAGTGACCTAATTTAACCAATGATTTCCCTCACATAGTCCTGGCTTCTGGGTCAGATGGTTGCCAGGAGATGAGGTCAAGTGTGGGAAAAGAGTTAATTTCCTTTACACAATCCCCACTTTGATTTTTTGGGAAACCAGGATGTTAAATCTCCTCACTTGGGGTTTCTAGGAGATTAACATATCAGGTCTCCCCAATGAATCATTACATATATGTGGCTTATATTTACATTCAGAATAAATGATGGGTTCAACCCTCTTCAATTCAGTTTATTATATCCCAAAATTCACTCTGGATTCCTTGATGTAGTGTGTGATTTCTGTAAGTATCCTTATGGCATCTTCTCCAGAAGATCCACTTTCTTGTTTCTGGGTGTTAGCCATTTTCTTTTCCTAAAATTACTTTAAAAGATCTTAACCCTTGGATTTTAGGATAATTATACAATCTCCCCCTTAGGAGGGTGTTGGCCAACACTAGAGTCATCCCAGGATACACGGCTGAGCTAAGAGGTATACGAATCAATTCTCAAAAGAAAACCAAAAATTAAAAAACCAGATAGGAGAGAAAAAATTAAATTCCATGTGTGTGTGTATATATATATATCCTATGTGTATAAAATTACAAGTAAAAATAAAACCATAACCAGTTCTTAAATCACCAATAAGGCCCAATTAAAGTGGCTTATGGCCTACCAGCATGCAGGACAAATGCAGCAATAAGTCTGAGGTAAAAGGGAAGTATGATTCCCTGGTCTGATTTTACCTTTAATCTCAGAGAGAGGGGAGCCAAAATGAAAGCCAAACAGAGGTACTTGCAGAAACCCAGCACAGGGAAGTCCAGCCTCTGGATTTGCCAAAGAAACACTTTCTTGAACTCAAAACAATCTTCTGTCTTGGTACAGATCCTCATCAATCCCACAGATCATGTTATTAATATTTAACTGGTTGTAACTCCTCCCATGTCCTCTTTGGCATGATGCAGCAATCATGGTGGGGTGGTAAGGTGGGGATTTTGGAAGTCTTCTATTTTGTTGAATGCCCATACTTTCCCTTGGAAGTATATAGTCAGTTTTGCTGGGTAGCTGATTCTTGGTTGGAGACCCAGCTCTCTTGCCTTTCTGAAGATCATGTTCCATGCCTTACGATCATTCAGCGTAGAACTTGCAAGGTCTTGTGTGACCCTGATTGGCATTCCTTTATATCTAAATTGTCTTTTTCTGGCTTCCTGTAGGATTTTTTCTTTTGTTTGATAGCTTTGGAATTTGGCAATTACATTCCTGGGAGTTGTCTTTTGGGGGTTTAGTGTAGAAGGTGTTCTGTGAGCTCTGTCAGTGGATGTATTGCCCCCTTGTTCTAGAATCTCTGGGCAATTTTCTTTGATTATATCTTGTATCACCATGTCCAGTTTGGTGTTTATTTCTGGCTTTTCTGGGAGTCCAATTATTCTTAAATTTTCTCTTCTCCCCCTGTTTTCCAGATCTATCACCTTGTCGGTGAGATATTTTATGTTCTCTTCTAATTTCTTGGTGTTTTGGCTTTGCTTTATTAGTTCTTGCTTTAAAGCCTGGTTTTCTTTTACAGTTTGGTCAAACTGGTTTTGTAGATGCGTGAATTTCTTTTGCATCATTTCCCACTTTTCCTCCCAGAGGGCTTCCATCTTTTTGGTCCTTTCTGATTCAAATTCTTCATGGGTTTGTGGAGAGTTTCTATTTCCTTTGGAAGATTTTGGAGAATTTTCTTGTATATCTTCTTCTATCTGCTCTGTATTTTGTATTTTGGCTCCATAGAATGTGTCCAGAGTCGCCCCTTTCTTCTTATTTTTCTTGGTATTTTGGGGCTTCTGTGCTTCTGTGGAGTTTGTCATCTCTGAACGTGGAGGATTGGCTTTTCTTGTCTTTGTCTGGTGATCAGAGGCTTTAGTCCTGGGCAGATGTTGGTTCTATGAGCGTTCCCTGGGTTAAACTGAATATGCCTCACTGGAACTGGAATGGAAGGGTCGGACCACGAGGCCACACTCTCCCCCTGGCTCGATTTCCGGAAGTTGCCTTCAGAATCCCTGGCCGTGAGGCTGTTTCGTCGGCCTGCGGGGGGATGGGCTGCCGCTTCCCCAAGCTCCGAGAGCACAGACTTTCCCTGAGACTTGGATAGCAGGATCCAGCCCGTGAGGCTGTCTTGCCCGCCCTGAGGGTTGCTGTTGTTTTGACCAGCTCTCTGCAGCGGAGGCCCCAGGCAGTAACTTTCACCCGGACCGACCGGCTCTTTGCAGCGGAAGCCCCAGGCAGTAACTTTCACCCGGACTGGGACTTGGGTAGAAGACCCTGAGGGTTGTTGTTCCTCAGACCCTGCTCTCTGAGCCCGGCGCGGCTGCCGCTTCCGGGAGCCTTGGACTCTGCGCTCCTACCCCTGAGGTCCGAGGGATCTTGGGTTCTGGCTTTTAAGGGGAGCCGTACCTTTTGAACCGGGTCCAGGTCCAGGAGGAGGGTTCCCAGGGTCTGTGCTGTTGATCGTTTTGAATTTCGGCGCCTTAGGAGCTTCTAGTTTGAGATCGGTGGGTCGGGAAGGGTTTTCCGGAGATCTGAACTTCAGCTTTCTCTAAGCCGCCATCTTAACCGGAAGTCCCCTAAGGTGGGGATTTTGAAATGGCTAATCAGCCATGGGCATGTGGTTTTTATTTTGTATCCTCTTTATTCCTTAATTTCTAATGATCTTTAATAAACCTCCTAAAATATAAAAAAATTATTATTTGAGATTTAATTTTAATTTTTACATGCAGAAACAAGAGAATGTTGTTCATAGAAACAACAATAATGTATGATCATCAGCTGTAAATGACTTAATTATAATCAATAAGGCAAGGATATAGGACAACTCCAGGAAACACATAACAGAAAAAAGTAAATCTCCCACCATAGAAAGAATGGAGTACAAATGAAACTGAAGTAATATATGTCTCCTTTCACATGATGAACATGGAAATATGTATTATATAATAGCATATAGTACTTTTACAAACTATTAAAAAAAATTGCCCTAAGTCTAAAATGATGTTTTAGTAACTTCTTTCCTTCCTATATAGGCCTTCTCAATGAATATCTTTTGTAAATCTATCTGATATCAAATGACTCATTCTGCTAATTGGGTAATTAATGTATAGACAGTCCATTAGATAAGGGCTCATGAATAATGCTATAAGAAACTCAAACTCACATGATTATTTTTAGAAGGGAGAATTAGTCAGATGATTTCTGGAACTCCAGTCCATAAATGCGAGTGGGATTTGGGGAAAATAAGTCCAGAAGGGGTACTACACAAATGGTACTGATATTTTAAAAAAGAACTGATTAATAGAAGAAAGTTGATATGCAAAATCCAATAGCATAGTGTCAAATACATGGACACTAAGTACTTTTTTAGTAAGGATTCACGGTTCAATAAAAATTGCTGGCAATTTTGGAAACTAATTTTTGAGAAATTGGGCTTCGAACAACATACCAAAATACAGTAATTCCTAAAAGGATGCATGACCTAGATATAAAAGGTCATATAAAAAAAACAAATTAGAGGAGAGTAGAAGGACATACTTTTTCACAATTATGAAAAGTTCCTGACTAAATAAAAGAGATTTTCAAAGAAGATAAAGTGGGCAATTTTTAATTTTAGAAAACAGAAAAAAATTTTTACAAATAAAAACAATGCCTTTATCATGAAAATGGAAATATCTAACTGTGGGGGGAAAAATCTTTTCCACAAATTTCTTTGACAAAAGTCTGGGTATCCAAGATATGTAGGAAACTTATACAAATATATAAGAATAAGAGCCATTTCCCAATAGAGAGATAACTATAGAGAGATATTAATAGAAAAGCATAAGCAGGCAGTTATCAAGAAAACATCAAGAGCCATTAGAAAAGTGGATCATCATTTAAACAGTAGTTTCACTGTGAGGCTGTAACTGCTATTTTTAGCAATTGTTGGTAAATTTTAAAAGTGAGCTCAAAAAATTAGTATTCACTGGCATGTTAAAGAAATGTATACATGGAAACTCAGACCTCCCTTTCTTGCCCATACATTTGGGCTTTTGTTTGAAGCAATGAGCCCATGTATTTCTAGATAAGAATCAATTGGTTATATGGGTTCTTACTAGATTGGGAAGTGCACACTAATTTCTTGATTGCCAATACTATGGTAGGCAGAATATGTAATATATGCCACTACACAGTGGATTTATAATCTGGAAAAAAAATAAGTATCTACTTGGTACAGATGGTAGTTCTTGAAATAAAATTGTTTATCATCTTCAAATAAGAGCAAGTGTTTTTGTACTGAATCAGAATAATGAGAATTGTCATTGTACTAAATCAAAATAATGAGAATTTCTATTTTTGTTATTCTGATTTCATACATATAAATAAATGAAAGTGAAATAAAAAGTCAGAAGTAATGAGTGCCTCATTAAATCAATTGAGGGAGGGGTAGGGGAAGAGTGGAAAAGTTAGAGCTGGTGAATCCTTAGAGAGTCCTCCAAATATCTTCTTCCCTCTTAAATCTTATAGTCATGGTGTTCTTCCTACTGAACTTCCCAGGAGGAAATAAAAACCCTTTAAATAAAGGAATTGATTTTTTTTTTAACTGACATGAAAATAGAAACTTAAGTGTTCACTTTTTTTTAAGCAGCCCTAAGTGTACTCTTGAACTCTTTAGTGAAGTAATATTTGATACAGTAAGTAGCATGTAGGTGGTATTATATTTATGTAATGTTTAGAGTGCCACATTAATAAAGCAATCTGTTAAAAATATCAGTAATTCCCAGAGAAATACAAATTAACAACTGAAGTTCTGCCTCATACTCATCAGTTTAGAAAACATGACAAAAAAGGATAATGACAATTTTTTTTTTGAGTGGCTGAAGATAGTAACATTTATGTATTGTTAGTAGAAGTATGAATTAGTCTCATCTTACTGGAAATCAATTTGATACTATGTCCAAAAAGTTATTAAATTTGCATATCCTTTGACCCATAAATACAACAATGAAGTATATATCCCAAAGAAATCAAAGATAAAAAAGAAATATGTTTAAAAATATCTGGAGCAGAATTTTTTTTGTTGTTGTGTCAAAGAACTAGAAATAAAGCAGATGTCATCAGATAGGGAAGGGCTGAACAATTTATTGTATAAAAATTAAATTTAAGAAATGAATGTTCCATTAGAAATTATTAAATAAACAAATTCAGAAAATCCTAGGATAACATATATGAACTAATGTGAAATGAAATGAGCAGAACAAGGAAATTTTTTTCAAAAATAACATTATTTTAAAAGAAAACTTTAAAATTAACTCTAATCATAATCTAATCTGATATGACTCCTGAAGACTGATAATGAAACATATTTCCAGATGTGTTTTCATAAATGTTTAACAGTGTTTAAAACCATACTTTTAAATTAGATTGGCATCATTAGTATTTTATCCATTACACTAGACAAGAAATAACTCAATCCTTAATTTGTATCAATCACCAATTTCTGATGTAATTGTTCACACTTAAAATTATATTAATACAACCACATTACTTTTAATATACCTGTAACAAAGAATCTATAATGATTCATTTTCATGTGCAGTCTCTTTTTTCTTCTGTACATGTAAATATTAAATTTTTTATTTTGTAGTCCATAATTTAAAAACAATACATTAAAAATGAAAGTGATATGAGGCAAAAGTGTCAATAATTTTTTTAAACAATCTATTGCAAGAGTTCAAGAATGTTGATCCATGGCATCACCAAGTGCCAAAAGTAAATGAAAGACTGAACAATAAAGCACTGCTACCTATGTTCTTACACATCAGGAATGCTTAGAAAGTATAAGTCAGAAAATGAGTTTCTTTTTTTAGTGCTGAGTCTCTCGAAGTGGTTGTACTATTGCTGCTATGGATGTTTAGTATTAGAATAGCTTTAAGTCCTCCACCTACCACAAACTGCTATTACTTGATCTGTCATATGTAAACCTCAAAATTTCTCAGACTTATGAATGTTGGAAATTTCCCCATTGGGGAATCTTCTACTTGGAAGAATTCCCTAGCAGATAGTGAGAATTCTACTTGAATGTGAAGGCTCCTTGCCTTGGGAGTATCCCTACTCCACCCTACTTAAGACTGCTTTGAGACAGAGGGCTGTTTGCTAAACAATGAAAGTACTTTGATCCATGCTTATGGAAGGGACAGGAAGTTCTTTGAGTCATGACTGTTTTAGAATTGATACAATGGGATACTAAGTACCTATAAAGGTGGGGCAACTTGTAAACTACTTAAACCTAAAAGGGTGAGAACTTATTCAGAGGTTTTTTCTAATGAAATTTGTTGACACAGCAGCATTTTTTCCTGACTTACTAAAGAGATTAAAACTACTCAGCTGTGAATTCAAAATGGGCGGTCCTTTAGAAACATCTACAGTGATTGGTAGATGTAAGGACTTAGGGGAGGTGACAGAGGAAATTTTGCCCTTAAAAATAAGAGCTTGGATCACATTCAGAAAAGATCTCGATTTCTGACTCTCATTCTGAAGGAGAGCTCCTTAAGGAGCTCCTCTGAGGGGCTCTGTCCCTCTGGGGTAGGAGCTCTGGAGGCTCTTGAGAGAGGCCCTTTGAAACAATCTCTGGCTGGAAGATTCTTTGAGGAAGGAAGCTGGCCTGGTGTCACTAAAATCCTTGTTTAGTCAGACCTTGTGGTGAGTGTTAAAAAACTGACTGATTTCTCTTTTAAGACTCAGGTCTAGGCCATATTGGCTAGAGGCCCTTCATATTTATTCCTTTCTTACTCTCTCTCTCTCTTTCTTTGATTACTCATTGTATTGTTTATTAAAATCTCTATAAAACCCAATTGACTTGGGTATTTGAATAATTGGGAATATTTCCCTGGCGACCACCTTATATTTGATTTTAAAACCCAAGACACTGTAGTGAAACATATTTCTGCGGTCAAATTTACTCACCCTCTCTTATATCTATCACAATTTATATCTTCCACTATTTTAATCACTACAGTTTAAGACCTCAACCATTTTAAATCTCACACATATATCTTATATTTCATTGCATCCTATTGTGGTGACCTTGACATAATGGATTTAGCACTCTCTTGCCAACAGATAGATATGCTTGCATACTGTAAATGTTTTACTATTTGCATGTAATGAATTAAAAAATAAACTGCATGTAATTGGGAATTACTTGATCGATCAATAAATATTTATCAATTATGCCAGGCCCTGTGCTAAGGGCTAGAGATACTGAGGCAAAAGACAGGCTCTGTCTTCAAGAAGCTTACAATTTAACAAGGGAGATGGCTTACAAACAAATATATACAAAGCAAACTATATATAGCACAGGATAAATACAAAATAGCCTTCAAAACAAAGGCACTAGAATTAACAGGGATTGGTAAAGCCTTTTTGTAGAATGTAGGATTTTAGTTGCAATTTAAAGGAAGACAGAAAGAGCATTCTAAGCATGAAGAATGGCCAGAACAAAACATTGAAACCAAGGGATGGAATGTCTTATTCATAGAACAGTCAGTATCAATAGATCAAAGAGTACATGTTGGGGGACAAAATTTAATAGAAAGGTAGAAGAGGTGTAAATTATGAAGGGCTTTGAATACCAAATAGAGTATTCTGTATTGGTCCCTTAAAGCACAAGAAAAACATTACAATTTATTCAATGGGGGAGGGGGCACAGTGTAGGGGTAAGTGACATGATTGAATCTGCATTTTAGGAAAATCACTTTACTGGTTGAATGAAGAATTGGATTGAGGAGAGACTTGAGGCAGATAGACTCACAAGCAGGCTACTACATTCATCAATAGAGTGGTAGTTGTATCAGAGGAGAGGAGATGTCTTTGAGAGATGTTTCAAAGGTGAAATCAGTAGGCCTTAGCACTAGCTTGGATATGGAGGGTGAGAAATAGTGATTGTTTGAGGATGACACCTAGATTACAAGCCTGAGGGGTTGATAGGATTGTGTTGCCCTCTATAATAATAGAGAAGGAAGGAGGAAGAAAAGAATGAGAGAAAAAGATAAGTTTGATTTTGAATATGTTGAATTTAGGATGGCAATTAGATATGCAATTTGAGATGTATGAAAGGCAATTGGAGGTGAGAGACTAAAGGTCAGCAGAGAGTTTCAGGCAGGACAGGTAAGCTTGTGAATCATCAATATAAAGATGTTAATTAAATCCATGGAACCTAAAAAGATCATTAAATGAAGTAGTATAGAGGGAGAAGAGATGAAGGTCCAGGACAGAACCCTGATTATGACTGGATAAGGATCCAGCAAAGAACAGAGGAATAGTTAGATAGGTAGGAAAATCAGGAGAGAGTGGTATCCCAAAAAACAGAGAGAAAAGGATGTCAAGGAGGAGAGGGTGATCAATAGTGTCAAAGGCTGCAGAGAGGAGTTGTCAAGAAGAATGAAGATTGACAAAAGGTCATTAGATGATCAACTAAGAGATAACGGGTAACTTTGGAGAAAACAGTT
This sequence comes from Monodelphis domestica, assembly GCF_027887165.1. Lineage (NCBI taxonomy): Eukaryota > Metazoa > Chordata > Mammalia > Didelphimorphia > Didelphidae > Monodelphis > Monodelphis domestica. Next base: position 200,496,971 of record NC_077229.1, on the reverse strand, counting down.
TCAAAGAAATGATAAGGTCAAAAGACAGATTTCAAGTGGTTAAGAAAGTGAGTTGGGAAAATATAGGGGTACCTAGTGTATACAATCTTTTCACGGAGTTTGGCTATGAAGGATAGAAGAGATATAGAATGATAGCTAGTAGGGATGGAAAGATCAAATGAGACTTTTGTTGAGTTTTTTTTTAGGATGAAGTAAGCATGGGAAAAATTGTAGGCAGTAGAAAATGAGCTAATAAAGATGGAGATTGAAAATAAATGAGAGTAGATATGACAGAGGAGGCAATCTGCTAGAGGAGACAGACTGGAATGGAATCACTTGAACAAGTAAAGGAGCTAGCCATGGAAATGAGTAAGGTCATTTTATCATATGAGAGTGAGGTGAAGGAAGAAGTAGCAAAAGGCATCTGAAAGATAAGAAAAGAGAAATAAAAGAGAGTTCATGACAAATAGCCTCAATTTGTTCTATAAAATATGAGGCAAAGTTTTCAGCTCAGAGAAGAGAGATTGAAGGAATCATAGAAGAACAATGAAAAGGTTTGGAAAAAACACTGTGGAAAGTGAGATAGTAAGTTGATAGGGGAGGCAAGATAAGATGCCTAGTAGCAGAAAGGACCCAAATAAGTTATATAACATAAATCTCTAGTGGATTCAGTTAGTACAGTTATGTGATTTTCTCCACCTTCAATCAACAACATATATATAAGCACAATGGTAACAAATGGGGCAAATCATCCAAAGTTAAGGTCTAGCTAGACATATCAGCAATATGATAAGGGGAAATAGGGATTCAAGAATGAGGATAAAGATAAACTGATTCACCAAGAGTCAAGATGGGGAGAGGAGGGAGACGTGCAGGGGACAGCCTAAGTGAGAACTGAAGGGTTAAAAGATTAGATATCATGGATAGATGAAGAGCAGGCTTATGTAAAGGAAGGAAGAGAGAGCTGAAAAAACAGATAGATTCTGGTCAGGTAAGAGGATTTCAATGTTCTTGAATATGGGGATGGCACATTTATGGATGATGGCAAAATTAAGGGTATATATAAACTTTTTCTGTGTGACTGAGGTATAGAAAAGTAGCTCATAGAAGTGAACAGGTAAGGAATTGAGTGGTTAGGGTACTTGAGTGTAAAAATGGAGATTTGAACCCTGGACTTCAATTCCCAGGAGTCCTTGGTAGCTCCCATCATACTACAGGCCTGTGCAGACTTCTCCAGGAGAAAAGAACTGAAGACAACAATTTGTTCCAATGGTGGTGAAGACACAAGAAGCAGGTCCTGTGGAGCACCTAGAGTTTGGCTAGACATTGAAGAAGTCAAGGACATGCTCGGTTAAAAGGCATCACTCATGTGATATCATTTTGGATCTCTTCCCCAGTACAGACTGTTATCCAAATTACCAAATATTGCAGTGGAAAGAAATGATCAGAAGAAACCTGGATTCAAATCTAGCCTCCAACACTGAGCCATTTTCCTTATCTTTAAAATAGCAGTAACAAAAATATAACCTATCCCAAAGGGTTGGAGATTGAAAACCTGGGTTCAAATTCCTACTTCCCTATTTATTGCCTTTGCAACATTAGGCAATTTACTTAACTTTTTTTGGCCCTCAGTTTTCTCGTGTAAAACGGAGGCAGTTGGGAGTATACGCTGCAGAAGAGCAGAGGATGGAGCTAGCCTGGAGTCTGAAAGGTCTAAGTCTTACATACCCAAGCTAAGACACTTAACCTGTTTGCCTCAGTTTCCTGATCTATAAAATGGGGATAACAATGGTACCTACCTCCCAGGATTGTTGTGTAGGTCAGAGGATTAAATGAGATAATAATTGTAAAGTGCTTAGCACTGTGCCTGGTACTTAGCAGTTGCTGTAGAAATATTAGCAATTATTATTATTAGCGTTTAGCTCTATGATTGTAAAGCATGTAAAGTGCTTTGCAAACTTTAAGTGTTAATAAATACCAAGTAGTATTTTTCCACTGGTTGATCACCTCACTCGAGAGGAAAGCAGGTCCAGATTAAGATATTGCTCGTGGCCACGTCCTGGAAACGCAGGCAGGTAAACTGAGGAATTCTTGTTTCTCTACTCATGAGGCACGTTTCAGACCAGGGGGTCTGACCTGCAAAAGCAGTGAACTCCTAAGGACCAGGGGGGCGGCGACGACGAAGGCGGGACCACGAAAGATCACTTGGGGCACCGATTTCCCTTCCCCCGGGCACCAAGACTTGCAGCTAAGGCGGAGAGCGCCGAGTAGTAGGATGAGCATGCTCGAACCGATAGGTGCTCCCCATTCTCCCACGCCATTTTAAGCGGCTAAGTGAGCGGAGGCCGGCTCGCTGCCTCTACCTCGGCGGCCGCCTCCGCCCCGCCACGTCCCTCACCCCGACAGGGAGAGCGAGCAAGCGTAGCGCGTGCCAGCTCCGAGGTAACGAACCCCGCACGCCCCTCCGGGGCCCGGGGAGGGGGGAGGGTACCGGAGCAGAGAGACCCCCGCGCGGTAGGGCGGGCAGTAGGCGGGGCTGATGCTGTTCTCGCTTTCGCTTCTACTAGTTCGATCGTGCGCACGCACTCAGACACGTACAGCCCATGAACGTATGCACGCACACACACGTACATAACACGCGGAAGTGGTCTAAGGCACCGGGATGCAGACCGCGGTGGGAGCAGTGGTGGTAGAAAGTGATGGCGGCGGATTTGGGGGGTCATCGCCGGATCCTTCTGGGCCACGGCTACCGTCCCAGGTGACCACATCTATCTGAGGCGGGCGTCACCTCCGGATCCTTGCCCTTCCTGCAGAGAGACAACTTCCCCCCCCCCCCCAACACATACACCCCGTTCTCTTTCTAACCTATCCGACATTTCCCGGTGTAGCCCAGCCCCCCTGTACTCCTGCCTGAACCTGCACCTCCCGCTTTTTGTTCTTTTGATTTTAAGGCCAGTGTAGATTTTGTGGTCTCTACTCTTCTAGGGCCTAGGCACTGGGCCAATATTTAATTACAACTTCCTAGTTCTAGGGCGAAAGTACCTGTGAGCGCTTCCGTGTTAAGGACGTGTTGAAGATCACTGCGTTTTACCCTATAGAAGAATTGAGTTTTGTGTTATGAAAAAGTCTGTAAAGTCTTGTTGAATGAAGTATCTGTCTGCATATGAAGCTCTCTTATCTGTTTATGGACACAATTGAGAGCATTTGATTGTGTGCATATACAGCAGTGCTCTCTTGTGTATATAAATATCTGCATATATTTAAATATATTTAACGTGGTGTGCTAAAATATTTAAGTCAATCCAGGTCAGCAGATATTTAAGCACTTAAATGTCAGGCACCTTTGAAAATACAAAGAAAAGCAAAAACAATCCCTTCTCCAGGAATTCAGTCTTAATTGGGTGTGTTCTCTAATTATTATATTTCTTGTCACTTTTCTTTTCCACCCTCCCACATTTCCAGGTTTTCTGAACAAAGTGGCAAAATGTTTTCGTTATTAATATATTAGAGGGGAAAAGCTTTAAAAATCCATTGATTGCCTCTCTTAACCATTTAAAGAAATTCCATAACAAGTTTAGACAACCAATATTTCTTTCATAAACTAGAAGTTTTTCAGAGGCAGACTCCTGAATTAGTAACAAAAAGGATTTTTTTTTTGGTCAAAAGTTCCTGATACCCATGAAATAACAAATCCATATCGCAAAAAAAATTATAAAAATAATATTGGTGCTGAATCCTAAATCCTAAATGTACTTTTATCCCCTCAAAACAATAGACAATAATAAAAGAATAATGAGAACATTATCGTCATATGTTAACTGAACACTAGTTGTAAAGCAATTATATAATTTCTGTCACTCATCCCTTCCTCATATCTACATCATATAAAGACTTCTATAATGAGCTAAGCTTATTTGTGCCAAATGTCATGATCATTTAATGGATTTGGAATCTTATTTCTAACACTATTTCATTGATAGGGGGCTTTTTTAAAACTTAAGGATAGAAAAGTGGAACTAGATCAAGTAATTAAATAATAATTGTGGTGTGTTCAGAAGGTTGATTTTCATTGTATACATTATGATCCATCCAAAGTTGCAATGTGATGTGGTGAATATAATATACTTGATTTTGGGGCAGAGGACCTGGGTTCAAATATCACTTATGCTCTTTTTATACCCAGTATGATTTCAAGCAATTCTTTTCAGCTCAGCTTCAGTTTCAATTCAATTCATAAAGCATTTAATAAATGTCTGCTATGTAATGTCTATAAAATGAGGAGTCTAGACTAAGTGCTCTCTAAGGCCTTTTCCAGCTCTAAATCCTATGATCCTATGTGCTAGGGACCCTTCAACTAAAGAAATATCAGAAGTGTACTCTGCCCTTGGGAAACTTAAGTTCCTAAATTTCTTGGTTGACTTTAATAGTAAGCCTTAGGGCAGTAGATTCCCAGTCCTAGTTTTACAACATCTTATGGCACTACATCAAGGATGTCTATTTTCCTGGGTGTGGAAACATTCATATGATTACAACACTAAATTGTTATTAAAATCACCAGCTATTAGTATTGTGAAAGTATAAAAGCAAAATTAATTTTTATCACTTTAATTTTTTTAAAAAGTATATATCAACTAGGATTTTTCCTAAGCCATTTTCAGAAATTATAGTAGGGGTTGTGAAATAAAATAGTAAAAGGATTTTACAATTTCCCCAAAGTGAAGCCATTAATCTAATACCTTAGAACTTAAGCCTTGCAGTTGGATTAAATATTATTCATATCAATAAATGTTAGTAGGCAGAGTTCTTTGATTCAATATTATTCATTCTAGGATGTAACAATCTGTTACTGAATAAAATCTGTCATAGAATCTTCTTAAATTAATCATTTATATTCAGAAATTTTGTTTCTAAAACTATTTTTGAGCTTTTAAAAACATTTTTGTTAAATTTGTGCCTTTTGTCTACTCTAAGACCACTTACATAAAAACTTGTCATTTTAAATTGTGCTGTGATTTTATGCTTGTAATATTAAGAGGGGTACATACCCTTCTGAGCTTAGAGTTCCTGCAATTTTGCTCTTGGAATCTATATTATGTTATTAAATTTTGTTACGTTTAGCAAATGGTTTATTGAACAAAGTTTTTCTGTCACTGCTACCTGAAAAAATTCTGAAGTGTCCAGACAAGAAAGTACCAAAAACTTTGCCTCATCCTCATAATATTCATTAAGACTTCTTCTGACAGCTGCTTGCATTCCCCTTAAATGCTATTCCTTTCTAAATCACTTACATCTGGTTTCCTGGTTCCCTTGTTATCTGATTTGGGATCACAGAGGCATTTTTTTAGTAATCTGGCTTCTTTAGCTTTTGCTTCTCTTACATTAAGCAAAACGAATGTAATATTGCAATACCAACTTCACAAAAAGTTCTGCTGTAAAGAAGAGATGACTTTAAAACAAAGAAAATTTTCAGAGTTTTTACCAAGTATAAGATCTGCATCGTTGTGTAAAGAAAGGAAAGTTGACCTAATAAGGAATAGGGAAGAGTCCTTGCTTTATGGTATTTTTCATCATACATAATCATTCTACAGAAAACCTAATTCTTTGTCATTCACAATTACAAATTTAAAATAAGTACAAGTATCAGTGTTTTAAGGCAACATAATAAAGGGATTTTGCTATTATTTAAAAGAAGTTCCTCTAAAAGTTATATGTCAGTGGATTGGTTAATCAAGAACCTTGACAACCAGTTGTGCTATCCCACCTTTCTTTAGATTACTGGAGCTTTAGGAAATAGTTTTCCCCTTCACCCACTTGCCAGTTTTTTAAGTATTTGCCCTAGAGGCTGTTTGTTCCCTTTCCCAGATCCTTGGAGAAGCTAGCTAGGGTTAGAGCTGTATTGTCTGTCTTTAACCACTTAGGAGTGATTCTCAGAGACTAACAGGGTCCTTGTGTTTGTACTAGCAATATTCCAATTCCAGTACTATATATTTTTCCTTTCTGTCTGTGTCTGTCCTCCCTCTCCCTTCTCCCCTCTTATGCCTCCCCCTCATTTCCCTCTTCATGTTTCAGAAATGAATTACATATAATGTATATAAACATACATTTTGACTTAATATATGGAAGACTTAGCCAATTTAAAAATTAGTCTACTAGTATTTAAGCCCCTGATGTTTCAGGTGCTATGATAACGACTTGAAATTCAAAGGAGAAAAAACCACATTCATATAGCACTTCAAGATTTACAAAGAGGTTTTTTTTTTATCATATTTATCTTCACAATATAGAGATGAGGTAGATGCTGTTATCATCCCCATTTCACAGATGAAGCAACTGAGGCAGTCAAAAGTTAAGTGACTCACTCAGGATTACATAGCTAGCAAACCTCCAACATGTCACCTTAACTTTTCATGCAGAAACAATCTCTGAGTTAAAAAAGAACTTAACTTGCACATATGTATGTGTATAAAAGATACGTACAAGTAAGATTCTAAGTAACCTTGCAGTAGAAGTTATTAAGAACATGGGAGACAAGGAATGACCTCCTTTAGAAAATGATGTTTGAATTGAATATTGAAGGATCCTATGCATTCCAAGAGTTGGAGCTGAAGAGGAAGTGCATTCCAGATATAGGGGACAACCTAGAGAAATGAGAGATCAAAGCATTGTGGAGAATAACAAGTAACCCAGATTGACTGGGTCGCCTAGAGGAATGTGTACAAAGACTTGAAAGCAGAAAGGAGCTAGGATGTGAAGAATTTTAAATACCAAATAGAGTAATTTATATGTGATCTTAGAAGTAATATGGAGCCATAGGACTAGGGGAGTGACAGTCAGCCTTACATTTAAAAAAAAAAATCACATTGGTAGGTATAAGGAGAATGAATTGAAATTTAGAAAAAAAATTGAAATGAAACTAGATACAAGGCTGTTACAGTAGTCTAGGCAAGCAGTAATGAGGCTCTCAACTACACTGGTTGCTGTGTGAGTGAAAAGAGAGTGTTGATTTTGAGAGATACAAAAGGACAAGATTTGGCAACTCGTTATATGTGTGGGGTGAATGATAGTGAAGAATTGGGTGACATTGAGGTGAGCCTGAGTGACTGGGAGGATGATAGGCTCTGAAGGGAAAGATAATAAATCCTATTCGACAGTTTAGGTTAAGTTGCTTACAAGACATCAAGTTTTAACGAGATAGATTTAATAATCATCAGTATAGAAATGATTATTTAACTGATGAGTGCCAAGGGGGATACCAAGTAAGAGTTTAGAGAGAAAAGAGGAACCAGAATTGAGTATTGACCACTCAGTGTTGGTGGCATGATGATAGAAGAAGCAGTCAGATAGACAAGAGGAGAACCTAGAGAGAGCAGGGTCAGGAAAACTCACTGAGTGGGAAGATCCAGGAAGAGAAGATGATCAGTAGTATCAAATGCCACTAAGAGGTTGAAGGTGATTGAGAAAATAACTTGGCAATTAATCAGTGACTTAGCATTTTCAGTTACATGATAAAGTGTGAGACCAAATTAAGAAGTTTTAGAAGAGATGAGAGAAAGTAGAGGCACCAAATAAAGGATTTCTCAAGTAGTTTGCTTGAGAAAGGGAGGAGAGAGTTCAAGGAAGATAGACAAGAGTTGGTTGCATCTGGTTCAAATTGGTATTGTATAGTATAGGAAAGATTGAGCATATTTTAGGTATAAGATCTGATGAATATCAAAGGTAGACTTATCTAATCTTGGGTGGTATTTGAGAATGGAAAAGTAGATTTATGATTAATAACTTATAAATAGAAACAAGTTATGGTTGTTCTTAAGAGTAATTTTCAAGACATTGCCTAGCAATTAATAAAGATGCTTCCCCAGGTAAATAAGTGAATGTGTTTCATAACCTTTACCACTTCTTTCTTGACCTAATCATGGGAATATTATTTTTTTGCAGACATTTTCCATCAGATTTCAGAGGGCCTTAGCTGCACATGTCCAACACAAGTAGATAAAGTATTAAAACTCTGGTAATAAGTTCAGAGAGGGGAAAGATGGGTATTGGAGGTTCGGGGTGAAGTGTACCAGGGAAACACAAATCAGGAATATTGCTAACTGAAGACATCAAATACCATCTTTAAAGTTAATTTTTACTAGTAGTGCCTCAGTGTTTAATATTTATTGCACATGCTCACATAGTAATCAAGGTCCCTGTTTCAGGCTATATATATCCATCCATTCGCTGTCACTAGGGGAGAAATGCTGCCTCAGGGGTCACATTGGTTGCCAAAGCTGGATTTTCTGCCTCTCACCTGTAAATTGTTCTGCTATGAGAGTCCTGGGCCAGACTTCTTTTCTGTATTTTTATTATATTGTCTATATTAGTGGGCTTAACTTTGACATGGTTAATTTAATTGAAAGTTAAAAGAGAAGGTAATGACTCTTGTGAGGGGGAGAGGAACATGCTACTGAAACAAAGAAACAAAAAGGCACATCTGTTGGGTCTTTTTATCTGAGCTCAGTAGTTACTTTATACATGAGTTGAAGCTATAATGTCATACATAATTTCTTATTGACTTTTGCATATTTTGGCCTCACTTTTAAAGACTTTTTTTCCTAGATACTACACTAAGAAAACTTATCTAAAGTTCTTAGGGCCATTTGAAGAATAACACTAAACAATGCTGATTATTTCAGACATTATGTAATTACTACTTGTATGTTTTATGATATGCTGTAAAAATTTTAAAGTTTGGAAATTCAGATAGCACCTTTATACTTTATACATGATCCTTTTGAAAACCAGTATTAAGACTACTCATCTTTCTGAAATCAACTGACTTTATTAGACATTTTAGGAGTAAATAATTATTGAATAGTTTTGTTTTAAGGAGTTATTACAAAAGCTATAAGTTGACTTACTTTGCAAAGATTTATTCATTTAAGGGACTATCTAAACAAAGCAGAATAAGAAATAACTTTTTTTTTAATACCAGAGGAGAATTTAAAACGAAGGTAATAAAATTGACTAAAAACTACCTTGAGAAGCATTCTACCCATTTTTATACATAGGTATAATTATTTCTATTTCAAACCTTTCTTGGGAAAGAGGTTACAAGATGTAGCTTTCAGAAAATCATCACAGTGTTACACTAGAAGACTAAAGTAAAATTAAGACAATAACTATACCTAGCTAACTTCATCTTTCAACAGTTCTTAGTTGGAAAAACAATAGCTGGTTGTTTTTCATTTTCTTAGAATCTGACAGATAGTACTTTAAAACATTTATTAAAGTGACTTGTTTTTCTCCTGTGGCCAAATATTCTTTTGTTTTCACCTAACTTTTCTTCATGCACTTTTATTTTTCAGCAGTGATAGTGAACCTATGGCACAAGTGCCAAAGATGGCACACAGAGCACTCTTTGTGGACACATGGTGCCCCCCCCCCATTTGTTACTAGAAAGGCAGAGAGACTTGGATAGAGCTGCTCCCCCTTCTCTCCACCATACCTGATGATATTTTTTCATGTCCCCTGCCCCCTCTGCCCAGCAGCCCAATGGGAGTACTTTCTCCTTCCCCTTTGTGGGGTACGGGGAGGGGAGGCACAGCACTAAATTTTAGGGATGGGGTGGGACAAGGCCCAGCACTCCATCTCTAAAATGTTCACTATCACTATTATAAGGCAACAGAGAAGGAACCACACTAGATGGGAAGAATTGAAGATGGGGCGGGGGCAGGGCGGAGTAATAGAGGTAGTAGTCTACTAGAGAAAAGGTGGAGGAAGGCATGAGATCAAGGGTATATATTTATCTTTCACAAGGAGAAGGGTAACCTTTTTTCCTTAGAGAGCAAGGGAGATTATGAGAAATGATTTTCAGATATGATTCTTTTCATCCTTTTATATATGTGATTAAGTAGCTTTATTTGTTCTAGTAATCCCATTCCATCCTGTTCTCCTCTAAAATATTTCTCTCATTTATTTTTTTTAAACCCTTACCTTCCATCTTGGAATCAATATTGGTAAAATATAGTAGAATCAGTGGAGTAGAATCAGTATTGGTTCCAAGACAGGAGAGTGACTAGGCAATCAGGGTTAAGTGACTTGCTCAGGGTCATAAAGATAGGAAGCATCTGAGATCAGATTTGAACCTAGAACCTTCCATCTCTAGTCCTGGCTCTCAATACACTGAGCCACCTAACTGCCTCTCACTAAAACTCTCCCTCTCTAGTGACTCATTTGCTACTGCCTACAGACATATCCATGTTTCTCCCATCCTGAAAAATCCATACTTGATCCTTCTGTCCATGGTAACTATTGTCCTATATCTATCATTTCTCTTTTTGGTAACCAGACTCCATGAAAAGGCCATCTATACTAGGTGCCTCAAATTTCTCTTCTCACTCTCTTCTTAACCCTTTACAATCTTGCTTTTTACTTTATTGTTCTACCAAAATTGTTCTCCCCGAATGGTGTCATTGCAAAATCCAATGGCACATTATCAGTCTCCATTCTCCTTAATCCTTCTGCAACATTTGACACTGTTAATCTCTCATCATGTCCTTTTCCAGCACATCACTTTCCTAGTTTTTTTTTCTTTACCAGTCTGACTACTCCTTTATTTCCTTTGCTGAATCCTTTTCCAGATCATAACTTCTAACCTTAAGAGTCCCTTAGGATTCTGTCCTGAGTTCTCTTCTCCTGTGTTATTTCACTTGATGATCTCATCAGTTTTCTTGGATTTAATTGCCATTTTTATACCAATGATTCTCAAATCCACCTTTCCTGCCCCCAATATCTCTATGGATCTCTAACTTCACACCTACAACAGATTTTCAGACATCTCAAACTGCATGCCCATTAAATACCTTAAATGCAATATGTCCAAAAGAGAACTCATTATCTTTTTCCCTATGCTCTCCTCCCTCCTACCTTCCCCTTCCCATTACTGTAATAAGCAACACTATACTTCCCTTCCTCAGGCTCAATACCTAGGAATCATCCTACATTCCTTACTACTCCTCAACCCTCATAGCCAAGCTCTTGCCAAAGCCTGTTGATTTCTCATTTGCAACATCTCTCAAATAGAACCTTTCTTACCTCTGATAGTAGTACCTTTTGAGTCGAGGTCTTCATTACCTCATGTCTTAATGATTATAATAACCTGATGGTGGGTCTGTGTGCCTCAAGTCTCTCTCCATTTCAAACTATTCTCTATTCAACCAAAGCATTTTCCTAATTTTCTTAAAATGCAAATCTGATTATTTTACCCCTCAGTGGCTTCCTATTGCTCCAAGAGCAAATACAAAATACCCTGTTCGGTATTCTAAGCCCTTTATGACTTAGTTCTTTCCAGTCTTTCTTTCCAGTCTTCTTATACCTTACTAACCAGAATATACTTTGATCCATTGACACTGGCTTTCTGACACTTTTACAAATAAACATTCAATCTCTCAACTTCAAGCATTTTATTCAGCTGTTCTTCATGGTTGGAATGATCTCCCTCCTCTACTGTCAAGTCCCAGTGTTAGACACTAGACAAAAGGTTTGGAACTGTTGTGATGAGTGAGATATCAAATTGATTAGGGAGAAGTAGAAAGATTGTTTTGTTTCATTTAGGCCCAGTTGAGAAAAATTCATGATAAAACCATTCTGGACTTTCGTGACTTATCTCTGTTCAACAGGAACTGCTTAGGTGTGGAAGAAGATAGTAGGGGTAATCTGGGGTTAGATTTTGGCAAGGCATGATTGGTGATAGGATAAGGAGACAAGGGATTAGAGAGCAAAGAATAATGTAAAGTTAATTCATGAAAGTATTAAATTGGGATGGATGGAGAGGTTAAAGCAGGAGTAGTAGTCTGTGAAAGCACTGGGGAGTGAAGAAACTGAATATCATGATGAGGACAAAAAAATGCCTTTTAAGGCATAGGGATATGTTCAATGATTAGAAGATAATGTTAAAGAAGTTCTTGAACATGGAAGTAGAACACAAGGGCCACAGCAAGATTAAGAGAATAATATGATTTTCAATATTTTAAAAATACTTTAAGTTTGACAAGCTCTATGATCATTCCTCTATGTAGCTGAGAGGAAGTTAAGAGATGAGGGACTGAGAAATCTGGGTATGTAAGTAAGTGAATATCAGTATTTCAAAGTTCCCTAGTATAAGGATGGGATCTGGAATGGATAGGAAGACTGCCAGACAAAGACTGAACAGGAAGGAGAGATTGTGTCTTGAGGACCAATAGATATTGGCCAGCAAGATCTTAATTGTATGATTGACATGTATAGAGTGATCCTCAAAGGAGGAGAAATTGATGAGTGATGGTAGGAGAGGGGAAACTCAGAATTAGCAATAAGTAAGGAAAAAAGAGTATTTTGACTCCCCAACCAGGATGAATGAGTTGAAGGCATAAAAGAATACTGGAGAGATTGGCCACAAATATAATGCCATTCAGAGGGAACCAGCTCTTAGTGAGTGTCAGAATATGCAAGAAGTATAAAAGGGAGACATCAAAATGAAAAGAAATTAAATTATTCAATGTGTAAACCTTAAAATTTCTTAGACTTATGAATGTTGGAAATTTCACCATTGGAAAATTTCATACTTGGAAAAAATGTCCTACTGATAGTAAGAACTCTATTGGAATGTGAACCCCTTTGGCATGGGAGGATCCTTCTCCTCCCTACCTAAGACTACTTTAGGACAGAAACCTTTTGCTAAACAATGGAAAGGGCTTTGACCTATGCTTAAGCATAGAACAGGAAGTTCTTTGAGTCATGATTGATTTTAGAATTAATACAATAGAGATACTTGGAATGACAGAACCAGGTCTTGGAAAATACAATCTCCACCCTACTCAGAGTAAAAGGATTTAGGAAGGGCTGCAGCAAAGGATCAAGATTTAATTATTTGAGAATATGACCTTCAACAGACATGTGCAAAGCCACAGAGCTCTGGGCGGTCCTGGGTTAAACTAGAGCCACCATTGGCATAGGGAAGACATGGACAGTGATTGGTAGATGTGAGAACTGAGGGGAGGGAACTTAGATGGTGTCCTTAAAGATAGCGGGGTCTGAGGACTGGGGGGTTCGAGAGGTTTTGCTCTGAGAGTTTGTGCTCTGAGAAGTTTTGCTCTGAAGGAGGCTGGAGGTGGAGGTCCCTGAGACTGTTTCTCCATTTTGGTCACGTGAGTGATAGGGACTGATCTCTTTTCTTTGCCACAGCTATCTAAGGGCTTGGACCTTTTGGCTCAGCCTAAACAGAGGGGGTATTTAAGCCCTATTCCCTTTTCTCCCCCTTCTCTCTCTCTCTCTCTCTCTCTCTCTCTCTCTCTCTCTCTCTCTCTCTCTCTCTCTCTCTCTCTCTCATACCTTTCTTCCTCCTGTTTGTAATTAAAAACTCCATAAAAGGTTGACTGCTGACTTGAGTTTTCATTTAGGAATTACATAGCTGAATTCCTTGACGACCTTAAATTAATATATATCAGTCTTTTAAAGTGATTTCCTTGTCACAAATGGAAATTCCATAGGACACAATAGAAAAGTTGGGCAAATGTATAGTGGAAAATTAGGGTAGGGTAGAGTCAAAAAGCATTCATTAAGCCTTCCTTATTTGCCAGGCAGTGTGCTAAGTGCCCAAAGAAAGGTAAATACATAGTCCGTGCCCTGCAGGAGTTGATAGTGGTATTGGCGCGTGAGGTTTATTCTTTGGTAATTAGGGTTTCAATATCACTGAGACAGAGAAAATAAGAGAAGCATTAGTATGCTAGCCATTACAGAATTAGTCCAGGCAAAGCATCTGTGAATTGAAGAGTATCTTCAGTTGAAGATTATCTTCAGTTGAAGATAGTTGATTACAAAGTTCAAAGTGTTTCCTGAATAAAGGCTTATTAATATTTCAGCATAGTCCTCAACTGAGCTGGGCTGTGATAGTATTGTATCCCAAGGCACCTGTAGTCCTGGCCTCCTGGCAGGTGTTAAGATTAAAATTTGGGCCAAACTGTGGTAGGTAAAGTTTCTCTCTGCTGAAGTATTATATTTTTATGAGGTTTATTTAAAGATTAAGAAATAGAGAAAATACAAAATAAGAAAGGCACATGCCTAGGCCCAGAGAGCCCATTCACAGCCACTCACATCTTGCCTGCTAGGTGGAGAGCTGCATCTGCTTGGAGGTGTAAGTAGGAGGGGGCTGGTAGGCTTTACAACTAGTTTAAATAGAAATTTTTGATCTCACCCAGATGAGGATCTCAGTGAGATTACAAAGCATTGTGAGAAGTGGTCAAGGACTTCTGGGGATTGGAGTGCGGGGTTCAAATCTCCATTTTTACAATTCTCCATATGATCATTTGGGAAGAAGGACTTCCCCAAAGGATCATGAAAACATAATCAATTTAAAGATTACAATAATTTGAGGATAAGAAAAAAATAACAAAACCATTAATTGCTAGACGCATTGACAAAAAGCCAGTTAGGGGGCAGTCCCCTTTGGCATGAAAGTATACATACAAATAAATGTTCAATCAACTACACCTAAAGTTCATTCTTGATCTTCTTGTGCAGCTTGTGGTCTGGAGGCTTCTTTATGATGTCTTCTCCAACAGTTCAGTTTCTGGATTCAGAGAGGTAGCATCTTTCTTTACCTAAAATTCTTCTTAAAAGGAATTTAAACTTTGCAATTTAAATAATATTTTTTAAATTTCCCCATGTTGAGGGTGATTTAAAAACACAGGGATCACTTAGGAATGCATGGCTGAGGTATGAGGTATATGAATCAATTGGTAAGAGAAATTAAAAAGGCATCAGAAAAATCCAAAAGAAAAAAATTTCTGGATGAAAATATAGACTATTAAAGTCTTATGTGTAAAAATTCTAAGTAAAGGAAAAGTAAATCTATATCAGGTCCTTGAGTCAGGGCCCAATTAAAATGATCTAAGCAATGATGCATTTACCCAGTCAGTAGCCAGGACTACAGAAAGTTACCACTCTAGGAAAGACAGAAAAGGGACCAGATTATAGAAGCCATGTAGGAGTCAAGTTTTTGGGGATACTCATCTGTAAGTATTTTCAGAGTGAGTGTGGACACAAGGAAAGCCTATGTCGTAACAAATGTTAAACATAGTAACCTCGAGTCTTCACACTAGGTTCAAGACCTTTGCATTGGCTTGCAAGTGCATCAATCCATCCTGGATTGGTTTATCTTTGGCCCTATGCAATGGCTCTTGTGTATATCTTGTCCTGGAATCAGACAGAATTATTAAGTAAAGTCCCATAAATTTTTTAAAATTAGTGGCGTCATTTTTATAGTCTCTAGCTTTTGGGGCATGCATTAGCAAATGTATCTTAAACTTATATTACTGCAAAATAAAAAAGTTAAAGAAAATCTTAATGCTGGTGACATGTGCCTCAAATATAAAAAGGAGAGAAAAAATAAAAAAACTGAAATAGTATATTGCACATGCAAGAAAAATATAATAAAAGAGTTTTAAAAATTCAAGAATGTAGCTTATAACGATTGACACACTGTGTCGGCTAAGAAAATATAGAATGCAAGGCTGTCTCACCAAAAATGAGATCCATTTCCTCTTCATATCTGGCCATGATCCACTGTGATTATGAGCAAATAAATGTTACAAGGTTTTTTTTTTTTAATAAAGAACAATATTACAAATATGTAGATATCAATATCCCCAAAATTCTCAATAGCCCAATTAATTACAATAGCAAACAAACACACTATCATATTTCACATAAGTTGCTGTATGGCATTTTTAAAAGCCTATGAACTAATGGATATTTGTCACAATTTTTTACAAACATAGCAAATCTTTCAACCTTGGTAATAAACATATTTTTAAACAAAGTAAAACTTATGTTGGGTTTAGAACACCATCAAGATATCTAGATATCATTCTGGTGGAGGTAAAATAAGCTGAAGAGTTATAAATGAGAAGTGCTCCTTTTTTTGGAGGCTTTTTGGGGATACAGATGCCCTGAGATTAACTGCCCAACTTCCATTCACATATTTAGAAATGCGGGAAGGGTTGGGGTTATAATTTTATTTCACTTTAGCTACTAGAATGGGCCTTACACCTCATGTTAGGGGCAGGCAAAGTAACCAGAGATTGTTAAAAAATTTTAAAAATCATGTCTAAAAACCTTAAAATCAATTGCGATATTTAGCACATTAAATTTTCCAAAGGTTGTTATAAAATTGTAACCAGTTCTGATGAAGTCCATCTATCCTCTATGTGACAATTTACAAAGTCAAAAATAGAAAAGCTGTGTTTTCATATGTGGGCTTATTCAATAATATTTGTTCAGAATGGTTATAGGGGAAAAGCAACAGAATATAACAGTAGTTAAAACCCAGTATATTAAAATGAACAGTATAACAGAATAATATTGAATGCAGTAATATATGAACTTAAAATCACAAAGTTAAATCTTAAACAAAACAAACAACAAAATGCAATAGAATACAGAGATTTTTATAAACCATTGAAGTCTGAAATGCCTTAAAAATATAACCTCCAGTCTCTTTAAAGTTCCTTGGGTTTTTATCCATTTAGATGCCTATTGTCAGAAGGCAGAAGATTGGTAAGGGGTAGGCAATGGAGGTTAAGCGACCCACCCAGGGACACACAGCTGGGAAGTGTCTGAGGCCAGATTTCAACTGAGGACCTCCTGTCTCTAGGCCTGGCTCTCAGTCAACTGAGTCACCCAGCTGCCTCCCCAAAGTTGATTAAAGAGTTGTAGCGAGCTGAATTTTTCTCCTGAAATGCAGGTGAAGTCAATAAAAGGATCAATGCAATTAAAAGATATCCTTGTAAAATATCCATGCTTTTAAGTTCCTGTTTGGAAAAGTCACTTTCTTCTTTCCCTTTTCTTTCTCTCCTCCTACGATCCCTTGCCCCCAGTCCACGTGGAATTTGGGCCAATCTGTGGTAGGTAAAGTTTCTCTGTGCTAGAAGTATTATATTTTTATGAGGTTTATTTAAAGATTAAGAAATAGAGAAAATACAAAATAAGAAAAGCACGTACCTAGGCCCAGAGAGCCCATTCACAATCACTCACATCTTGCCTTCTAGGTGGAGAGCCGCATCTGCTTGGAGGCAGAAGTAGGAAGGGGGCCGGTAGGCTTTACAACCAGTTTAAATAGAAAATTTTGATCTCGCCCAGGTGATGATCTCAGTGAGATTACAAAGCATTCTGGGAAGTGGCCAAGGACTTCTGGGGATTGGAGTCCAGGGTTCAAATCTCCATTTTTACACAGGCAAGAAAAGTAAGTCCTGGTCTTTCAGAATACTAAAGAGAAGTGAGGAATGTTATGTCACAAGATTAACAAGACAGTAAACTTTGTGTTTACTATATACTAGGCATCAAAGATAAAAAGATAGAATGGAAGCTTCTTGAAGTCAGGAATTATTTTGCTTTTGTCTTTTTATCCCCAACACAGAGTAAATGTTTATTGGATTATATTGTTCAATATGATTCCAATATTTCTCTCAAAAGAACTTTTGAATGGTCAAGGAGATACCCAGAAACCATGCTATTTGAACTAGAGAGGGTTAGCATGAAAAAGGAAACATCTAAGTAAAGAGTATGTCACAGCTGTATTTAAGTATTTGTAGATTTGACTCATGAGAGGTGTTTAGATTTATTTTTCTTCTTACCAGAAGGCAAAAATTAGAGCAAGGTAGGAGTTGGAGGGAACTATTGAGGGAAGGAAGTTTCAAGGAAGCAGTTTTTGCCCTGGTATAAGGAAAAATACCCTAATACCATATTATCCAAAAATGGAATGGGCTGCCTTGGAAGGTAATACTTTACCTCTCATTAGAAATCTTTAAAAAAAAAAGGCTAGGTGATTGTGTATTAGGTATGTTATAGAAAATCAGTCATTCACAAGTATTTATTTATGTCCCTATTATGTGTCAAACACCTAGGCTGTAGAGATATACACACGAAGACATAATCCCTATTTGGACAGCACTTACACTTGAATGGGAGAGACAAATATATTTTACAATATACACAACATAAATATAAATTCAAGAATTGCAAATATAGAAAAGGAAATTAAATACAGGTAGTTTGGAAAGGAGGGCACTAGAATTTAGGAGAGTCGGGATAGGTTTCATACAGAAGATAGAGTTTGACTTGAATCTTAAAGGAAGAGAGGGATTCCATGAACTAAAAGGAGAGAGAGATCACTCCAGAATCAGAGGGCAAGTATAAAGACAAACATGTGGAAAGATAGTGTTATAACTAAAGAACAAAGAGCCAATTAGCTGGATTACAAAGATTAATTTATTCAACCATTAATGGGGTTGAATAAATTGGTTGGGGCCAAGACATGTAAGGCTTTAACAGCTAAGAAGAGATGCTTATATTTTATCTTACAGGCAATAGGGAACCTCTGGAGCTGATTGAGTTGGTGAATTACATGGCCAGATTTATACTTAAGGAAAAACGTGACTACCATTTGTAAAATGTACTATAGAAGAACGAAACTTGAAGAAGGGATATCATATAGGAGTCATGTAATAATCTAAGCAAGAAGTGATGATAGTCTAAACTAAAGTTGGAATTCAGGAATAAAAAGGGTCAGATGGAAGCAATGTTAAGAAGGTAGAAAGGGCAACATTTGGCAATTGATTGAATCTGTGAGGTAAAGGAGAGTAAGGAGTCCAGGATACTGAGCTTATGAATCCTGGAAATTGGAAGGATAGTACCTTCAACAGAAAGAGAGAAAGAAATTTAGAAGAGGGCAAGGCTTTAAAGGAAAGATAATTAGTTAAGGTTTGGGCATGTTGAGTTTGCAATGTTTCCAGGATATACAATTGGAAATGTCTCCACGTAGACAGATAATTTGGAAATTATTCCAACATTGGTATCTAGTTGTTCCCTATTTATCAAGAATCATCAGTCTCAATTTTTGTGATATTTTAGTTCTCACCATGTCCAGAACTTTTCAACTTTCTTCTTAGTGCTCTTTTGACCTCTTTATGATGATTCCTTTATGTTGACTAAATATCTTTATGACATAGTCATGACTATAGTTGCCTTTATTTTTATGTTTTCCGTTTTTCAGAATTTAGCCTTATGAGGAGATTGGTTTGAAGCTTCTGAAGTTGGACACCATCTTTTCATTTTTACTGTTTCTTTTAATCTGCTCTTAATTTTTTTTATCTTTGTTCTAATTTGCTGATGATCTAATTATGCAAAAATAATTCCAAAATGACTCCAATATTAGTAATTAGTTATTCCCTAATATAAAGTCAGATTCATTATTAATGTTAGTATTATTTGGTAATTGCTATCATGCCATTCTTTGAAAAAAGTTTTTAATATATAAGCATAAGACATCTTTAATTCTTAATCCTAAACTTATCTATTTTTCATCTACCTTTCTTCAATGTTACCAAGTACTATTTATGGATTTTCTCTTACAGAAAACATTCTCAAAAATTTTAATAGAATTTTCTCTAATTTATCTAATAAAACAGAATTTGCTACATAGGCTGCAGTTACTTTTTATATACACTTACCAGGAGTACTTTAAGATGAGGTTACAAAGTAAACTATTAAATGATATTTCTTGCCACCTTAAGCATCTGATAAAAACTTGCTAATTACTTGTCAGAGGCAACTTTATACGCCATTCTTCTGTTTAGCTACAATTTCCTTGTCTTATGGTTTCCTTCAATATGAAGGAATATATAATTGGGAATGGTACATTTTCTCCAACACTATAACTGCTTGTTGGTTATCGAATCTTATAGGCTGCCATGACTAAAGTTTATTCTGTAAATATATATATATATATATATATACATATATCTCTTAATTTTTATTTACCTTAAAATTTAGTGCATTAGTACAAATTAATGCATAGTATTTTCAGTGAATAATTGTTAGATATGTCTATCACAGTCCAACATTCTTTTTTAAATAATTAAAACTGATAGTAATAAAAATAATTGTGAAATATATATTTTCTGATTTGAACCTCACATATAACCTCATGAGATAGGTACCACAACTATAATTTCCATTTACAGATAAGGAAACTGAAGGTGATGGAGGGTAAGGGTAGGTGACTTATCTAGGGTCAGAGAAGTAGTTGTCAGAAGTAGGTTTTGTCAGATTCTCTGTGGTGCTATTTACTGAAGGTTTTGATAGAGTCTTTCATGGGAATAGTTGAATTGGAGTATTTAAAATCATTGTTTAAAATAGTTATGTGAATATTTAACCTATATTAAAAGTTATTTTTTATACTATTTTTAAAATTTTACATGCAAAAACTAAGTGTATATTTTTCTTTTTTTTTTAACCTTTACCTTCTGTTTTAGAATGCATACTGTGTATTTGCTTCTAAGGCAGAGGAGCAGGAAGGACTAGGCAATGGGGATCAAGTGACTTGTCCAGGGTTACACAGCTAGGAAGTGTCTGAGGCCAGATTTGAGCTCAGGACCTCCCTTCTCTGGACCTGGCTCTCAATTCACATTCACTGAGCTACCCAGCTGCCCCCATATTTTTCTTTTTAAAAAAAGGATTTCATCAAAAATTAAAACATTACTTTGAAGCAAACTAATATAGAAAGCAATGTATTTTAAAATATAGATATTATTTTGGCATAATATTGACAAGACAAGTCACATATATGTATATTATTTACTCTTTAAAATGTATAATCCTAGGATTAAATTAGCAATCCTATTTTAACTCTTGGTTTGTTGCCATGGAAATGAGTCTGATGTAGGCTATTTAATATTGTGACTTCATCATCTTAAACAGGAGAAGATGAATTGTAAGCATAAGCACACATATTTTTGATGGTTATGAAAGGTACATGGATGCTTTTATATTAAGAGTGAGACCAGTTTATGTAATTTTTAAGACAATGTTTAGTGTAAGATAAAATAAATTTCATTTCACTCTGTGGTTTGAATTTCACACCTCTATTGCTTGTTTAATTCTCTAGGACTTTGATCAACATTCCAAGGAAGAACTCAACGCTAAGAACAGTAGCTCCATAAGCACTGAATGCATCAAACCAGGAACAATGGATCTGAAATTCAGCAACTCCAGGAAATATGTTTCTATCAGTGTCTCTTCCAAAGCCCAAGCTATGTCACCACACATCAAGTCAATAGATGACATTGTAGTACTTGGCATAAATCTCAGCAAATTTAACAAACCCACGCAGTTTTTCATATGTGTTACAGGAGTTTTTGTATTTTATCTAATCTATGGATATTTACAGGTAAAGAAAAAAAATAACCACATTTTCATTTATTTCTTCTGTATTGATACCACTTATTTTTATTGGATAGTATATATATGTATATGCTACAAATATGCATGTGTGTGTAGATGTTCAGTTTTACTGATAGTAAATCCAAGATAAACATTTTTTTATGTCTACATTTTACATCAGTTTTGCTGCTATTTCTAATAGGATGAGTTAATTTTACAATTCAAGAAAAGGAACATAATTATCATAAAGAATGAACCATATTTTGTATTTATTATTATTAGTAAGAGAAAATGTTATAAAATTTAATTGTAAGTAGACTACTTTATAATGTTCAAACTTCCTTTAAAGATATGGAAAGTTAAAGTAAATGTAAGTAAGGAGGTTGGCATATTTGAGTTTGTGCCCTGAGGAGTTTCCAAAACATTATTATTAATTAACAAGCCAGTCAACAAATTAGGAACTACTATGTGCCTGCCACTGTACTGTTCTAAGTCTTACGAATAAAAAGAAAAACAAAAAACAGATACCATTCACCAAAGAATTTGTAATTTAATGGGAGAGAACATTCAAACAACTGTACAAACATGTTATAAAAAGAATAAATCAGAAATAAACAGAGGGAAGGCACTAGAATTAAACTAGGAAAAACTTCCTGTAGAAAGTAGGGTTTTAACTAAGAATTGAAGAAAGCTGGGGAATCCAGAAGGCAAAGAGGAGGAGGGAGAATATTTCAGGTGTGAAGGACAGCCAGTGAAAATGTCTGGAGCCAAAAGATGATGGAGTATCTTGCTCAGTGAACAAGAAGGATGCCATTGTCATGAGATTAAAGGATACCTGGAGTATAAGGTGTGAGACTAGAAAGAATGGGGGAAGGAAGTCACCAAACAGGATTTTATATTTGATCCTAGATATGATTGGGAGCCACTGGAATTCACTGAATGAAGAGTGACATGACTGGACCTCTACTTTTAGAAAAAACACTGGCAATTTGGTGGAATAGGAAATTTGTGTCAAGCAAACCAATCAGCAGGCTATTGAAATAGTCCAGGTACAAGATGATGGGGGCCACTATCAGAATGGGGCCCATGTCAGATGAGAAAAGGGAGAATATTTGAGAGATGTTACAAAAGTAAAATAGACTGGCCTTGGCACTAGATTATGTATACAGGGTATGAAAGAGTCTAGGATGACACCTAGGTTGTAAACCTTGTATTCTCATAATAAAAAAGTTTGGAAGGGGGAGTGGTCAGGATTTGGTAAGGAAATTAATGAATTCAGCTTTGGACATAATGAATTTAAGACTACAGGACATCCAGTTGGAGATGTGAGATTGAAAATAAGTGAAGAAGCTGGGCCTAAATAAGTAGATTTAAAGAATCAATAGCATATTGCAGATAATTGAATACATCAAAACTGATGTGCCAAGTGAAATTGTATAAAAGGAAGAATGAAGAGGGCTTAGAACAGTGTAGTAAATTTATCTACATGGTGATCTAGCACAAAAGACTGATAAGCACTTACTCACTACCAGCTTTCACAAGCACTATGTTAATCACTAAAGATACAAAGATCAGAAAAATAATCTCTAACCTGAAGAATCTTATTCTTTATTAGAGAAAACAAGCTATTTATAAATAAGCAGATTAAAATAAATGCAAAGTAAATTTAAGAAGACCTTAATAGATTGAGGCACTAGAGGTGGTCATGAAAGGATTCCTATAGAAAGTAATATTTGAGCAGGTTTTTAAAAAGGGGAGGAATTCAAAGAGGTAGAATGCTGTATGAAATTGGTCAGCTGGTCCATGCAAAGGACCAAAGAGTGAGTGTCTTGTCACAGCAAAATATTTTTCTAACCTACCTTCTTAATCCTTAAGTTTTAAATTCTATTAATTTCACCATATTAAAAGGTATATCTATTGAAGAATAAAGAGAATATCATTAAAATAACCTTAGGAAAAGTTCATTTATATGTCCCATTCAAAGCCTCCTTTTTTAGTATTTCTCATATGCTTATTAAAATATACAGAACAAGAAGTTTTGATTAAAATTGACATTTAAAAGACTGCTATTATTAGAAAAAAATACATAAATAGCTTGCTATTAGTTTATGGTTGCATAATTTAAATTCCTTTTTGAGGACATTTTAACTACAAAGTCCCATTTTTACATAATGAGTTATTACATTTTTGAAGAAGAACAGAAATTGGCAATTTGAACAATTTTATTGAGGAACCATTTATTTAAAGTAACAAATATAAATAAAAAATAGCCATTTTCCTTTACCGCTTTAAATAGCATGCACAAAATTCAATGGAAGTAACTTAAAATGTTTGTAATCATAATTCAAACTATTTTTCCATTTTCATTTTTGAAATCCATATTCTTATATAAATAATATTCTTCATTTAAAGTAAAACTCTACATCTTTACTAATGATAAATAAGATAGGTTAGTTATACATAGTGATAGTGATATTTTATTTTGAATGCCAAACCATACTTTTGAGAGCTATGATTTCAGTTTATGTTCTTTCATCCAAAAGAAACCAAGACATTGTACAGATTGATGTGTACAAAAGAATTAATAGTTCCTTTGACAGTAATGCCAAAGGGCACTTTAAAATATGTTTAATAAAATTAAAGAATATAAAACTCAGAATTTTCTTGTTTAGTTTTTGTTTTGAAACAAAAGACTCTTTAATTCTCTTATTTGACTTCTTTTTTATTTCAAGCATATTTTTATTCATTTTAGGGTAATTTAAATCTTCAAAGATTCATATTTGTTAAACTTATTTCAACAGCAAAATCTCATTCTTGTAGAGGAATTTGTAAGCATAGAGTCTGGTTCAAGAAGTTTGAATTATAGAATTGTTTTAAAAATTAATTTTTAAATTTTGTCATAATAACTGTTTTGATCATGAGGAGACATGTCTAAATTTTTCACATATACATTATGAGCTTCTAAAAGTGCTTTAAAACAGCTTATTCAAGCTGGTTGAATTTTCTCCTTCCAAGGGGAATTATTTATGCTATTTGTTTAATATACAAATATTTATAAAGGCAAACTAAATCTCATTGCACATCTAAAATACTTCAATTCTCTGTTACTGGAATTCAAATCAATTAGATTTTACAGAATTCACATTTAGAAAGATACAGTTTGAGAATAATTGAGTTGAACTAATTAAGTGTCTTTTTAGGAAGTATAACAAGCTTGAGCTCACATTTATATTCTAATAAATCTAAAATAAAAAATGTTAAATCCATATCTTGGAATTTCAGAATAAAGTACCCCCTGGTTATCATTTTGGCAATTCTTTCAATTTCAGTAATCAGGTAATATTAATCCTTCAGAGGAGGCTTATCTGAGTATCAACTAACATCAGTTCCATAGAGAGTAGCTTCCTACAATATTCCTGCTGCTTTCTCTAGAGTAGGTGTCAGAGTTTATGTTTGAATGGGCTTATTAATCTGAGTTACCTGTAGAAAAAAATCTTATAGTCTCCTTTATTTGTGTTGTCACTTATTTTCTTTTATCTTTGCTTTTTTAATCTTATATCTTGAGTTGCTAGTATTTTAATTGTTTTAGGGTATTCATATTTAAACCTAATAATTTTATGTTTCTTGACAGGAGCTGATATTTTCAATGGAGGGGTTTAAGCCCTTTGGCTGGTACCTTACTTTAGTTCAATTTGGATTTTACTCTGTATTTGGACTAATAGAACTTCAGCTTATTCAGGACAAAAGGAGAAGGTATGATTTTTCCCTAGTTCAATTATGGATAAAATTTGATTTTGTTTCAGATAGTCTTAAAAGTATTTTGCATATTTGATTTGATACCCAATAATAGAAGATAAAAATTTTAATAGTTATAAACTTCAGTGATGATAGTTAGCTTTTAATTCCCTACTTTTCTATACTAATGAAACACTTTTTCAATTCTGTTGTCATTTCACTTCTTAATTTATTTGTTCTTCAATAATTTTCATAGAAATTAGTTAAGAGAATAAAATTTTTTTAGTTGCATATCTCTAATGAATATAAAAATAGAGCTAGAGTTTGACCAACAATTCATTTTGCTTTCTTAAAAAAAAATAACAATCTGTATATCTAAAGTAAAAACAAAATTTATGTTTTCAAGTTTTTCTTGATTGCTTTATTACTAGCATAATTTTATAACTATAATCATTCATGCAAATATGGAGTTGTAACTGACATAGTTAATTTATACTTTATTACTAATATAACTAGATATATCACTTAATAAATATTAGGAGAGCAGCTTTTTTCACTAGATCCTTTTTTCTTCCAAAATTATCCTTGTTTTAACTATCATGGTAGGAAATGGATTGTAGCAGTGATTATCAATATTCTTCAAATTTGTAGTGTTTTTTGTTGATTCCATATTTTAAAATCCCAAGCTCCCATATATTATTAGGGTTGATCTGAAGTTGATGAAGTGAAAATATATTACAGGTATTTTTAAGATAGTTTCAAAAATTTCTGCCCTTTTGCTTTCCATTTCTGATTGTAAAACACCATGGTATTGCTTTTTTCTCCCTTCAAAGGGTAAGAAAAAATTCTCATAGAGAATTAAATAGAGATGCTACTACTAATATTTGGAGGATAAGTTTGAAACCCATTGATTTCCTGATTGCTCATGAAATAGGAGGTAGCTGGTCCAGTTTTATTAAATAAAACATGATATGTTGAAACCTGTATGGTGAAAATCATTCTATTTCAGGTTTTAACACTTAAATTGACAAAAGAACCAATGTAACTAATTTTAGCCTTACAAATATCATTCAAAGGACTTTAAGACTTAATTTTGATAACCTTCAAATATCATCCATTTGGTTACTCACGTCCACATTGCCCAGAAAAAAAAAAAAAAAATATATATATATATATATATATTTTGGAATGTGAACTTTTGATGTCAAGATTTCAGTATAAGTGAAAAAATAGGGTATTTTTTTGGGGAGAGGAATTCATAAACTTTTTAAACAAAATAACTGCAATAGTGTACTAAAATTTTTCATTAACTGTTTCTGCAACATATGTTTTGTGGCTAAAGTATAAAACTCTTCAAAGTAGAACTTACCAGCATTTCCCTAAGTATTTGTAAAATAAGGATATTATACAATTTTAGGTATTTGTTTCTTAATTTTTTATTAAATCTGATGCTGTTCTTTGAAACAATAATATTATTTATGAATACTGTTTGTTATTTGCTTTCCTTTAACTTTCTTGTTATCCCATTTTGAAATATTTTATTATTCATCACTTTGACCAAGAGAGGCAAGAAAGAGAAGAAAGCAAAACAATCCCTTTTTATAGTTAAATATTCAGTGAAGAGTTTGAAAATATTTGCAAATTAGATTTCATGACTAAATATTTTATTAATTTATTTCACTACTTCATATCCCTTTTCGCATGTATAACTGAGAGCTGGTTATATTTTGTATTCTATTTTTCAATTTAGTTACTTTAGAAATGTAATTGCTCAACAAAAAATCATATATTCTTTAATAAAGGACATTTGTTAAGTCAATATAGGCTTTTTAAAAAGTTTCAACTAAAACATCATTTTCCCAAGAATTGAGAATTTATGAAAGCAAATGAATTGCCATATACTTTATTTTATGGGTGCTATTTGCCAATGTATAGGTCAAAAATGTTGAATTAGATGGTTTGATTATACTAATAAAATCTTGGGACTTTGATTTTCTAATTCCATATTTATTAATTCTTGGCAAAAATATTCTCTGAATCTATACATGTTCTATATCTGAAATAAACCCAAGTGAAGTTTAAAAGTAAATTATTAGAATGTTTATTTGGTTTTGCATCAACCACAATAGAACAAAAGAAATTAGAGTGACTTGAGTCATTTTTTTTCTGCACTTTGTTACATAGTTTGTGTGTGTGTATATATGTATATATATATATATATATATATATATATATATATATATATATATATAAACAAAGGTACTCTTTGTCTCCTGAAGAATAAAGCATATTTCAAGTAAATTAATTTCCTGTTTTGCTATTTATGAAACCATATTCATAAGCAATTTTTCATTAATGTTTTATTTTAAAATTAAAGTGAAAATTATTTTTTCTCAACATACATCCACAAAGTGATTCAAAGATAAAAGAATTGTAACATTAGGTTAAAAAATCTCTAGCTTAATAAATGATACTTTTCTAGCAATTCTAAGCAAAAATTAGAAAATTATTTACTAAAGCATTTTCCTTTCATGAATATCTTGAGTTGTCTCATTATTAATTTGGCCCCCAATCTTCATTTTAATGTTAATTGTGTTCCACAGGATACCAGGAAAAACCTATATGATAATAGCTTTTCTAACCGTGGGTACTATGGGTTTGTCAAACACTTCCCTAGGCTACCTGAATTACCCCACCCAAGTCATCTTCAAGTGCTGCAAATTGATTCCAGTTATGCTAGGAGGAGTTTTTATTCAAGGTAATGATTGATTTTTAATATTCCTTAAAGCTAATTAAAGATTGTCCATTACAGTTTTTTTTAATAGCATCTAACACTAGGAAAAGCATTTCTCTGCCATTAAAAAGTAGTAAGTGCTCATTTTCAATCATTAAATTATAACTAGTATATTACAAAACTAACAAAGATTAAAACAAAATATGATTGTATACTTTGTTCTCTGAAGTATTTGACATATCTCTTGAAATGCTTAACCTAGATGCAGGAAGAGTATTAGGGTTTATCTCGTTTTTCCTAAATTTAAAAATTCCTTTGGTGGTGGTATGTTTTTTGTTAAATTATATGAGAGAATTTATATTCATTGTCTTGACTTTTAGTTTTTGCTGATTATTTTTAAAACACTCTTTGACAAGGAAAGCCAATTACCAAACAAATAAGAATGGCTCAGAATTGAAATTTAGAAGAATGCAATCAGACTGACTCCTTTCATTCTCTTGCTTTTGAACAATTCCTTTTTATTCTTCTCTTAAGTAATATTGTATTTATTTGCATTTTTTCAAGTTGGTAGTAAAAAGAAGAGAGATTAGGAGAGACTTCTACTCTTTCAGTTAAAGGATAATAAATGGAGTCAAAACTATTTTATCTTTCCTGATGGATTGGGGACATCTCATGAATGTTCAGAATACATTCCTATTTTCTTTTGAAATTCACCACTCTTTAGCAAAACCTTGAAGACACTATGTAAACCTTACTTATCCTATCCTGTATTCCTTCACCCTCCCTCTCTCAGTGATTCCCCCTCCTTGATGCTAAAAATGGACAAGATACATACATAAGCAAAGAATTAGCCCACCATGCATGTTGGGAGCTAAGATCACCAGTAAAGGACTCTCAGCTTGCCCAAACCATCCAAACATACAAAACTAAAAAATAAAGCACCTCCAAACAAAGGAAAGCAGCCTACATAGTATATCAAAAGATTTATGTGGAAAATTTTATTAAATGCAAAGCAAAAGCTATAGTAAGTATGTATGCATACAGCAGGCTTGTCTGATATTTATGAACTCTTGTTCCATATAGGAAAGCGTTATAATATTGCAGATGTGTCCGCTGCAGTGTGTATGAGTCTCGGCCTAATATGGTTTACTCTGGCTGACAGTACAGTTGCACCAAATTTCAACTTGACAGGTAAAGAAATTCTTACTTCTTAATCATTTTTGCCTTTGCATAACAAGACTTCTTTACATTTTATAAGAAATTTAGTTAATGGCCTGATACAAGTTCAGAACAATAATCCACATGATTCTGATATAAGCTTGTCATATGCTCTGTATGAAGACTTAGATTAGGAAGATCATTGGAAATAATGTAATTCTTTCAGTGGCCTTTGGATTCTGATCCCATGTGAGCCATAGTCTTGCCTCATGATCCTTGATATTTCTGTAGAACTTTAAAGTTTGTAAATCATTTTCCATACATTATCTCATTTGAACTGAACAAGAATCTTGCAAGGTAGTTACCAAGGGTAGGTATCATCTCCATTGTTCAGAGGAGAAAGTTGACCTCAGAAGTCCAGTGACTTTGTCACTTAGCTACTTAGTGTTGTGGATTCAAGCTGAGGTCATTCTGACTCCTCCTCCAGCAACCAGTACATTACATGCTGCCCATAACTATTGATTATATAATCAGTTACTTTTTATAGGTGGGAGTGGCTGTTTTTGTGTGTTCATGCATAAACAGAGAATAACTAGAAACAAATACAAAGGTACTGTTATGGTACTGATTTCCTTTCCTCTCTTGATTTAATACAAATTCTTTAAATGTGCACTTTGTCAAGGACATGTCTATTTATATCTTACTAGTTTGCCTAAGAATGCGAAAATATATTAGAAGATTAAATAGAGTAAAAATGCCTTGCTATCTCATACATATAATAAAACTTAAATGCATTTAGAATTTTCATCAGATGAATGATTTTTCCTTTATTATGTATGCTATGTGTGGAATTCAGTAAATTGGGCTTATAATTTCTTTTAAAAGAATTAGGAATGAATACTATTTTATTTAGTTTTTTAGTCATTTCTGACTCTTCATGACCTGATTTTGGAGTTTTCTTCACAAATACATTGAAGTGGTTTGCCATATCCTTGTATAGTTCATTTTACAGATGTGGAAACTGAGGTAAATAGGGTTAAGTACCTTGCCCTAAGTGATATAGCTAATAAGTGTCTGAGGCCAGATTTGAACTCGAGAAGATGATTCTTCCTGACTTCAGGGCTGGCACTCTATCCACTGGGCCACTTAGCTGCAATAGATAGATAGATAGATAGATAGATAGATAGATAGATAGATAGATAGATAGATAGATAGATAGATAGATAGATAGATAGATAGATAGATAGATAATATATCACTATTCTGAATACCTATTTAGAAACAGATCTTTTGTTATTTACATATGTATGTGTGTATATATATATGTGTGTAAATGTATATACACATAGATATACATATACTTTTTAAGAAAACATATATCTTTTTTCCTAAAAGTGATAATCTCCAAAATCTCATTTGGGTTTTAAGAATGATATAAAATAATTCAAATGTCATTTTGTATTAATTTGGGCATTTTATTATATTTTTGTTGCCTTTAAAGGAAAGCATTGAATGTTAGATTTTTGCTAATAGAATGTATGAAACATCTTTCCCATAAATGCTAGAACTTTGGCCTCAAAAATTTATATACCTGGCAGGAATAAGAGTTCACAGCCAAGGCTGCTCACAGAACCCCAAAAGAAAAAGGATGGATTGATAATATAGCTACATTTAAGCATCATGGCCTCGTTGTGGGAATCATGTGTGGGAGTCTGGTAATGAGTGATTGAATATGAAGGCCATTGTAGCCCTGAAGAGAGAGAGTTAGCCTGTCAGGGAGATTAGCAGCTAGAGAAAAGAGAGTGAGATAAGGAGTACAGGAAAGATTGGAGCCAGCCTGCCCAAGAAGGACCGAACAGAAGAATCAAGGCACCATGACTGGGGGCTAAGATCTTCCTTTATTATGACAAACCAAAAGACTTTTATAGAGAGTAAAATATCAAGCATTACAACATTCTTAGGGGGTAGTACTTTCTCACAGGATAATGTTTATGAAAATGACTTCACACATGTACCTTAACAAGGTTGCTATTACAGGCATAAGTTGAGAAACTGATTGCTAATCTGTTCTTGGGGAAAGGAAGGTTTTGTACTTTTAGTTATGATGTTTACATGCCTGTTACATGATGTTGCTCTTTAGAGTGAGGGGGGACTCAGGGTTTAATGATGGTCTTTGGCTGAGAGCAACAGTGCCTTTGTGTGAGAAATTGGAAACTTGCCAGCAGTCTCAGGCAAGCATGGCTCCTTTCCTCAGTGGGCTTGATCTACCTGACTTCCTCCTATACCTTGTCATAAAATACTAAAATTGAACCTCAAAGGAATAACAATATAGGCAAAAACTTTAATGATACAACCAATAAAAAAGTAGTTTATTTCTTTACGGTCTATGAATTATTTAATCAATTTCATTATCTTTTTTTTATCAACATTCAAAAAAGTCTCTTGGCTTATTGTTGACTAAATTGCTTACTTGAATGGAAATGTTGCCAGTTTAGGATCAGAATGTATAGACTCCAAATAACCCAAAGTAATTGTGAATTACCCCAAGAGCTAGAGAACCAATACTTTGTCCACTCTAAAAATCTTATTATTTGAATCATTTTTGTGATAACTTCTCATTACTCCATAAAACTCATTACTCTATAAAGGACATGATTTCAGGTCTAATACAAGGCATGCTTATTATTGTAAGATCGGTTTTCTTATATGACTCTTAAACCAGATGGAAAAGGAAATTACATGTGAGATTTAAATAGACATGACATGGCAAGACTATTTTCTCTTTATGTGAGGATTCAAGTTCAAAGACAAGTTTAAGACCTGACATCTTATTGTGTTTCTTATAATTAAATAAGGCGACTTTTTTCTTTACTTTTACTTTCTTGAAGGTGTGGTCCTTATTTCCCTTGCCTTATGTGCAGATGCTGTTATAGGAAATGTACAGGAAAAAGCTATGAAGATGCATAATGCTTCCAATTCAGAAATGGTAAATATGAACTCAAACACACTGTTGTAATTTTCACATTTAAAAACTCAAATATAAGAACTTATCTTGTTTTATGTAATAGTTATCTTCCTGAAAACTTGTTGAATTTCGTTTTTGGTAGATCAGATCACTTTAAATGAACTAGGAAACTAGGCATTTTAAAGGAACTCAAGAAAGTTCTTTTGTAAAGAAAAAAAGTACATTGTAAACAATCTTCTCCTATCTAATCTCTCTTACTGAAAAACTATTTATTACATTGTCTTAAAGCAAACTCCTAGAGTACATAAATGTTTCTCTTTGGAAAATCATGTTTGGATTTGTAAGTGCTATTTTTTCTTACTTCTAAAACATAGTATTTATTTCTTTTTTTATAGCTTGAGAAATAAAATTGATATGTTTGCTTATGCCATGTAAGTGAAAGAGAGTATGCTTTGTGGCAAGATCACTGGACTAAGACTCAAGACACTTGAGTTCTGATTTCTGGCTTCACTATTAAGCTGCTGTGTATTTGGATATATATTTGGATATGACATTGGAACTCTTCATTTATCTTTCTTAGCTGGAAATTTTAGAGGATAATTCTGTAGCCTCACAAGCTCACAAGGTATTTATTTGTGAGAATATATACTATCTCTATTGAAAAGTATAATCATGTAAACATAAAATATATAAAGAATACTTTGACTTTTAAGAGTAGAAAATACTAAAAATACTGAAAAGTCATATTGCAATTATACACGTGTTCAACAGAAATCCTAGGATTGGGATCATCAGGTTTTACAATAAAATGAGATCCTGTCTGTCTCCTTTAATTTCAGATGCCTTCTTTTCCAGAATTGAGGTTCTAATTTAGAAGGATGTATGAAATCTGTCTCTTCTCTCTTTACACTCATAGAAAAGAGCTTCTTTCAGCTACCCAGTATATGAAGCTACTTTTAGAAATTATGAGTACTTACACTTGGGAGAAAAAAACCTTTGATGTATGTAATGTGTAACCTAAACTTATCCCTAAACTACAAGTTAACTATTTTTAACTGAAAAATGAATGGTGCATATTTGGGAGAGCAGGAAGGGAAAAATAATAAATGTTTACATACAGTCATATAATACAGAATATTATGTTTGTTATAAGTGAATTTTTATAAACATATGGTCAGATGAAGGAAGTTGTATCCAATTTAAAAGCCCCCAAATCTCCCAATTGCAAAACAAATTTAGACTCAGAAACCAGGCAGTCATGTAAAAGCTCATGTTAGGTATAAATCTTAACTGTACTCTATCATGTAAAATGAACCAATTATAAAAATATTGCTGGTAAAAAATAAATACATTTTGCTCAAGTATTTCCCTCTCATTATACTAAGAAGCAATTTAATATTTCAGGGAGTGAGGGGAGATTGGAATCAGAGTGCCTAGGTTCAAATCTTTACTTGAGGCAAGTCCATTAACCCTTATGGAC
Organism: Monodelphis domestica; assembly: GCF_027887165.1. Taxonomy (NCBI): domain Eukaryota; kingdom Metazoa; phylum Chordata; class Mammalia; order Didelphimorphia; family Didelphidae; genus Monodelphis; species Monodelphis domestica. The sequence continues at coordinate 200,463,683 of NC_077229.1, read as the reverse complement.
TTTGCTCTACAATCTCTTCCAGCTCAAAAATCTATAATCCAATAAAGAAATTTTAGAAATTAAAAATTTATCAGAATTAATCATGACTGGAAAATTCTACATCATTAATTTTTAATTTACTCTGGCAATTTCTAGAGGTGACACTGAATTTTATCTTACAGAACTCCATTTTTAGATAGTGATTTTTAAAATTATATTTTAAATACATTTATAAAGATCTTGAAGCATACATATACAAATATATATGCTCCTTATTCTTATTAAGCAGATCAAAGAGGAAATAATATTCTTTTACTCTTCCAAGTGCAAATGAACACTGATGAGAAAAGAACCCTCCAGTAATTGAGAATTACAATGACAATTACAGCCACCTGGTCTCAGATACTTACTGTCTGTGAGACCCTTAAGTCAGTCACTTAACTCTGTTTGCCTCAATTTCCTTATCTATAAAATGAGTTTAAGAAGTAAATGGCAAATCACTTCAGTATCTTTGCCAAGAAAACCCCAAATTGGTTCACAAAGAATCAGACACAACTAAAATGTTTGAATAGCAAAAAGAAAAAAAATGACAAATGAAGAATTTGCATTTGGCCCTAAAGACAATACGAAGCCATTGGATCTTATTAGGGAAGCAACATGGTCAAGTGTGTGCTTTGGACTATCACTTTGGTAGCTATGTGAAATATGGATGGATTAGAGAGGAAAGAGATAAAAAAGAGAGGCAAGTTTACAAGGCTATTACAATAGTCCAGCCCAGAGGTTGTGGTGATGCTAATGATGATAACTATGATTTATGTAGTACCTACTATGTGCCAGGCACTTTAAGGGGAGGAGGGTGAATATAAGAAGAGAGTTGGGCAGATATAGGATATGTTAAGGGGAGTAGAACAAAAAAGATTAGGCACTGTTGTTAAGGAGAAGAGAGAAAGCATGAGGAGCTGTGAGTGACTTCAATAGTCACAAGTACATACTTATCAGAAATTAGGAAGTTAGGAAGAAAGATTCAGAGACAGAAATAATAAATTTCCTTTGGACATAGTTTGAGATACCTGTAAGACATCCAGTGAAAATATTGCATAGCAATTGACAGTTGGTAACATGGGACCAATAAATAGATCTGAACCTATTAGACCTAATGAAGTCACTGAGAGAAGGATACTGGAGAAGAAGGCCCAGTACAGAGCCTTGGGGCCATAACTATGGTTTCTTGTAATAAGAAGAAATGTAATGATCCTGCAAAGAAGAATGAAGGCAAGTCAGATAGGGAATAGGAGAACCCTGGAAGAACATCATGAAAAAACAAAGAGAAGGGACTTTCTCAGGAGAGCATAGCTAACTCTATCAGATTTTTCAGGGAGGTCAAGAATGAAGATTAATAAAATGCCTCTGGAATTGTCAACTAAAAGATCTTGGTAACTTTGGAAAATGAGTTTCAGTTGAATGATGAGGTTAGAAGCCAAACATCTAGGAGTTGAGAAGTGAATAACTGAAGAGGAAGTAGAAACAAGTAGAGACAGATTCTTGCAGCTATTTAGTTTGAGAAAGGGAGGAAAGATATAGGATAAGAGAGGGTTTCATTAAATGTTGTTAAAACTTGATTTATAACTTCCATTTGAAGGCATTCATATTCTTTATTTATTATCATACTTATTTCACATAAATGGGACCAACATAATAATGAAAAGAAAAATTTCAAATAACTTTTGATAATGTAGGCAAGTTCAAAAAAATACAGTAGAAAAGATTTCTTTCAGACTAGTGTTCTGAAGAATAATAATAGAAAATCAGGAAGTTCAGAGGTAAAGGTGGTTCCCATAAGATATTGTATCAAGGCACAGCATAGAATGGGCCTGTTTTTGTGCAAAATAGAAAATTGTAATGTATTTTGATTTTGATAAAAATTAATCTATGTACCAACAGCAACAGAGACATAATCATTAAAACTTTACTTAATCAGAGTTAGTAGCTTGTTCTTAGTACTGAAGTGAATTGGATGATTAACCCCATTAGAAATTACTTTAGAAAATAATCAGAGCTTATAAAATTAAGTGCTTTATCATAATGAGCAATATGGGATTTCAAAAGTTGAACAAAGCCCAGAAGCTCTTCATAGTTTTCTAGTGAACTGTCACCAGCTTTTACAATCTCCATATTCTCCAACTACTACCTGGAGAGAGATACAAAGAATTAAGCATTTGCTATCTTGTTAGCATATTTCAATACTAAAAAGAGAGTGAAGTACAAATTGCAACAGAATTGACCATACACAAATAATTGAAAAAATTCATAATTGAGAAAGCATACAGAAGTCTTAGATTGGAAGGATGAAATGATTTTAAATAAATGATAGATCCAGTTGGAGCTTTAATTTATATTGGCTCGAAGACAAAATAATGACCAAATCCATTAGTGTGAGCCAGAGAATAAACACATTAAATGAGATTCTTCAAATAGATTTTGAAGGAACCATAAATTAGTTAAGTACAGTATAAAACAACTCCCAGTAGCCCACAAAGTATTTCCAGAATGAAAATAAATTTATTTGCAAGTGACAACCACAACCCTTTAACCAACTTATATAGTTAATTGGTTGATTCATTTTGAAATTAATTTGAAAGATGAGTCAGCCAACATTTATTAAGTGCCTACCATGTGCCAGGCACTATGCTAAGAACTGGGGGTGAAAAGAAAGGCACAAATAAGCAAAATCCCTGCAATCAAGGAACTTACAATCCAATTAGAGCATGTGAACAACATAAGATAATGAACAGGGGATATTGGAGGGAGTCTCAGGGGCATGGGACACTAAGCTAAAGAAGGACCAGGTAAGCCTCCTTGCAGAAAGTGGGAATTTAGCTGAATCTTGAAAGAATCAAGGGAAGTCAAGAGATGGAGATGAAGAGGAGTGTTCCAAGCATAGGAGTCAGCTGGCAAAAGCAATGAAGCCAGTGTCACTGGATCACAGAATATGTGTAAGTGAGGGGAGTAGATATAAGAAGACTGGAAAGGTGGGAATAGGCCAACTCCGAAAGGACTTTTACACTCAAGATTTATTTTATATTGGATCCTGGATGTAATAGGAGACCACTGGAGTTTATTGAATAAACAGATGATGTGGTCAGACCTGCATTTTAGGAAGAACATTTTAATTGCTGAATGAAGGAGGGACGGGAGCTGGAGTGTAGTGAGATGAGACAAGGGAGACAAACCACCAGACTGTTGTAAAGGTCCAGGACTGAGATGACAAGGGCTTGCACAAGCATGGTGATGGTCTCAGATGAGAAGATGCCATGTAGGAGAAATATTAAAAAGGTACACATGACAAGACAACTATTGATTGGATAATGGCAAGGGCAAGGGTGGATGTTACTGAGAGAGGAACTGGTTGAGGATGACACTGAGATTGTAATTTGGGTGACTGGGAAGATGGTGTTATTCTCAACAGTAAGAGTGGTTATGAAGAGGAGTTCCTGGTGGAAAACAATGAATTCCATTTTGAACCTGTTGAATTTAAGATGTTTATAGGACATCTGACTCAAGATGACTAAAAACTAATTGGAGATAATAACCGTAATACTAATGCTAGCTAATGTTTATATAGTACTAACAATGGAACAGGCGTGTGCTAAGCACTTCATAATTATTATCTCATTTGATCTTGACAATAATATCCTAAGAGGTATATGCTGTTATTCCTATTTTATATATGAGGAAACTGAGGCAAACAGGTTAAGTGACTTATCTAGTGTCACACAGCTAATGAATGTCTGAGGCTGGATTTGAATTCAAATTTTCCTGACTCCTAGTCCAGTGCTCTGTCCACTGTGTCAAATAGCTACCAATATTCAAGATGCACAACTGGAAGCCAGCAGTAAAGTGAAGACTGGACAAGTAGATTTAAGAGTGATTTTAATAGAGCTTATCATTGAAACAGTGGGAACTGATGAGATGACCAGGGGACAGGAGGAGAAGACACAGAAAAGAGCTTTGGGGAGTCCCTACTTTTGCCAGATTTTACATGGATGAACATCCAGCAAAGGAGACAGAGATAGTGCAATTAGATAACATTGCTAATTGCTAATTGTTGGACCAGACCAATGAAAATTTCCCAGTGTTTGCCTATTGTACTTTGCAAACAATAGATAGGAGCCCAATAAATATTGAATTAAGTTTAAGCTAGTTTTCACTGTTAAGAACCATAACTGTTGAACCATTCTAATCTGTGCTGCTTGTATTACCAAATCTGAGCCGTATATGACTTTAAAATGTTCTGGTTTTAATGGTATTAGATATGGAAATAAAAGAAATTGTAGATAGAATACTGTTTTTTTTTCTTTTATAACCCTTACCTTCCACATTAGAATCAATACTATGTATTGGTTCCAAGGCAGAAGAGTGGTAAGGGCTAGGCAATGGGGGTTAAGTGACTTGCCCAGGGTCACACAGCTAGGAAGTATCTGAGGACCTCCTCTCTGTTGGCCTGGTTCTTAATTCATTGAGCTACCCAGCTGCTCCCCAGAATACTAATCTTAAACAGCGTGACATAATGGAGAGAGCATGGATCTGCAAATAGGGAGATCTTATTTCTTCTGATTGGATATATGACCTTGAGCAAATTGCTTACCCTCTCTTAGCCTGTGACTCATCAATCTCTAATATAGGAGTTACACCATTTTAACCCCAAATTCCCTCCTAGATCTAATTTTTTAAAATAAATTACTTGTGAGGACATACAGGGTAGTACAAAGATGGCTTTTATGGAAATAAAAGCCAAAGAGAACTGGTGTCCAATAAATGTAGTTTTGAAATTATACACATAAACCACTAAACAGCATATGTGCTTTGACCCAAATATATCATTGGTAGGCCTATACAGATAGATATTTATGGCATTTTTTATGACAAAAAAACCCCAGAAACTGAGAATACCAATCACTTGAGGAATAGCTTAACAAACTGTGATGTGAATGGAATGGAATACTAAGGCACTTTAGCAAAAGAAGAAACTGCTAGTTTCAAAAAAATATGAAAAGACTTTTAATAACTGAGGCAGAGTGAAGTGAACAGAACCAGAACAATATGTAAACATTAATATTATAGAAACCATTGATTTTTAAATACTTAAAAACTCTGATAAACTAAATGATCAACCATGATTCAATAGACTTGATGAACTTTGCCAATTTCATGACAAATATGATTGACCTAATATATAGAATAAGAAATACATTTTTAGGTATGACTAATTTGGGAATTTATTTTTCATGAATTATGTGATGCTGGAGTTCTATTTTCCTTTCTTCTTTATACTTCCTGTTCCCCTTCAATCCTTTCTTCCTTCCTTTTTTTATTCCTTCTATCCTTCATCCCCCTCTTTCATCCTTCTTTCCTTTCCTCTCTTCCTCCTTCCCTTTCCTTCCTATTTTTTCTTTTTCCCCTCTTCCTCTCTTTCCTTCTTCTCTCCTTCCTCTCCTTTACCTCCCTCCCTTCCTTTTTTCTTTTCAGTAAATGGATGAGTATGGGAGGAATAAAAAATGATATGACCATGGGATGATAGATTTATAATTTGGAAGATACTTTAGAATTCATCTAGAACAACTTAATCTTACAGATGAGAACACTTAATTAGTGAGGTCAAGTGACAAAGCCCAGTGTTCTAATATATTATTATGCTATCTACAAGGATGTCTCAAAGTAATACCCTGGTCAGAACAGGAGAGTATTGGGGGAACTGCTTTTACCAGGATGGTGACTAAGTTTCTGTGGAGTTTGACACCCTAGGCCAAGTACCTGAAGCTATAGTTTTCTGCCACTTTCCCAACCTCTTCTCACAGACCCTGAATAATTTACAGGGACTGGACAGCTTTAAGTAGTCCCCTTGTGGAATCAATCAATAGATTCCTTTTTAAAACTCTAGTCAGAAGCAATTCTAGATCATCACCACCCTTTCTTCAAATAAGGTATTCTTGGCCAGAAGGGAATTGAATAGGTAAACAATACCCAGTGGCATAATATTTGAGATTGTTAGGGGCAGATAAACCTTGGGTAGGTTGATGGAGGAATAGAGAAGTTTATATATTAAGTGTGCCATGCAATGCTTTGCTATTTTCTTTTAGAAAGATTAAAATTGGGCATGTGTATTATATATTGCTGGGAAGTTTTTTACATTTTTGTGTCCTATTACAAAATGTCTTCTAATCCAATAGCTGTTTCAGATATTAGCAATAAATACATATAAGAGAATATACTTCAGGGTTTTGTATATTTTTATTTTGTCTGTAAGGTTATAAACAGTTACCATCAGCCATCATTTTTAGTATGTTAATCTATACAGTAGCATTGATGTTAGCTTTAAAATGTTTTGTGCTGTAGATTTGATTGAATAAATTAATTGAGCCACATATTAAAAGGCCTTAATTACCTACCTTTGGTGTGATAGTTATTAACACTAGGTAATTTTTTTTTACCACTTTATTTCATCCATTCCAGGTTTTATATTCCTATTCAATAGGTTTTGTGTACATTTTATTGGGATTGACATGCACTACTGGATTAAGCCCTGCAGTAGCATTTTGTTCAAAGGTAATGCTAGTTAATCACTTTTTAAACAAACATCTGCCACTAAATAGTTTTCTATATGCTTTTAAAGCTCCCCTTGTTTGAAAAGACAGGTACAGTGTAATTTAGAAAGTCTTTTAATTTATCCTTACAGTGATCTATGTCAGGACATCAGAAATTTATTTTGCATGATTTCTATTTTAATGTGTTTGTCCTTGCTACAACTAGCAAATTAATTTTTTTAAATCACTATGCCAAAGTTGTAGATTTTTAATTTCATTATAATTTTCCATTATTTAATCAAAATTAAATAAGAATCTTTGCTTGAATGCATTGTTGAACAGCTTATTATTGCTCAAGCAGTTGATTAAAATCTGTATTTTATTTCATCTTGTAATACCTCAGGGTTTGTTTTGCATTTTCCTAACAGGTTTTTTGTTGTTGCAGCATCCAGTACAGACGTATGGTTATGCATTCCTTTTCTCCCTTACTGGGTATTTTGGAATCTCCTTTGTTCTGGCTTTGATTAAAATTTTCGGTGCTCTTCTTGCTGTAACAGGTAAGGCTAGTGGATATGCTTGATTCTTTAATATGAGCATGTTAACATGTATCTAAATGTTATTCTTTAAGAGCAGGAGTAGCATCCACTTTTCAGTAGCAAAAAAGAAAAAAAAAATAATTCCACTGACTTTTGAGTGATTTGCATATGTTCTTGATTCAGCTTTTTAAAGGAAGCTATATTTGCTTTTTATATAATTCATTTGTTTTAAAAATCTTACCATATTTGAAAATATATAAATTATCATAACAACAGACCCAAAAGAGCCTAAAAACTTGTTTAGTCAGTATTCACTTTATTTGACTATAGTTTCTGAGTACAACACTAATATAAAATATAACCCCATTTATAAAATTGCACAGAACCTGGTGATTATGGTTTGCATAACCTTATAGAATGGGGAAAAGGAGTAGAGAGGAAAATTTTTTTAAATAAACCCTGGGCCAAAGACCCAAATAAGCAAAATTATTCTGAGATCAATTAAAAATGGAACTGGAAGGAAGATAGCAAAGTGACAAAAGTTAGAAAAGATCTGCAAATAAATTCTTTTCCCCATCCAGAGGAGTGAAACCATTGTATTTGAACTTTTGCTATCATGGACTCATCAGTCAATCAGTGATGTGCATTTAGAGAAAATGGAAATAAAAGGAACATAGCTCTAGAGCTGGAAGGGATCTCAGAAGTTATAGAGTTCTAAACTTCTCATTTTATAAATGAGGAAACTGAGACTCAAAAAATGGTTAAGTGACTTATAATAAATCATATAAATATATCACTATATATTTATTACATGTATGCTTGTACATGTAATAAATATATCAATAAATATTACATGTAGGTAATTAACAGGCAGATTTGGAATATAAGTTCTCTGATTCCAGACATAGCATTTTTTCCAATGTACAATTCTATACACATACACAAAAAAAGAAAGGTTGAACAAACAGCAGTTTTGAGGGATTAATTCTCAAAGTATCTGAAAGCAAGTATGATACCAGCATTTAGCACAGTGCCTGACACATAGTATGTACTTTGTAAATGCCCTGACTTGATCAAGTACATGAGGGGAAAATCTTGGACCTCCCCCATAAAGAGTATTGGAGAAAACATCAGTAATTACTCCCATATATACAGTATTGTTATGATAATGATAAATAAATCTCTACATACATCAGATTCATGTTTGATGAGATAATAGAAAGAAACAGACAGACTTTCTTGAGTAATATTCCAGAGACCATGTCTTTTTCATGGCAAAGTTGACTTAAGTATAAAATAAAAGATATTATAGTGTTTATTATTTGTTGACTACAAATAAAAGTGTGTAACTTGGTAGAATAGTCACCGTAAAGGCTTTCCTCCTACAAAGTCATATGTGTATGTCAAATTTATCCAAAATTCCTTGAAAAATAACAACTAAAATCTTGTCCATAGACTGATCATTAATAGCAAGCAAGACATAAAACAGAAAAAGATGCTTGCCATATGTATTAAACACTTTCTTTAGGGAGATACAATGCCAAGAGATTCCTCTAGACAGTGATGTCCTACAAATGTGATGATAATGTGATGATTGCATCAAAGTCTAGAACACTGCAAAGCTTTCTTAGTTATATCTATAATCTCTTAGAAGAGTTTTACCTAACTGTCCATATCAGAAAAAAAACAAATAGGTTAAAAATGCCTTTTGTCTTCTCTAACATTCATTTAAATGGAAAGCTATAGTGCTTGTGTATGTGTGTGTGTGTATGTGTGTATGTGTGTGTGTGTGTGTGTGAGAGAGAGAGAGAGAGAGAGAGAGAGAGAGAGAGAGAGAGAGAGAGAGAGAGAAATAAGGTTCAGCATTAAATATAAGGGGGAGTAGGTTGTTTACCTTTGGAAAATTGCAGAAGTTTTACCCTAAACTTCACCCTGACATAAATCCTATTTTTTTAAATATCTGTATCCTTAAAGTGACATCATACAGCTGCACATTATTGAATACTATGGTCTCTGATTAATTCAAAATAAGACTTATGTAAAAAAGGCAGTGGTGGGATGCAGTTAAGTACATGAGCAGAAAGAGACCTTTTATAAACAAGGAATTATGGAGGAGTACTAGAATAAAGGATACCAGCATAGAAATATATGATCAAATAAAAGATGTGCTGATCATGTGGGAACAGAGCATAAATTAGGTAGCCTTCTCACTACATAGGTATCCTCATAATGTCAAGAAAACCCAAAGAAAATCACAAGTAGCATGTTTATCTGACCTTCAGTGATAAACATACAGTATAACTTGGGCAGAGTTGCACTGGATAGGCAGGCATGGTGAATTGCAATATGTCTAATCAAAAGATGAGATCATAAACCCCTGCGTTTTTTTTTTCTTCATAATGAGCTTAGCAATATTGGGTCTAAAATTTTTGAAACTGTTAAAATTCCTTTCTTATCCACATATGATGCAGTAATGAAAGATGCACATGTGTATAACATATATGGAAGGAAAATAATATAAATGTGTGTATTGATATATTTTCACATACATATCCACTGATATATATATATATATATATATATATATAATATACACATACCTATGCAGCCTCATCAAAAAGACCTACTTAATAATTAAGTAAAAAAGTTAGGCTTTCATTAGTTTATTTCTACAGCTTTGTTTTCCTTTTAATTCAGTAAAGTAATATTTAACCAAGCTTAAAAATATAACATTTCATGTGTGAGAATTTTAAGGTTTGACTTTAATAAGAACTTTCTTAGGTTTTCTCTCCCTGATCTTAAATTTTAATTAGTCCTTTAAAAATACAAAAATTGGAATGTGTTTATTTACTTTCTGTGAAACAGTATTCCCTTGTTTCTTGCATTTCTTTCCATTCTTCTATTGAGTGTGAGGACTGATGAAAATGTTTAATGAAAATTGTATTTCTGTTAGGAAAATGAGAACTTATCAAACTTAATTGGAAAAAAGAACAAAAGGCATTTAACTTAGAAAATAGTTATAAATATTTTAATTAATAACTGATTTGGTGAAACAGAAATAATACTAATTAAAAAACTGAAGTAATTTAAAGTGTTTTTAAATTATTCATCTGTAAACTCAATTTTCTAATTAAAACTATGCTTTTTTATTTTGCTTTTTCCATATAATGGAAAAAATCTTTTTCTAATATACATAAATTCAGACAATGTTACAAAACATTATTTAGCTTTAAAATAAGTAATGATTAGATGCATACCATGAATAGGCAAGGAATACTCTGCAATTATACATTTTATGCAGAATTATCATTTTGAAAATTTTAAGGTACAAAATGTTGCTGAGAAATGTCTTATAGTGAAATAGTTGGGCACTCTGCTTAAAATTCATAGAAAATGTTTTATTTGCTTTTAAAACTTTTGAATACATATTTGCCTACATTGTTGAATACTGACTTGTCATCCTATTCAGTAAACTTTTATATAAAGTACCTATTATATGCAGAATAAAAAGGTAGGAGTTAGGAAAGATGCAAAGTTTAGGAAAGAGAAAATCCCTGCCTTCATGTTACCTAAAGATTAATAGAGAGATATAAAGCTTTACAATATATAACAGTTGAATTTAGCATTGTGTTGCCAAGAATTGGTTATAAGTATGTAAATGAGGTTCAAATAAGTGCTATGTGGGCAAAGCAAAAAAGTCGTTACCTACTTGGGAAATTTTAGACTTCCTAGAAGGGGTAGCATTTTTGTTAAAAAGTTGGTGTGTTGCACCAGGCTTAATAGCTGACCTGGAGGGTTTAAATTTGTCAGCTTCTTCCTCTGTCATTAATGTCAGTACTCCAGTATTTTGCCAATGAAGACTCATGAGCTGCTTCATCCAATGAGTGGCAAAGGATTAGCTGCCAGCTATCACTTTCCAAGACAGCCTTGAATTTTTGGTGATAAAATGGTCTCAGTGCAAGTGATATTAAATAATACCAGTGATCAGAAGATTGAGAATATCTACCTCTCTGATCAGAAGCTGCCTTCAGGCATGCTGATACATATGTTTAGCCCAATGGGTAAATAATAATTATAAATTAAGATTTTACAGTGTGGTAGATGTTTAACAACTTAAAAGATAAAATTGAAATAGAAAATACTGTGCTTACTCTGTTGAATAGTGATAGACCTCACTTTTGTTCATTTTAATTTTCATCTGCATCTCTGAACCTTAAATTTTCTCTACTCTTAAATACTAAATCATGCTTCTCAGAAACCATTCAGTTTTCATTAACCCATAGAAAATGAGATATAAGGAGTGATGAAAATAGACCCAAATACCTCTCAAAAGACCATTCTAGTAGTTTCCTATGTTTGCCTTTCATATATGCCCCGTTTTAATCTATATCCTGGCAGGGTAAGAAACAGTCTAGCTTACAATGCCCTTCATCCTCTCTCATTTTTTCATTTTGTGAAGTGAAAAGAAGATATTAGGAGAAAGGAAAGCTGCCATTATGGACCTCTGGCTACCATCTTACCCATATTTTTCATTTCATTTTAATAGTATAGCACTTATTATTTTAAAGAATTTTGAAATTCAGTTACTTTTAAGAAGTAAAATTATGGTGTCTTTTATCATGACATACACTTGAAACATTCACATTCAACTTCTGTTTATTTTATAACTTCAGCTAATGTGGTCTTAATTGGTGAAGGTAGAAAAAACTATAAATGTATGTGATAATTGTATAATAAAGACAGTGAGACACTCCTGAAAGAAAGTTGGTGTGTTGGTCAACCCAGTATGATCAAAAACTTAGAAAATAGCTAAATATCAAGAGCATAGAGGACACGGAGAGGAGTGATATTAGTTAAGACCAGAAATGAAAGGTGGTCCTGAGTTGAAGATATCCTTAATTGCCAAGCAAAGCAGTATGGTGGCAAATGTTAGGGAGGAATTTGATGATATTTAAGCAAGAGGAAAAGCATAAAAGAAATATGATTGGCAGTATAGGATGATTTCTAGAGGGAAGTAAATAGAGAAAGAACTAGAATAAAATAGGAACATCCTGTGGGAGACTCTTCAAATAATCCAGGTAGATAGTAATAAGAAACTGTGTTAGTGTGATAGTATTTGCAACAAAGAAGAGAGTATAGGTATAAGAGATACAGCAGAATCAGAAGTCAAAAGACTTGAACACTAGTAGAGAATGAATGGTGCAGGGAAAAGAAAGTAATATTGATATTTCAAACATGAAAGACTGGTTGACAATGATACCACTAAAGAAATAGTCAGATCTGAAGAAGACAGGTTTGGGATGTGAACTATTATAAGTCCAAATTTAAACTATGCTGAATTTGAGGTGCCATTAGATACCTACCTATTCAGTAATGTTCTTCAGTCATTAAAAACATGATTCTAAATTTCACAGTTGCAAGAGAAATCAAAGCCAACTTTGGATTTTTGTAGTCATCTCCATAAAATGTTAATTGAAGCTTAGTGAAGTAAGTAAGCATTGTGGTTCAGTGGAAAGAACATTGAACTTGGAGTCCAAAAACCTGGGTTGAAATCTCAGTTCTCATACTCCTATGAGAACCAACTGCCATGCTGATCAGAAAGCTCCAGACCACAGCAACAGGCCTTGACCAACAGTGTACTCAGACTGGAATACTCTAGGCATGTAGCTTCAAAGTTCTCTAAAGAGACCTTGAAAACTAATACACTGAACTTTTAGGAAGGGGAGAACTAGGGAAGGTAGATCCAATAGGTGGAAATGGGTGGCAAGAACCCAAAGTTAACAAAAGTAAGAACCACTTCCTCTAAAATGAGCAACAGGAAGCTAGGGGGTAGGGAGGGAGAAGTGCTCAATTCTGGAACTAAGAAAGGAGAGATGAGTAAATCAATGAAAACACTAACCAGAATTTTAAAAAGTATTTCATATCTTGATTCTCCCCAAAAGGAGCAAGTATAACTGCATAACAACTATAGATTCAAAGGTTAAAATAAATAGATTTTTCTATAATGACTACATGAGTGCCAGGAGGAAAAAAATGCAAGATCCAAAAAATGAAATTAAGTCTTTGGAGAAAAGAATTGAAAGTAGCTTAAGAGAAGTGGTAAGCCATACTCAAGAAATGGAATACCTAAAAACTGAAATAGAGCAAAGATCAATGATTCCATGTGATATTAAGAAATATTAGAATAAAATCAAAAGGTTGAAAAAAGTGAGACAAGATATATACTATATATATACTACACTATCTGATATAAAAAGCAATTGATAGATCAAAGAGATAAATTTTTAATTGCTGAACTTCCTGAAAATCATATTTTCTTTAAAGCTGAAACACTGTATTTCAGTAAATCATGAATGAAAAAAAGAAACACCCAGATTAATATGTCTGGCAAGAAAGCAAAGATAGAAAGAACAGCCTGACTACCCCCTGAAAAGAACCCCAAAGAGAAAAATCCCAGAAATGCCATAACTAAAAATCATTTACACAGGACTTGACTATTTCTACAGTAAATAGGATGGTTTCAGCTGTGCTGATAGTAGCCTTATATATACACAGAGAGGGCTGCTAGACAGATCTTTAAAAAAATTGTAAAAGTCTAACAAAGTAGGCTTCATTAAAGACCTCACCGACCTTTTCATGTCTGGAGAGGAGGAAAACCAGAGATAACATTAGTCTTTGCTTTGACCCAATATCAAAAAATATCTTTCAGTATCATTTTCCTTTATGTTATTATATTCATTATGTAAATTGTATTCTTGGTTTTGCTTACCACCTTCTGTGTGAATTTATACATAAAAGTGTTCCTAAATTTCTCTGAAATCTTCATAGTGGATGTTTCTTATATTACATTAATAGACCACAGTACATTCAACCTATCAGTGGTCTCCTTATGGCCACAATTAATTTACACTGGTTAAAGTTCTAGAATAAGTTATCATGCCATTTCTGATGGCCTTTTCCCATTTTTAAAAATTTCCACTTAAGTCATTTCAGTTTAACTCCACATCTTTTTTTCCTATTTTTTTCTTTTTACTAATTCTGATTTTAGTTCTCAATCACTGTTCTGATTGCATATAGACAGCTGACTCAGGGATAACTCCCATATCAATAATAAGTCCTTTCATAACTATGAAAATATAATATATTTTAAATAACATCACATAAATCTAAAAGGTAACATTTTAAATGTTTATAGTCACTGAATTGCATGCAGTTTAGAGTGAAAATTCAGAACTCATATAGAAGAAAGAAATCTCATGTTTGTCATTCATGTACACTGTTAGATAACTCATATTGTTTCTGTTTTGTATTGTTACAACAGTATCGATGAAAGTCTCAGAAGTCATTAGCAAGAAAGTGAAAGCTTATAAACTGATCATTTTTTTTTCCTACAGTTACAACGGGAAGAAAAGCAATGACCATTGTGCTTTCTTTTATATTCTTTGCTAAGCCATTCACATTTCAGTAAGTACTTTGCTTTCTATAATTTTTTCGCCTTCTATGAGGTATATAATATGTCTCCCTAAATAACACTAACTCTAGTTCTTGTACTTTCCTTCTATTTCTTTGATAAGTGCCTTAATTTTAATGCTTTAGAAAATATTTTATAGTGAACCTTTTTGCTTGAAGCTCTTATTTGCAGATATCTCTATACAGTTCTCATAGATACTATCTTAATTCACTTTTTATATAAATAGATTCTGTTGAAAGTAGTATGCATAACTTGAAATCCTGGAAGCTAGTAATATATTCTGTATACATTACTGAGAATAAGTGCTTATTTTCTAATACAGAAATTCAAGACTTTTCCTCCTAATGTAGGGAAACCATGTTGATGTGCCTAAAATATTTACTTGCTATTAGATTTCTGTCATGTATTATACATGCCCATCCTTCATTAGAGTCATTTTATGCCTCATCATGGTATGTTGGCAGCCCTGAGTTTTTGAAGGCTGAGCAAGCAGAGTATAGACCCTGGCACTTCTGAGGGGTCTTTTATCTATTTATTAAATAAAATATATTAAAATATTACTAATAATGTAATATAAAATAATGTATTAAAATAAAATAATAATTTTTTGCTGTCTGAAGCCCAGCCAAGATGAATTCATCCCAAGGCCGACCTTAAGGATGTTGTGTATTGTACTGGCCTTGTGATTTGGGTCAGTATATTAGGATGCACCACTAAGGCCATTGAGCCTTTATCTCACTTGAAATCAGCATTGTCTTGGACCTATTCATAATAGGAGAAGCTGTAACCTGCAACTCCTAGGAGTCACACTCAGATGAATTTTAAATATGTCTCAGTTGCCTTAGAATGAATGTTCATCCATACATATATAGATTTATATCCTTGCAAAAATAAAATTTTTGCACTTCAGTTGCCATCAAAACACAGAGCAATTGGAATATATATATAGTTAAAGCATACAATATCTATGGAAGTTTCCTTGGTTTCTCTTTGTTTCCTAGAGATGCCTTCTTTCATGCCTTTTAATCTCTTATCTAGTAGTTTTCTAGGTTCTCTAAGTGACCCGTAACCAATTTCTAGCCTCTGAGGTTATCCACAACCATTGATTATGTTTTCTAGATCTTTTGGAAAGTTTGGGTTTTAAACTTTGATCACTATAATGAAAGGCTTCAAAATTTGTTAAACATACTAAAAATAAAGAATGGCTTTTCTCTAAAGATTTAGGAGAAAAGACTCACAACAGTACAGGCCTCTCAGATATCAATAAGTGAAGTCATAGAATTTAGGACTGAAGGTAGAGGAACTAGAACACTATGAACCAGGCCCATGAATTCAGACACCAAAAAATTATAATTTACTTTGAAATACAAATTTTCATCTATTATGTTTTCTTTGCTTTATTAACTAAAAAATGTACAGCATGAATTGACACAGTTTTGATCTTTTGAGGTATTCTTAAGTTTCAGTCTCTCTGGTG
Organism: Monodelphis domestica; assembly: GCF_027887165.1. Lineage (NCBI taxonomy): Eukaryota > Metazoa > Chordata > Mammalia > Didelphimorphia > Didelphidae > Monodelphis > Monodelphis domestica. Next base: position 200,447,639 of record NC_077229.1, on the reverse strand, counting down.
CAAGTCCAGTCCCTCATTTTACATAAGAAGATACTAAAGCCCAGTTTGGTAAATTGACTTTTCAAAGGTTAGAAATTCTAAAATTGATTAACTTATAATCCAGTGCTTTTTCTGCTTCCCTGAAGATGCTGTTTAATAAAATCAATAATAAATAAGCAATGACAATATCAAATAATATGATAATTTAGTAAACTTCTATTTTTGAAGGTAATAATTATGTGTACATAGCCAAATTCCTTTGTTTTACAATGATATTCTTTTACTTTCTTTTCCTCTCAGGTATGTATGGTCTGCTTTATTGGTTGTGCTTGGTATATTTCTCAATGTTTACAGCAAAAATATGGATAAAATCAAGCTCCCATCACTATATGGTCTATTAAATAAAAAAATGGAAAACAGAAAGACAAGGACGTTGGCACAAACAGTATAGGCAGTAATTTACACTGTCTGAAATGGAACTCTTTTTTTTTTTTGAGGGAACAATTATCAATTCACTTTCCAAAGGGATCTTTATAAAAACCAAAGGAGTAGAAGAAGGCAAGCTGTGCATTATGGCTTAACTATGAACATTTTCATATGAAATCAACCTTTTCTTCAGAACACTTGAATTCACATTACTTTTGAAACATTCAACAAGCCAGTGTGTAACACATTATGAGAATAAAATATCAAGATGAAGGACCAAATATACTTGGCAGCTTATTGAGAATTTCCAGTAGAAATGGAGCATTGCAAGACCAACTTGGATATCATATTTATGTCATATCTAAAATGCCATTGATATGGAATTCATAGGCTTGTCTTGTCTTTATTATTTGGTTGGAGTTATTAAAGTTGATTTTTTATATTATGATACTGATGACCAAATTTACACTTTAAAGTCTTAGAAGAGTGATTATTTTAAATAAAATATATATTTAATGATTTGTAATATCTTAATATGATTATGTATTAAAGTTGAAAATGGAAATTAGATAGAATTTAACTAAGCAAAACATTTGGGGGATTTTCTCTCACTTGTAATTTAAAAATCTGTTTCACAGTGACAGCATGCCTTTTAATTATTCTGTAAAATGTGCCTAGGATGTCCTTTGAAGTTACCTTTATGCAGCAGTTTAATGTATATCATTGGAAGGATTATTTCTGTCCACTAGGATGGTGCTGAAAAAATTAAGTGATCCCGGAGAGATTCATTCACTTAATTAAGACAGAAAAAAAGTTTGTCTTACAATAATTATAGTTTAATTTTCTCACAGAATGTTAGTCAGCTTTGAAACAATAAAAGATATGGTAAAGTTGAAGTAGTTGAAAGTTTGGTTTATTTTTCATGTATACAAAAAATAATTAGAAACTCATACATGGTAGAAAAAATTTTCTAAGCTATTTTTATGTACTATTTGAAGTGCAAGTGATCTCTACTAAAAAGCTATTTTACTATGTCATTAAAACAGGGATGCAGCTTTGAGATGACCATGAATTTTTAAAAGGCTATTATATGCCAGGGAGGTACAAATGGTCAGTTCCTAACAAAGGGAAAGGGCTTTGCCTCTGGCCTGGTCCAAGTCTCACTATATTTGGAATGTTTTATCATCAGAAAGGTGGCCAACAGGTGATGTTAGTTTGGGGGGTGTGAAACAAGTTATTAAGAACTTATCTACCAAAGTGTAAATACACTAATTAATATTTTAGACTATTAAAGTTTCTGTGAAAATACATAGGGAACTGTGCCCACCAACAAATCACAACCTTTCTTAGGAGTTAAGTCTGTAGTCTCAATAGAGTTATAATTGGAAGGCCATCTAGTCTACCTTCCTCCTTTTCTTGATGAAGAACTAGGACTGAACCACAGTAAGTTCCTGACCCAAGATCACACAAGTAGTAAATATTGGAAATTAGTTCAGATTCTCCATTTACTATATCAGTGCTGTAGGGAGAGACTGAGATACATAGAAGTTCAAGGAATTGTCCAGGGGAACGCAGCTTAGAAGCTGTATCAGCAGCCAGGAATTCAACCTATGTAGGTATTCCTCACTCCAAGCCAGGATTCTATCCATTAAAGTATAAATCTAAAAGTATGCCATTTAGAATTTTTTACACTTAGAATAATCTGACATTTTAGCCATTTATTTTAATTCTACTAATAGCTTTTCAAAAGTCCAATATATAACAAAAACATTTCCTTTCAAAACCAATATAAATTTGATTTCCCAATACAAATAGTATTGGTCAGATCAATTCAGTGTCTGCTCCAATGGATTATTTCATACATGCTTTTAGATTTCTTATACTATTTCACTATTTAGATGCAAAGTACTATGCTGAGCAGCAGAGATAGAAAAAAGGCCGAAGAGAACAAAAGAAAGCCCCTGCCCCAATGAACTCACAACCAAATGGAAGGGACAATGAGCAAACAAATATATAAAGACAAGCTATATGCAGGATAAATAAATGAGAGGGAGGGTACTAAAGTGTAGAAGATTTAGAAATGGCTTCCTCTAGAAGGTGGAAATTCTCTGGGAGCTTGAAGAAAACCAGGGAAGCCAAGAGGTAGTGATGAGGAGAGAAAGCATTCCAGACATGAGAGACAACCAGAGAAATTGTCCCAAGGCAAGATGGTGCTGGCGGGAAGGGGAGAATGTTAAGGAGACTAATACCACTTGGTCAAAGTATGTGTAGAGATTGGAAGATGTGAAAAGACTGGAGAGGTAGAGGCAGGTCTGGGTTATAAAGGGCACTGAATGCCAGAGGATTTTATAATATTTGATCCTATAGGCAATAGAGAGCCACTATAGTTTATTAAAGGGAGAAGGATGGGGATGGGTGACATGGTTGGACCTGTGACTTTGGAAAATTGGTTTGGAATGAGGAGAGACTTATGGCAGACAAAATCCCCCTACAGTAGCCAGCAGGCTATTGCAATAGTCCCCACATGAGGACTATTATGAGTTGCTAGCACCAGTGTGATGACAATAGCAGAGGAGAGAAGGGGACATATTTAAGGTATGTGAAGGTCAGTGATTATAATGGTTATCACTACATTTCTGATGAAGGCAACTTAATGGATGAAGGAGTTGTAACAACTGATCATCCAATATTTGAAATTTGCAATTAACTATTTTGAAGTAGTCTCTTGTGGGTTGAAAAGTTGAATTCTAATCTTTCAAAATTGATCTAATTACTATATCAAGAAGCACGATGACTTTAATACACATTGTAAATTTATTGTATTGTCTTGTAATGTGAATGAACCTTGAAAAAAAATCATCTATCCTTCTGGCCTTAAAAGATGGTTAAATAAAACTGTCCTTTTGGGGAAAAGTGCCTAATAAAAAAACTGATTACACAAAATCCTTAATAACCTGTTGCAGAGTTTCAATTGCCTGTGTCAAAATATTCTTTCTTTTACCAAACATAATTGCTTAAGTTAAATCATTCTGACCTTTCATAGCTTTCTTATATCGTAAACCCTCATGAATTCAATCATTATGGGAAATACTAATATGATGTAATAATCTAAAATATAGAATTTTTTAAAGAAATGCAGTTGTGTTGTTACCTACAGTAGCACTAATTAAAGACTAATAAATTGTTGCCAAGTAGAGGTCTTACTATAACTACCTTAATGAATAAATTCATTTAGAATTTAAATATTAAATACCTCATTGCAAGCATATTGGATATTTGAAAAAATTCCTGTCCAAATAGATTAAAAATTGCCCCTATAATCTTGTTTGCATTATTAGTTATTGCATAATTAGTTAAATTTGGCTAGTATAGTGAATGAGTTGCCTCATGGTTCTTTTAAGTATTTCATTTGATTCTTTCCTTGCTTTTAGAACCACATCTATTTGAAATTGCTCATATTACATCACTGTGTTATTTATTATAATTTAGATTCTATCTCTGCTTCTTTTTTCAGCTCATAAACCATCCTCCCGATTATGTATTTGAGCAGTTTGGTTTTCCTCTCTTCAGCCATTCTATCTTAAAACTTCTTGTTAAAAACATCAATCTGTTTTTTTTCCAATCCATCACTTCCCTACTCATTTTCTTGCTCTAAATCTTTCTCTCCTTCAACTCAGGTGCCACCTTCTCCCTAAACTTTCCTCAATTTCCTCAGTTGTTAATGCTTTCTCCTTCTCTAGTTTACTTTTTATTATTTAATGACAAGGGCATCAGGCCCTAACAAGTCAGGCCCAACTGAAATGACTGAACAGAGCAACACCACCCAGGTGCAATGGGGAAGACACAGGGAAGATTGCTGAAGCTAAGATAGTTAATAATGGGACCAGAATAAATTTATGAGGGCAGCTAGGTGGTGCAGTGGCTGAAGTACCAGGTCTGCATTCAGGAAGGCTCATCTTCCTGAATTCAAATCTGGTCTCAAACACTTACTGGATGGGTAACTAACCCTTACTAAATCACTTCACCCGTTTACCTCAGTTACCTCATCTGTAAAATGAGCGGGAGGACTTCCGGTCAAGATGGCGGCTTAGAGAAAGCTAAAGTTCAGATCTCCGGAAACCCTTCCCTACCGATCTCAAACTATATGCTCCTAGGGCGCCAAAATTCAAAACGATCAACAGCATAGACCCTGAGAATCCTCCTCCTGGACCTGGACCAGGATCAAAAGGTACGGCCCTCCTCAAAAGCCAGAACCCGAGATCACTCCGACCTAAGGGGTGGGAGCCCTGAGTCCAAGGCTACAGAGGGAAACTTAGACCCGAGATTGTAACCCCCTGGCCAGATCCTTCCATCCAAGTTCCAGTGAACGTCACTGCCCTCGGAGCTCCGGGAAGCCACGGCCCCTCCCCCCTCAGAGAGCAGGGTCGTCTGAAACAACAGTAACCCTCAGGGCCGGCAAGACAGCCTCACGGGCTAGATCCTTCTATCTGAGTCTCAGTGAAAGTCACTGCCCTTGGAGCTCCGGGAAGCCGCGGCACCTCCCCCCTCAGAGAGCAGGGTCCTCTGAAATAACAGTAATCCTCAGGGCCAACAAGACAAGACAGCCTCACTGCCAGCTATTCTGAAGGCAACTTCCGGAAAGCAACCCGACCCAGTCGAGGGGGCACCCAAACAGCAGGGAAACAGAGAGAGCCAGGGGAGAGTGTAACCCCCTGGCTGGATCCTTCCATTCCAGTTCCAGTGAAAGTCACTGCCTTAAGGCATACTCAGTTCAACCCAGGGAAAACACATAGAAAGGACAATCTGCCCAGTACTAAAACCTCTGAACACCAGATAGAGATAAGAAAAGCTAATCCTCCCCATTCAGAGATGGCAAACTCAACAGAACCACAGAAGCCCCAAAATCCCAAGAAAAATAAGAAGAAAGGGTCAACTTTGGACACATTCTATGGAGCAAAAATACAAAATACAGAGGAGATAGAAGGTGATACACAAGAAAATGCTCCGAAACCTTCCAAAGGAAATGGAAACTCTCCACAAACCCATGAAGAATTTGAATCAGAAATGACCAAAAAGATGGAAGCCTTATGGGAGGAAAAGTGGGAAATAATGGAAAAGGAATTCATGCACCTACAAAACCGGTGTGACTAAACTGAAAAGGAAAACCAGGCTTTAAAGGTCAGAATCAGGCAACTGGAAGACAACAATCGTGTAAAAGAGCAAGAATTAATAAAGCAAAGCCAAAATACCAAGAAATTAGAAGAGAACATAAAATATCTCACCAACAAGGTGACAGATCTGGAAAATAGAGGGAGAAGAGATAATTTAAGAATAATTGGACTTCCACAAAAGCCAGAAATAAACACCAAACTCGACATTGTGATACAAGATATAATCAAAGAAAATTGCCCAGAGATTCTAGAACAAGGGGGTAATACAGCCACTGACAGAGCTCACAGAACACTTTTTACACTAAACCCCCAAAAGACAACTCCCAGGAATGTAATTGCCAAATTCCAAAGCTCTCAAACAAAAGAAAAAATCCTACAGGAAGCCAGAAAAAGACAATTTAGATATAAAGGAATGCCAATCAGGGTCACACAAGACCTTGCAAGTTCTACTCTGAATGATCATAAGGCATGGAACATGATCTTCAGAAAGGAAAGAGAGCTGGGTCTTCAACCAAGAATCAGCTACCCAGCAAAACTGACTATATACTTCCGAGGGAAAGTATGGGCATTCAACAAAATAGAAGACTTCCAACTTTTTGCAAAGAAAAGACCAGAGCTCTGTGGAAAGTTTGATACCGAAAAACAAAGAGCAAAGAATACCTGAAAAGGTAAATATTAAGGAAAGTGGAAAGGAGAAAAATGTTATCCTCTTCTTTTATTCAAACTCTCTTCTATAAGGACTACATTTCTATCAATCTATGTATACTAACATGTGGGGAAAATGTAACGTATCAATAGGGGGTGAAGAAAGACCAAATAGAATAATCTTTCTCACACAAAGATTCACATGGAAAGGGGAGGGGAAGAAAACTCCTATAAGAAGGAGAGGAAGAGAGGGTTTTTTACTTAAACCTTAATCTCAGGGAAATCAACTCTGAGAGGGAAAAACATCCAGATCCATTGGGATCTTGAAGTCTATCTTACCCAACAAGGGTAGGGAGAAGGGAAAACCAAGGTGGGGAGGGGGAGAGGGAAAACAAAAAGGGAGGGAAAGAGAGGGGGGAGGGGGAGGGAACAAAAAGGGAGGGACTAAAAAGGGAAAAATCAAGGGAGGGGACAAGGGGGACTGATACAAAGTAAATCACTGGACTAAAAGGTAGAGCCAAAGAAGAAAAGGTTAGAATTAGGGAAGGATATCAAAATGCCAGGGAGTCTACAAATGACAATCATAACTTTGAAAGTGAATGGAATGAACTCACCCATAAAATGTAGATGAATAGCAGAATGCATTAGAATCCAAAACCCTACCATATGTTGTCTTCAAGAAACACACATGAGGCGGGTTGACACCCATAAGGTCAGAATAAAAGGATGGAGTAAGACCTTCTGGGCCTCAACTGACAGAAAGAAGGCAAGAGTGGTAATCATGATATCTGATAAAGCCAAATCAAAAATAGACCTGATCAAAAGGGACAGGGAAGGTAATTATATTCTGTTAAAAAGGACTTTAGACAATGAGGAAATATCATTAATGAACATGTATGCACCAAATAATATAGCACCCAAATTTCTAATGGAGAAACTAGGAGAATTGAAGGAAGAAATAGACAGTAAAACCATATTAGTGGGAGACTTAAACCAACCATTATCAAATTTAGATAAATCAAATAAAAAAATAAATAAGAAAGGTAAAAGAAATGAATGAAATCTTAGAAAAATTAGAATTAATAGACATATGGAGAAAAATAAATAGGGATAAAAAGGAATACACCTTCTTCTCAGCACCACATGGCACATTCACAAAAATTGACCATATATTAGGTCACAGAAACATAGCACACAAATGCAGAAAAGCAGAAATAATGAATGCAGCCTTCTCAGATCACAAGGCAATAAAAATAATGATTAGTAATGGTATATGGAAAACCAAATCAAAAACCAATTGGAAATTAAACAATATGATACTCCAAAACCATTTAGTTAAAGAAGAAATCATAGAAACAATAATTTCATCGAGGAAAATGACAATGGCGAGACATCCTTTCAAACCTTTTGGGATGCAGCCAAAGCGGTAATCAGAGGTAAATTCATATCCCTGAATGCTTATATTAACAAAATAGGGAGAGCAGAGATCAATCAATTGGAAATACAAATGAAAAAACTCAAAATTGATCAAATTAAAAACCCCCAGCAGAAAACCAAACTAGAAATCCTAAAAATTAAGGGAGAAATTAATAAAATTGAAAGTGATAGAACTATTGATTTAATAAATGAGACTAGAAGCTGGTACTTTGAAAAAACAAACAAAATAGACAAAGTACTGGTCAATCTAATTAAAAAAAGGAAGGAAGAAAAGCAAATTAACAGCATCAAAGATGAAAAGGGGGACAGCCCCTCAGATGAAGAAGAAATTAAGGCAATCATTAAAAATTACTTTGCCCAATTATATGGCAATAAATACACCAATTTAGGGGATATGGATGAATATATACAAAAATACAAACTGCCTAGATTAACAGAAGAGGAAATAGAATTCTTAAATAATCCCATATCAGAAAATGAAATCCAACAAGCCATCAAAGAACTTCCTAAGAAAAAATCCCCAGGGCCTGATGGATTCACCAGTGAATTCTATCAAACATTCAGAGAACAGTTAATCCCAATACTATACAAACTATTTGACATAATAAGCAAAGAGGGAGTTCTACCAAACTCCTTTTACGACACAAACATGGTACTGATTCCAAAACCAGGCAGGTCAAACACAGAAAAAGAAAACTATAGACCAATCTCCCTAATGAATATAGATGCAAAAATCTTAAATAGGATACTAGCAAAAAGACTCCAGCAAGTGATCAGAAGGATCATCCACCATGATCAAGTATGATTTATACCAGGGATGCAGGGCTGGTTCAATATATTAGGAAAACCATCCACATAATTGACCACATCAACAAGCAAACCAACAAGAACCACATGATTATCTCAATACACACAGAAAAAGCCTTTGATAAAATACAACACCCATTCCTATTAAAAACACTAGAAAGCTTAGGAATAGAAGGGTCATTCCTAAAAATAATAAACAGTATATATCTAAAACCATCAGCTAATATCATTTGCAATGGGGATAAACTAGATGTATTCCCAATAAGATCAGGAGTGAAACAAGGATGCCCATTATCACCTCTATTATTTGACATTGTACTAGAAACACTAGCAGTAGCAATTAGAGAAGAAAAAGAAATTGAAGGCATCAAAATAGGCAAGGAGGAGACCAAGTTATCACTCTTTGCAGATGACATGATGGTCTACTTAAAGAATCCTAGAGATTCAACCAAAAAGCTAATTGAAATAATCAACAACTTTAGCAAAGTTGCAGGATACAAAATAAACCCACATAAATCATTAGGTTTTCTATATATCTCCAACACAGTTCAGCAGCAAAAACTAGAAAGAGAAATCCCATTCAAAATCACCTTAGATAAAATAAAATACCTAAGAATCTACCTCCCGAGACAAACACAGGAACTATATGAACACAACTACAAAACACTCTCCACACAACTAAAACTAGACTTGAGCAATTGAAAAAACATTAACTGCTTATGGATAGGATGAGCCAATATAATAAAAATGACCATCCTACCCAAACTTATTCATCTATTTAGTGCCATACCCATTGAACTACCAAAATACTTCTTCACTGATTTAGAAAAAAACCATAACAAAATTCATTTGGAACAACAAAAGATCAAGGATATCCAGGGAAATAATGAAAAAAAAAACACATATGATGGGGGCTTTGCAGTCCCTGACCTTAAACTATATTACAAAGCAGCAGTCATCAAAACAATTTGGTACTGGCTAAGAAACAGAAAGGAAGATCAGTGGAATAGACTGGGGAAAGCGACCTCAGCAAGACAGTATATGATAAACCCAAAGATCCCAGCTTTTGGGACAAAAACCCACTATTCAATAAAAACTGCTGGGAAAATTGGAGAGACTAGGAATAGATCAACACCTCACACCCTACACCAAGATAAATTCAAAATGGGTGAGTGACTTAAACATAAAGAAGGAAACCATAAGTAAATTGGGTAAACACAGAATAGTATACATGTCAGATCTTTGGGAGGGGAAAGACTTTAAAACCAAGCATGACATAGAAAGAATCACAAAATGTAAAATAAATAATTTTGACTACATCAAATTAAAAAGCTTTTGCACAAACAAAACCAATGTAACTAAAATCAGAAGGGAAACAACAAACTGGGAAAAAATCTTCATAGAAACCTCTGACAAAGGTTTAATTACTCAAATTTATAAAGAGCTAAATCAACTGTACAAAAAATCAAGCCATTCTCCAATTGATAAATGGGCAAGGGACATGGATAGGCAGTTCTCAGATAAAGAAATCAAAACTATTAATAAGCACATGAAGAAGTGTTCTAAATCTCTTATAATCAGAGAGATGTAAATCAAAACAACTCTGAGGTATCACCTCACACCAAGCAGATTGGCTAACATGATAGCAAAGGAAAGTAATGAATGCTGGAGGGGATGTGGCGAAGTAGGGACATTAATTCATTGCTGGTGGAGTTGTGCACTGATCCAACCATTCTGGAGGGCAATTTGGAACTATGCCCAAAGGGCGACAAAAGAATATCTACCCTTTGATCCAGCCATAGCACTGCTGGGTCTGTACCCCAAAGCGATAATGGACAAAAAGACTTGTACAAAAATATTCATAGCTGCGCTCTTTGTGGTGGCCAAAATCTGGAAAACGAGGGGATGCCCATCAACTGGGGAATGGCTGAGCAAATTGTGGTATATGTTGGTGATGGAATACTATTGTGCTAAAAGGAATAATAAAGTAGAGGAGTTCCATGGAGACTGGAACAACCTCCAGGAAGTGATGCAGAGCAAGAAGAGCAGAACCAGGAGAACATTGTACACAGAGACTAATACACTGTGGTATAATGGAACGTAATGGACTTCTCCATTAGTGGCGGTGTAATGTCCCTGAACAATTTGCAGGGATCTAGGAGAAAAAAACACCATTCATAAGCAGAGGACAAACTGAGGGAGTAGAAACACGGAGGAAAAGCAACTGCCTGAATACAGCGGTTGAGGGGACATGACAGAGGAGAGACTCTAAATGAACACTCTAATGCAAATATTATCAACATAGCAATGGGTTCAAATCAAGAAAACATGTAATGCCCAGTGGATTTACGCATCGGCTATGGGGGGTGGGGGGAGGAAAAGAAAATGATCTATGTCTTTAATGAATAATGCTTGGAAATGATCAAATAAAATATTTAAAAAAAAATGAGCGGGAGAAGGAAATGGCAAATCACTCCCGTATCTTTGCCAAGAAAACCCCAAATGGAATCAGGGAGAGTTGGACATGACTGATAAAAAGCAATACCAATTTATTTATAGGCTATGGCAATGTATGTGAGAGTGAGCTTGAGAGAGGGACTACTGCCTATATCCTAGAACCTAACACTATGCCTTATATAAAGCAGTACTTAATATAATTCTTGTTTTATTGGATTATTATATATCCAGATCACTTAAAATTTGACTCGCTCTCATATGAAGTTTCCCACCCTTGAACTGGAAGTGGCATCTGCAGAATCATTTAGCTATTCTTGCCAGGGTCCAAGATTGTGATGAAAATGTCAGTAATGGGGGCAGCAAGGTGATTCAGTGGATGGAGGACCAGACGCAGAGACAGGAGGTCCTGGATTCAAATCTGACCTTGGATACTTCCTACCTGTGTGTCCCTGGACATGTCACTTAACTCCCAATGCCTAGCCCTGACAGCTCTTCTGCCTTAGAACCAATACACAGTATTGAGTCTAAGATTTAAGATAAGGGTTTAAAAATATTTATCAATGATATTCATCTAGAGATTACCTTCCTCAAATACCACCAATATCCCTCCTATCCACTTCCCACTCTTTGAAGTGGAACCACCCAAAACATTTAAAATTACATGATATCTATTGCATTTCCTGTGTGTGGTTACAGTGTCAGGTACCCTGGACTTGGAGTTAGTAGACTGAGGTACAGATCTCACTATCTTGGACTTAACTCCTAAATCTCATTTTTCATTTCTATAAAATAAGGGCATTGTACCTCAGAGCATCCAGCTTTAAAATCTATGGTGCTAATTGACTTATTAAGGAGTATTTTATACTAAGCCTTAATGAACTGTGATAAAATTGGTGTAGATTACCTTTTGTCTAGACTCAATAGATCAGACGTTTTTACCTCAAACCATATTGGGTTAGGCTGAAAAGACTTTGATCTTTATGAAATCATTGTGGTTGTTAACTAGTACCATGTTATCTTCAAGGACTTAACAGATGATTTTTTTGGCACCCTCTTCTTTGAACTGTCCCCAAGCAATTTAGGGTTTAAGTTTACAGATTCAATTACCATGTTTGCTTTTGTTTCCCTTTAAATATTAACAATGTGTTGACTCTTAAACCCCTTAAAAACTTCCCTCTAACTTCTCAAAAATGATAGCAAATTTCCCTCCCCAATTCAGTACCACCATGATATCTTTGGGACCCTAGAATACAGTCAGGATTTCCAAAATTAGTTGAATTTATCTGATTTTATCTGTCACCTGGTCTTCATCCACTTCAACCTGATTTTCACATTTTCCAATGTACGTGGTCTCTGTTTTTATTTGTTAGCTCCTAAAGAACTGCCGGTATAAATGAAAGGACTTCTTTAATCATCACAAGTATTTGAAAGATTTGGTATTCATTACTTTCTCTATAAATGTGTTACTTATAAAAAAATTTGTGAATGTCAGATAAAGCCATAATTCACTATGAGTCATGGTCTGTTGTTTTAATTTCATGGCATATAGTTAGAATACTTTTTATGCTACGGTGTAGTGACATTATGAAAAAAAAATATTCACTTCAGTGAACTGTTGCTTTGGAGTAAGCTCTGTCTTGCAAAGGGTTAGAAAAGCTTCAAAGCAGTGTATGACTCAACACATAAGGGAGTTTTCCAAGAGGTTATGTTTGAAATGTGCATTGTTCAGTAGTTAATTATAGAATATAACCAGCCACCAAATCTCTTAATCATAAGCAATTCCTTACTCTATGAGTTGCTTATTTCCATTAATGCAGTGATTTGGGGGTGATGCATCATCATCTAAAAGGTAGCTTTTTAGCTTTGGTCTCTTTAGCTTTGGTCTTCCACTTTTCTATCCCAAAGCCAACCACAGTGTGAAGGATAACCAGGAAATGATTTCATTTGTTAACACAAAATCTTAGCACACAATACCATTTGAGGAATGTTTTTGGAAGCAGACAGTATGGTATAATGGATACTGTGATGGACTTAGAACCAGGAAGACCTCAATTCAAATCCTGCCAATATTCACTAGCTATAATGATCTTGGGCAAGTCTCTCTTTGAGACTAGTTTTCTTCTCTATAAAATGAGGATAATAATATCACCTACCTAATAATAATAGTTAATATTTATATAAAGCTTTAAGATTTGCAAAATAATTTACAAATATTATTTTATCCTCACATCAGCCCTGAGAGATAAATACTATTATTATCCCCATTTTACAGATGAGAGCTAGGCAAAGGGGCTATAACTTAACCAGGTTCACAAAGCTATTAAGTTATTAAATTAAAAAGAAGAAATATTTGAATTGAGGTCTTCCTATTTCCAGTGCTGTACCCAATTAGCTGTCTTACAAGATTTTTATGAAGATCAAATTTTATAACTTTATGTGAAAGCACTTTACTAACCTTAAATCAAGCTCTTATTATGTCCAAATAGAATTACATTAACATATTAAATTATTTATTTCCTAATCTATAAACTTAAATACTCCTTACCAAGGCAAGCCTTTCTATGGCACTAGTGATCCCATTCTATTATGTCTCTTCCAGTAGATTGCACCCTCTAACATCCCTACTCCATCACTTATCTTCAGTCTCTCCTTATCTTCTGCTTCATTATTGCCTTCAAACATGGCCATACCTTCCTCATCCTTGCATCTCTATCTTCCAGACATCTTGAACTGGATGTCCAGGAGATATTTTAAGCTTAATATATCCAACGCTGACCTCCTCTCTCCTCTTCATGCCTTCCAAAGTAGCCTGTTACTGGTGAGTGCTCCTCGAACCCATGTGTGATCTGTCTTCACTATCACTCACCCACCCTTTCCCATTATCCAATCGATTGTCAAGACCTATTGATTTCACCTTGGCTACACTCTCAACTATGCCCTCTTCTCTTCTCTGGTGCTGCCACCATCTCGAATAGGCGCTCGTCTCCTCACACCTGCAATAGCTTGTTGATTCATCTGCTGGCCATAAGTGTCTCCCACTCCAATCCATCCTCTACTCACCTGCCAAAGTGAATTTACTAAAGCATGGACCTGACTGTGTCACTCCTCCCTACTCAGTCAATTCCAGAGGGTCTTTATCACCGTCAGGTTAAAATATAAAATGCTATATTTGCACTCTGTTTGGCACTGAAAGCCTTTACTAACCCAGCCACACATACCCCAAAACTTTCCAGACTTGCAATTAAACCCCTTCACATACTATTTGATCCATTGACACTGGCATCCTTGCTGCTCAAGGAACAAGACACTCTAATCTCTCCCCTCTTGGCATTTTCTCTGGCTGCCCTCTAGGGCTGGAATGCTCTCCTTCACACTCTCTGCTTTCCTGGCTTCCTGTGTGTCTCAGTAAAAGTCCTACCTTCTTCCAGAAGCCTTTTGCAATTGTCCTTAATTCTAGTGCTTTGCCTCTATTGATTCTTTCCTACTTATCCTGTATCATACTTCTTTGCACATTTTTATTGGAAGATTGTTTCAACCATTAAACTTGCTAGAGTGAAGGGACTTGGGTTTTGTCTCTCTTTATACCCTCAGCTCTTAGCAAAGTACCTGACACATAGTAGGTGCTTCATTAAAGCTTGTTGGATTTATTCTTTGAAAAGAATAAAAATCAAAATGACAATAGTTGTTCATTTCTGATTATCTAAATATTGTTGACTAAAAATATTTTGGAACAATAGGTATCTAGACAATTAGACTTAAAGGAAATAGATATCTGCCTTTGAGAAGTATACAAGCTAATGAAAAATAGCACATATGATAAGGCTCCGATTCAAACATAGCTGTGTGTAGTCATATTGGTTTTCTCCATTCTTAGTCGAGGAGTACAGAGATCACAAAAGGAGAATAAAGTTAAAATAATTCAACACACCTTTAGAAAGTTGATGGTTAGGGCTGCTGTGGGAGAGGCAGAAGGCCAGGGGGCTATCACAGTAATCTTAAGACCAAGTCCTTGAGGGCTGAGTAGGACCCTGGGTAAGGAAAGATAGGTTCTGATTAAAAAGAAAATACCTCATCTAAATCAGAAGATATGAATTTTAAAATATATTAGTTATTCTTGCTCTTACAGCTTCAAGGTGGCCTCCTAACATTTTTTTAAATTATCTGTTGACCAATTTTTTTAACAGTCTGCCATTCCCATAAAAACAAATTGAAGGTAGTATATCATATTGTATGCTGGGTATACACCTGTTTTCCAGACTGCAAGGTCAAATCCCTTGACTGTTACTTTTCTTTCCAATAATAAGTTGTCTCAGGATGCTCTAACTCAAAGTTTATCACTGTTGATAAAAATTAGAAATTAAATCAGCATAACAATTTAATTAGTTCACCTGTTTGATTACATTACACAGTAGAATCAGTACATTACCTTTCTTTAATTAGTGTTCCTACTTTGTCATTAAATAGTTGATTCATTCCATCAACTTTCATAGTTTCACGATTTAAAAAAAATGTTATTGTCTTGCAATGCCCTTCAAACCACTATGATATTAAATGTAATGAACATATCTCTGTATATTTAGATCATTGTCTCTCCAGAACTGATATGGTTTTCATAACTCTAATATATGGAGAACAGATATATGCATAACAAGATATTAAGTCTAGATAATTCAACTATTCCAGGAAACAAAAACTAAATAAAATGCTTATACCTGTGCAAAACTCCAAAGGGCATATCCTCATTTGAGTTGATTTGTGGGCAAAATTCTCATTTCTTTTGACCTTAGATATGCCTATAGAATATACCTGAGAACACAGCATGGCATAGTGAATAGAGAGCCTACTTTGAAGTTAAAAAGACCTAGGTTCAAGCGTGGCCACCAGTCCATCCTAGATGAGTGACCAAGAGTAAAATTATTTAAACTTTTAGTGTTCTAGAAGGCTCTAGGTTGGAAAATAGCTGCTGATCATTAAAAGGAAATTTCCTGAAAGTTTACGTTAATGAAATAATTAGAAACAAAAATGTATTTCAGCTATCGGGAGACACTAATTTCTAACTCAAGGATAGCCAGAACACAAAGGGGCCAGGGGAATTTGACTCACTTGTACCGTGTTTACGTCCTCTTATAAGTAGGTTAATAGATTAATTAGATTAAATAGATAGATAGATTAATGTCATTTGCAAGTTGGATCTACCTTTAGGTTCCAACAGGGAAAAACACTTAACTCATAAATCCATCAGACCTATTTTTGTAATTCTATTATGAAGAAAGTTAGTTTAAGCAAGACAAAAATCTTATCCCTTTATTAAAACATATAAAAAGTGAATGGAATAAGGGTGTCATTAGTAGTCTGAGGGAAATTCATATATACTTGCAAAATGAAGCCATCGTGAATATTAGCAGGGTGTTATGGAAAATGCCTTCTAGTAGGAGTCAGAAAACCTAGTGGCTTCGTCACTAATTAGTCTGATGGATGACCTCAAACTAGTCATTTAACCTCTGTAGATCTCAAAATTTTCATCTCTAAAACAAAGGAGATAAATTAGATCATTTTGAGGGTCTCTTCCAGCTCTAAGATTCTAAATTGCTTTGTTGAAAACTTGAAATTGATTGACAAAGCAATCAATCAACAAACAATTCTGAAATGCCCACTAAGTGCCAGGTGTCTAAAATGAATCTCTTTGCTTAAAATTCCATTCTGCATCAATAATTGCTCATCAGAAATGAACATACTATGGGCCATCTTAAACTCGACATGTACAAAATAGAACAGACTTGTCCAAAAGCTACAGCCTGTCCATCTCTGAGTTGGGGTTGGAAGGAGCAAGGCAAGGAAAGACTGTTGGCTTCATTACCCCACCTAGACACCATGTGTCTGGGAGAACCTAATGTGGCTGTTTCTTTTGTATTTATTGTTTCCTGAAATCAATCAAATGAATATTCTGAGGGAGCCCTATTAACCTGATAATTTCAAGAGATGCAGAGGGAGGTCCCATGGACCAATGCAGATAAATGTGGAAAGAAAATCACTTGAAGACTATGATAGCTTTAGGGAGGAGTAAGATCTCTTGTGGCAGAAATAAATGCCAGCTATGGTCTGTGGAAATACATTCACCTCAGTGTAGAGACCTATGAAGAGGGTTCCACAAAGAGAGAAAAGGGTACCCAAGGCCAGGAGTCATGTTTTCTACAATTATACTTTACGTTTGAGACCACTCTCCCCAGGACCTTGTGTGTACAAAATTCTATGGAGGAAGGTCTTGTAATTTTTTTAAACCCTCACCTTCCATCTTAGAATCAATGCTATGTATTGGTTACAAAGCAGAAGAATAATGAGGGCAAGGCAATAGGGGTTAAGTAACTTGGCCAGGGTCACACAGCTAGGAACATTCTGAGGTCAGATTTGAACCCAGGACCTCCCATCTCTAGGTCTGGCTCTCAACTGGGCCACCAAGCTGCCCCCACTACTGAAGTGATTTATCATTTCCTTCTCCAGCTCATCTTACAGATAAAGAACTAAGGGAAACAGAATTAAAGCCCAGGGTCACACAGCCAGTAAGTGTCTGAGGTCAGATTAGAACTCATGAAGATGAATCTACCTGACTTCAAGCCCAGCACTCTATCCACTGCACCACCTAACTGCCTCTGGTTTTGTAACTTTTTAAATAATGTTGCTCAGTAAAACCCTCTACTAAAGAGTAATCAAATTCAACTGGTTGATTGTTAGTGAAGAACATATCTACTTTTGACCATGAATGATTCCAGAAGTAAGTAGAGTTGGTACCACTGAAAGCTGATGAGCCACAGAACTATAAACTTGGCGACACTCAGTTACCCTTATGCAAAGCAGTAATAGTTCCACCCTCTTGGAATCCCAACCTGTGAATGTTAGTGCCCAGTTGAAGCAATCACTCCAGAAGGGCTGTGACAGAATATTGACTAGTTTTTCACTATGCAAGGATTTCACATTTATAGTTTCATCAGATAAGTTTTAGACACTCTAAAATCTGCATGACTCTTAATGTCATCTGACCCCTTTCTCATCACTTTGCCATTGGTACACAATAAAAGGAAATCACTTAGGACTAAGGACCATTTTGTATTTTTCCTTGTTGTATGGGTTGTCATGGGCAAATCAAGAAATAATTAGTCTACTAGCAATGAGTTTTTTTCATACATAAATAGGCTGAAAATTCAAAAGGCAAATATAGTCTATTTTGCTCATTGTTTTCTAAGCTTTTTCCAAAAATGGAATATTTTCTCAGAAGAGAACACTCCACAGGCATAAACTCCCAAAATCTAGTGTCACTTTTATGCCACAATGAAGCATCAGATTAGGACTATTTGGACAAATACTGAAGATAGGCAATGCAGAGGACCAGGACTGAGAGCAAGAGAATAGGTTGGATTACATGGGGAAATTTACATGGTAATTTTAATGTCCCAACACAGTTTTCCCAAAATAGAATAATTTTTGATTCTCTTTTAGCAGCTACCAAAATTTATTTTATAAATGGAAGAAATCGATAGACAGCAAAGAAAGGGCAATAAGCAAAGAGGGCAGGGGAATGATTATTATGGATTGAAAGAATCTGACATGGTCAGCTGCTAAAAAAAATCACCTTCTCAGAGCAGCCATCTCCAAAAGGAAGAAGAAATTGTCTATTATCTTAACAAAAATACTAGCCAAACCCTCTTTAAAAGATAAGTTGGGATTTTTAGGAGGCGGAGTCAAGAGGTGGCATAGAAGCAGCAAAAGTTCAGACCTCTGAATACCTTTCCTTACCAATTACAAACTAAATGCTCCTAGGCGACTGAAAATCAAACCTAACAAGAAGATAGAACAAAGGAACCCTCCTGCTGGACTCAATTCAAAAGGTACACCCCCCAAAAGCCAGAATTGGAGAACACTCGGGTTTAAGGGGAATGTAGAAGGAAGATCCCAGGACCCCTCCCCACCACCACCTAGAGCACTAAACCTCCAACGGCAGTAGGAACCTCTGGGTGGGCAAAGGCACTGGTCTGCAGGTTGTACCTTGCGAGCAGGACTGTGCCAGGCTCAGAGCATCACACAGAGCCAGTGGGAAAGAAGCTGGAGAGGGAGCGCAGAATGGGCAGCCTGGTCACAGTGGCAGAGACCCTCCATATATTGCTCCAGCCTTCCATGAGGTTTTGGCCTCAGAGCACATCCAGCCCAACCCAACTGAACTTAATCCCATCAAAAGACTTTAGAGGTCAGGGAAGCCCAAGCTCCAATATCCCTCCCTCACAGACTGTTGGACTTTAATCCAATCAAAAGCCTCCAGAGGACAGGGAACCTCAAACTCCAACACTCCTCCCCCACAGTCTGCATGAGATCTCCTTTCCAGATCTCCTTTGCTAGATCTTCTAGCAAAGCTCCAAGAGGGGAGACTGTCAGAAAACCCCAAAACCAAAAAAATGAGAGGAGCAAGAGCATAGACAAATACAGGGAGTCAAGAAGTGATAAATATGAGCAAACAACAGAAAAAGAAAAAAGAAATTACAATCAACAGTTTCTATAGAGGCAATGAACAAAGAACAAACAAATGGAACAGAGGAGGAGGGATCATCAAACAATAAATCAGAAATCCCAGCAATTTATATACAGGCTTTGGAAGAACTCAAAATGCATCTCAAAACAAAATTAAGAGAGGATGAAGACAATTGGGGAAAGAACTTAAAAACTAAGATAAGTCATCTGGAAACAGAAAATAGTGTCTTGAAAGGATATTAGCAAAAAGACTCCAGCAAGTCATCACAAGGGTTATTCACTATGACCAGGTAGGATTTATACCAGGAATGCAAGGATGGTTCAATATTAGGAAAACCATCCACAATTGACCATATTAACAAGCAAACTGACAAAAAAATCACAAGATTATCTCAATAGAATTTGCAGAAAAAGCCTTTGATAAAATACAACACCCATTCCTATTGAAAACACTAGAAAGCTTAGGAATAGAAGGTCTTTTCCGAAAAATAATAAACAGTATATATCTAAAACCATCAGCTAATATCATCTGCAATGGGTATAAACTAGAAGCCTTCCCATTAAGATCAGGAGTGAAACGAGGATACCCATTATTTAACATTGTACTAGAAACACTAGCAGTAGCAATTACAGAAGAAAAAGAAATTGAAGGTATTAAAATTGGCAATGAGGAGACCAATCTGTCACTCTTCGTGGACGATATGATGATTTACTTAAAAAATCCTAGAAAATCAACCAAAAAGCTATTCAAAATAATCAACAAGTTTAGCAAAGTTGCAGTATACAAAATAAGCCTGCATAAGTCATCAGCATTTCTATATATCTCCAACCCATTTCAGCAGCAAGAATTAGAAAGAGAAATTCCATTTAAAATCACCCTAGACAATTTAAATTACTTAGGAATCTATCTGCCGAGACAAACATAGGAACTATATGAACACAACTACAAAACACTCTCCACACATTTAAAACTAGATCTAAACAATTAGAAAAATATTGATTGCTCATGGGTAGAATGAGCTAACATAATAAAAATGACAACCCTGCCCAAATTAATTTACTTATTTAGTGCCATACCCATTGAACTACCAAAAAACTTTTTTACTGAATTAGAAAAAAACCATAACAAAGTTCATTTGGAAGAACACAAAATCAGAGATATCCAGGGAAATCATAAAAAAAAAAATGCAAAGGAAGGTGGCCTTGCAGTACCAGATATCAAACTATACTATAAAACAATGGTCATCAAAACAATTTGGTACTGGCTAAGATATAGAAAGGAGAATCAGTGGAATAGACTTGGGGTAAGTGACCTCAGCAAGACACTCTATGATAAGCCCAAAGATCCAGCTTTTGGGACCAAACCACACTATTTGATAAAAACTGCTGGGAAAATTTGAAGATAGTATGGGAGAGATTAGGTTTGGATCAACATCTCACACCCTACACCAAGATAAACTCAGAATGGGTGAGTGACCTGAATATAAAAAAGGAAACTATAAGCAAATTAGGCGAACACAGGATAGTATTCTTGTCAGATCTTTGGGAAAGGAAAGACTTTAAAACCAAGCAAGAGCTAGAAAAAAAATCACAAAATGTAAAATCAACAATTTTGATTACATCAAATTAAAAAGTTTTTGTACAAACAAAATTAATGCATCCAAAATTAGAGGGGAAGCAATAAATTGGGAAACAATCTTCATTACAAAAACCTCTGACAAAGGTCTAATTACTCAAATTTATAAAGAGCTAAACCAATTGTACAAAAAAATCAAGCCATTCTCCAGTTGATAAATGGGCAAGGGACATGAATAGGCAAATTTCAGTTAAGGAAATTAAAACTATTAATAGGTGCATTAAAAAGTGTCCTAAATCTCTTATAATCAGAGAAATACAAATCAAAACAACTCTGAGGTATCACCTCACACCTAGCAGGTTGGCTAACATAACAGCAAAGGAAAGTAATGAATGCTGGAGGGGATGTGGCAAAGTCTGGACATTAATACATTGCTAGTGGAGTTGTGAATTGATCCAACCATTCTGGAGGGCAATTTGGAACTATGCCCAAAGGGTGCAAAAAGACTGTCTGCCCTTTGATCCAGCCATAGCTCTGCTGAGTTTGTACCCCAAAGAGATTATAAGGAAAAATACATGTACAAAAATATTCATAGCTGCACTCTTTGTGGTGGCAAAAAAAAAAAAAAGGAAAATGAGGGGATGTACTTCGATTGGGGAATGGTTGAACAAATTGTGGTATAGGTTGGTAATGGAATACTATTGTGGTCAAAGGAATAATAAAGTGGAGGAATTCCATGGGAATTGGAACAACCTCCAGGAATTGATGCAGAGTGAGAGGAGCAGAACCAGAAAAACATTGTACACAGAGATTGATACACTGTGGTACAATCAAATGTAATGGACTTCTCCATTAGTAGCAATGCAGTGATCCTGAACAACTTGGAGGAATCTACAAGAAAAAACAGTATCCACATTCAAAGGAAACGCTGTGGGAGTTAAAACACCGAAGAAAAACAACTGCTTAAATACATGGGTCGAAGGGATATGGTTGAGGATGTAGATTCTAAATGAACATCCTAGTGCAAACATCAACAGAAGGGAAATAGTTTCTGGTCAAGGACACAAGTAATACCCAAGGAAATTGCGCATCAACTGCGGGAAGGGTGGGTGAAGTGGAGGGAGGGAAATAATGTGATTATTGTAACCAAGGAATATACATGCCCCATTAATTTGGGAGGGAGAGGCTATTCCTCAGCATATACTTTTATTACTTGTTACCCTAATGGATTATGAAGGAAGAAAGAAGGGAACCCACACTCAGGGTGCTTTGGTAAACCATCTTCATGCATCCTTCCTAATAAAAGAAGATAAAGAAATCAAAACTATTAATAAGCACATGAAGAAGTGTTCTAAATCTCTTATAATCAGAGAGATGCAAATCAAAACAACTCTGAGGTATCACCTCACACCAAGCAGATTGGCTAACATGACAGCAAAGGAAAGTAATGAATGCTGGAGGGGATGTGGCAAAGCAGGGACATTAATTCATTGCTGGTGGAGTTGTGAACTGATCCAACCATTCTGGAGGGCAATTTAGAACTATGCACAAAGGGCGATAAAAGAATGTCTACCCTTTTATCCAGCCATAGCACTGCTGGGTCTGTACCCCAAAGAGATAATGGACAAAAAGACTTGTACAAAAATATTCATAGCTGCGCTCTTTGTGGTGGCCAAAAATTGGAAAACAAGGGGATGCCCATCAATTGAGGAATGGCTGAACAAATTGTGGTATATGTTGGTGATGGAAATATTATTGTGCAAAAAGGAATAATAAAGTGGAGGAATTCCATGGAGACTGGAACAACCTCCAGGAAGTGATGCAGAGTGAGAGGAGCAGAACCAGGAGAACATTGTACACAGAGACAAACACACTGTGGTATAATCGAACGTAATGGACTTCTCCATTAGTGGCGGTGTAATGTCCCTGAACAATCTGCAGGGATCTAGGAGAAAAAACACTATCCATAAGCAGAGGACAAACTGAGGGAGTAGAAACACGAAGGAAAAGCAACTGCCTGACTACAGTGGCTGAGGGGACATGACAGAGGAGAGACTCTAAACGAACACTCTAATGCAAATATTAACAATATGGCAATGGGTTCGAATCAAGAACACATGTGATAACCAGTGGAATCACGCGTCGGCTACGGGGGGTGGGAGGGAGGAAAAGAAAATTATCTTTGTCTTTAATGAATAATTCATGTAAATGATCAAATAAAATACTATAAAATTAAAAAAAAAAGAAGTAGAGATCTATTTTCTCATAGTGTGGATAATCTTCCACAATTGTTAATGAAGAAGTTAGACTTAAGAAGACATCCAATTTGCTTTGATTTTCAAAGGCTGTCATTTTACCTTAACCTACATTGAATGATTATGGCTGACTCATTCTACAATGCTTGAAAGTTATATTAAAACCAGAAATTCTTTGTTCTGAAAAAAAAAGAAGATAAAATTGGTTCTAGGTCCTTTTTTGAACATCATTTTTCACTATGGAATACCAGAGTTTATGAGTTATTAAATTTTTAGGTCATACAAAGGAAAATGGAAAGGTTCACTGGGGGCATAAGCATTCTGTAGCTCATTATCTATGAACAAATATAAAAGACAAACTAGGTAAATAACATTATTAGTTATTAGTATGAGAAGAAATAATGAGAAGAGGAATAAAGAAGCATTTATAAAGCACTTCTTATGTCCCAGGCACTGTGATGAAGTCTTTATACATAATATCTCATTTGATCAACTCTCTTAAATAAGTACTATTATCATACCCATTTTACAGTTGGAGGAAATGAGGCAGACAGAAGTTAATTGACCTACCCAGGATCACATAGTTAAGAAGTTTCTGAGACCAAATTAGAATTCAGGGCTTCCTGCAAGCCCAATGCTTTATTTGCTATGACACTTAATTGGGCAGAGGAGCAGAAAAGGGCCCCAGCATGCTGATCAAACATCTGTCATGGATTTATGAGAGAACATGGATGAGAGTTGTACAGGTTTAGAGGGCACTGATAGGGAGATGTGGAGCTAAGATGGCAGAGTGATGAGTAGCAGTACAATGAGCTCCCATCCAAAAACTTCTCCGAACATACCTACAAAATACACAAAAATGAATCCTGATGTGGAAACCTAAAAGTACAGCTAGAAAGTCCTTTGTCCAGTGCAGCTCAACAGAAGGAGACAGAAGGGAGGTCTATGGTGTAGGTCAACCAGGAGCACACTGTAGGTATGATTCCATCATCCAGAAAGAGAATATTAACCAGGACAAGAAGAGGTTCTGGGCCAGCACCAGGGCACTACAACTGGGAAGGGAGCAAAATAGATGGTTTGTTTTCCAATACCCAGTTCTAGGTCACAGGTCCAGGAAAGCATTAGAAAGGCTCATGAAGGGATATGGCATTCAGAGTAGCGAGGCCCTGGGAAGTATAATGAGGAAAGAGGAAGCTTCGTTGGGAGTCAAGAGTCAGCAGCCACAACAATAGTGTCACTCAGATCTCAGAGTGGTCTCACTTCCAGAATCTAGCCTAGTCTACAAAGGAATAACTAAGGCAGGAATTCCAGACCAAAGGGGAGCCTAAAATTCTGCTGCTCTAAATTAAAATAATTTTCCACTTAGATAATAGGAGAGGAGTCCAGGAGGAATCTCCTCTTTCACAGACCTAAACCTAGATCAGGAACTTGTAGGGCTCCCAATTAGGGGAGTAGGTCAGCAATCAGACTTTGACCTAGATTAGACTACTTTGGGAGTAATTAAAATTTGCAAGTCCCCAGCCAGTCACAGATCCTGAAATAATGTAATACTCAATACCCCAAGAAGGTAGCAAAAGGATCAGCCCAGACATTTGCTCAAG
The DNA here is from genome assembly GCF_027887165.1 of Monodelphis domestica. Lineage (NCBI taxonomy): Eukaryota > Metazoa > Chordata > Mammalia > Didelphimorphia > Didelphidae > Monodelphis > Monodelphis domestica. The sequence continues at coordinate 200,422,771 of NC_077229.1, read as the reverse complement.
AAGTGTAGTAGCGTCTAATCCTAACATCAAGTCCAAAATTAGGAAGTAAACTAGAGGAAAGGACAAATAAAAAATATCTCACATAATGAGAAATTATGGTGACTGGGACATTTAAGAGACAAATGCAGTCTTCCAGGTAAACATGGCTGCAATCTAGATGTGACTCGCTTCCCCTCCCCGGCACCTAACGAAATAGACTACCTCAAAAGAGCATAAAAATGACCTTTGGAAGAACAGAGGGACTCCCCAGTAACCCACAGAAACAAAGGTACATGGGGTTTGAACATTTCCACACTATAAGGAGGAGGAAAAGCTTGCACAAAAAACGTGAACTGAGCCGCCCTCCCCCCCCCTTACCCCCACCAAACCAGAGTAAGCTATCAGAGTGCCCACTGGAACAGCGAGTGAGTGAGGAGCCTCTCTGTCTGGGGGGGCACACCAGGGTCCTTGGGATCTAAAGACTGCAAGGAAACAACCTCTCAGGGCGGTTTCACAGGAAAATCCTGTGCTGAGCAAAGGGGCAGCCACACTGAGAGGCTGCACTGAGCAAAGGGGCGCTGAGAGGCTGTGCTGAGCACAGGGACCTGGGCTCTAAGAAACCTCAGAGGCTGGGAAGAACTAGTCTGAGGCAACCTAAATTCATAGAAAACCTGCCTACATCACCCTGACCCCAGACCAAAAAAGAAAGTGGAATAAAACCACCAAAGGGATGGCTTACATGTCCCAAAATCAAGCCTCCAAGAAGAAAGGGGGGGGGGAAGTGACTATTGAAAACTTTTATGGAGGGAGTACCCAAGGAAAAGAAGAGAATGAGGATGAAATCCAAACAAAATCAGAACATGCCTCCCAAAATGGAAACTATCCACAAGCTCTGGAAGATCTCAAACTGGAACTTACCTAAAAGATGGAAACCTTTTGGGAAAAAAATGGGAGAAAGAGATCAGCAATCTGATAGACAAGACTTCACAATTGGAGAAGGAGCTGGAAGCATCTAATAGAAGGGCAGACAAAGCTGAAAAGCAAAACCAGTCCCTAATGACCAGAATTAAGCAACTAGAAGACATCAAGCATGCCCAAAAGATGGAAACCTTTTGGAAAGAAAAATTGGAGAAAGAGATCAGCAGTCTGATAGACAAGACTTCACAATTGGAGAAAGAGCTGGAAGCATCTAATAGAAGGGCAGACAAAGCCGAAAAGCAAAACCAGTCCCTAACGACCAGAATTAAGCAAATGGAAGACAACGAGATTACAAAACAGCAAGAATCAATAAAGCAAAGCCAAAAAATTAATGAATTAAAAGAAAACATGAAATATCTCACTGAAAAGGTCACAGACTTGGAAAACAGAGGAAGAAGAGACAACCTCAGAATTATTGGTCTCCCCGAAAAACCAGAGATAAACAAAAACCTCGATGCTATTCTACAGGAGATTATAGAAGAAAATGGCCCACACGTTCTGGAGCAAGGGGGCAAAATAGAAATAGAAAGGGTTCATAGAACACCCTCTATGCTAAATCCCCAAAAGACAACCCCCAGGAATGTAATCGCCAAATTCAAGAGCTTCCAAGAAAAGGAGAAAATCCTACAAGAAGCCAAGAAGAGGAGCTTCAGATGGGGGTGGGGGGGGCTCCCATAAGGATCACACAGGACTTAGCAGCTAACACACTAAGAGACCGCAAAGCATGGAACACAATATTTAGAAAGGCAAGAGAGCTGGGTCTCCAACCAAGAATTAACTACCCAGCAAAACTGACTATATACTTCCAGGGGAAAGTATGGGCATTCAACAAAATAGAAGATTTCCAAGGATTTGCTAAGAAAAGACCAGAACTTAGTGGAAAATTTGACATCCAATCACAGAAAGCAAGAGAAACATGAAAAGGTAAATATGAAAGAAAGGGAAAAGGAGACTAATCTTATCTTTTTCTTTAAGTCAAACTCTCTTCTATAAGGACTACATTTATATCAAATTATATATATTAATGTGTGGGGAAAATGTATTGTTTAACTCTCAAAAATTGTATGCATTATAAGAGTAGTTAGAAGAATCATACATAGGGAAAGATTGGGGAATCAAGAAGATTTGGTGAAAGGGGGGGGCAAAGAAAGAAATAGGGAGGAGGTATTCGTCAATAATACTAACATTTACTTCAAGAAATGGGGGGGGGACTAAATAGAATAATCTTTCCCATATAAAGATACATATGGGAAGGGGAGGGGAAGAACTCTCATATGAGAAGGAGAGGAAGAGAGCGTGAAGTGGTATTACTTAAACCTTACTCTCAGTGAAATCAACTCTGAGAGGGAAGAACATCTAGATCCAGTGGGATCCTAAATTCTATTTTATCCAACAATTTATCCAATAATTTTATCCAACAGGGTAAGAAAGAAAGGAAAATCAAGGATGGGGGGAAGGGAGTATAAAAAGGGAGGGAAGGAAAGGGGGGAGGGGAAGGGAGCATAAATAGGGAGGAGCTAAAAAGGGAAGCATATCAAAGGAGGGGACTAGGGGGACTGACCTAAAGTAAATCATTGGTTCAAAAGGATATAGCTAAAGAAGAAAGGTCAGAACTAGGGGAAGTTATCAAAATGCCAGGGAATCCACAAGTAACAATCATAACTTTGAACGTGAATGGGATGAACTCACCCATAAAACGTAGACAAATAGCAGATTGGATTAGAACCCAAAACCCTACCATTTGTTGTCTTCAAGAAACACACATGAGACGGGTTGATACTCACAAGGTTAGAATTAAAGGATGGAGTAAGACCTTTTGGGCCTCAACTGATAGAAAGAAGGCAGGAGTTGCAATCATGATATCTGACAAAGCCAAAGCAAAAATAGAATTGATCAAAAGGGATAGGGAAGGTGAATATATTCTGTTAAAAGGGAGTATAGACAATGAGGAAATATCACTAATCAACATGTATGCACCAAATGGTATAGCATCCAAATTCTTAATGGAGAAACTAGGAGAATTGAAGGAGGAAATAGACAGTAAAACCATATTAGTGGGAGACTTGAACCAACCACTATCAAATTTAGATAAATCAAACCAAAAAATAAATAAGGAAGAGGTAAAAGAGGTGAATGAAATCTTAGAAAAATTAGAGTTAATAGACATATGGAGAAAAATAAATAGGGACAAAAAGGAATACACTTTCTTCTCAGCACCACATGGCACATTCACAAAAATAGATCATACACTAGGTCACAGAAACATGGCACTCAAATGCAGAAAAGCAGAAATAATAAATGCAACCTTTTCAGATCATAAAGCAATAAAAATATTGATCAGAAAGGGTACATGGAGAGCCAAATAAAAAATTAATTGGAAATTAAATAATATGATACTCCCAAATCAGTTACTTAGAGAAGAAATCATAGAAGCAATAATTTCATTGAGGAAAATTACAATGGTTAGACATCCTTTCAAACCTTTTGGGATGCAGCCAAAGCAGTACTTAGAGGAAAATTCATATCCCTGAGTGCATATATTAACAAATTAGGGAAGGCAGAGATCAATGAATTGGAAATGCAAATCAAAAAACTTGAGAATGAACAAATTAAAAACTCCCAGAAGAAAACTAAACTAGAGATCCTAAAAATTAAGGGAGAAATTAATAAAATTGAAAATGATAGAACTATTGCATTAATAAACAAAACTAGAAGCTGGTACTTTGAAAAAACAGACAAAATAGACAAAGTACTGGTCAATCTAATTAAGAAAAGGAAAGAAGAAAGGCAAATTAACAGCATCAAGGATGAAAAGAAGGACCTCACCTCCAACGAAGAGGAAGTTAAGGCAATCATTAAAAACTACTTTGCACAACTACATGGCAATAAATATACCAATCTAGCTGATATGGATGAATATTTACAGAAATATAAATTGCCTAGACTAACAGAAAAAGAAATAGATTTCTTAAATAATCCCATATCAGAAACAGAAATCCAACAGGCCATCAAAGAACTTCCTAATAAAAAATCCCAAGGGCCTGATGGATTCACCAGTGAATTCTATCAAACATTCAAAGAACAACTAACCCCAATACTATAGAAACTATTTGATATAATAAGCAAAGAAGGAGTTCTACCAAACTCCCTTTATGACACAAACATGGTACTAATTCCAAAACTAGGTAGGTCAAAAAGAGAGAAAGGAAATTATAGACCAATCTCCCTAATGAATATAGATGCAAAAATCTTAAATAGCATACTAGCAAAAAGAGTCCAGCAAGTGATCAGAAGAGTCATTCACCATGATCAAGTAGGATTTATACCAGGGATGCAGGGCTGGTTCAATATTAGGAAAACCATCTACATAATTGAGCACATCAGCAAGCAAACCAACAAAAATCACATGATTATTTCAATAAATGCAGAAAAAGCCTTTGATAAAATACAACACCCATTCCTATTAAAAACACTAGAAAGCTTAGGAATAGAAGGGTCGTTCCTAAAAATAATAAACAGTATATATCTAAAATCATCAACTAATATCATCTGCAATGGGGATAAACTAGATGCATTCCCAATAAGATCAGGAGTGAAAAAAGGATGTCCATTATCACCTCTACTATTTGACATTGTACTAGAAACACTAGCAGTAGCAATTAGAGAAGAAAAAGAAATTGAAGGCATTAAAATTGGCAATGAGGAGACCAAGTTATCAATCTTTGCGGATGACATGATGGTCTACTTAAAGAATCCTAGAGATTCAACCAAAAAGCTAATTGAAATAATCAACAACTTTAGCAAAGTTGCAGGATACAAAATAAACCCACATAAGTCATCAGCATTTCTATATATTTCCAACACAGCTCAGCAGCAAGAACTAGAAAGAGAAATCCCATTCAAAATCAACTTAGACAAAATAAAATACCTAGGAATCTACCTCCCGAGACAAACACAGGAACTATATGAACACAACTACAAAACACTCTCCACACAACTAAAACTAGACTTGAGCAATTGAAAAAACATTAACTGCTCATGGGTAGGACAAGCCAATATAATAAAAATGACCATCCTACCCAAATTCATCTATCTATTTAGTGCCATACCCATGGAACTTCCAAAAAATTTCTTTACTGATTTAGAAAAAACCATAACAAACTTCATTTGGAAGAACAAAGGATCAAGGATATCCAGGGAAATAATGAAAAAAATACAAAGGAAGGGGGCCTTGCAGTCCCAGATCTCAGACTATATTATAAAGCAGTGGTCATCAAAACAATTTGGTACTGGCTAAGAGACAGAAAGGAGGATCAGTGGAACAGACTGGGGGTAAGTGACCTCAGCAAGACAATATATGACAAACCCAAAGATTCCTGCTTTTGGGACAAAAATCCACTATTCCATAAAAACTGCTAGGAAAATTGGAGGACAGTGTGGGAAAGATTAGGTTTAGATCAACACCTCACACCCTACACCAAGATAAATTCAAAATGGGTGAATGACTTAATCATAAAGAAGGAAACCATAAGTAAATTGGGTAAACACAGAATAGTATACATGTCAGATCTTTGGGAGGGGAAAGACTTTAAAACCAAGCATGACATAGAAAGAATCACAAAATGTAAAATAAATAATCTGGAATACATCAAATTAAAAAGTTTTTGTACAAACAAAACCAATGTAACTAAAATTAGATGGGAAGGAACAAATTGGGAAACAATCTTCATAGAAACCTCTGACAAAGGTTTAATTACTCAAATTTATAAAGAGCTAAATCAACTGTACAAAAAATCAAGCCATTCTCCAATTGACAAATGGGCAAAGGACATGAACAGGCAGTTCTCAGCCAAAGAAATCAAAACTATTAATAAGCACATGAAGAAGTGTTCTACATCTTTTATAATCAGAGAGATGCAAATCAAAACAACTCTGAGGTATCACCTCACACCTAGCAGATTGGCTAACATGACAGCAAAGGAAAGTAATGAATTCTGGAGGGGATGTGGCAAAGCAGGGACATTAATTCATTGCTGGTAGAGTTGTGAATTGATCCAACCATTCTGGAGAGCAATTTGGAACTATGCCCAAAGGGTGATAAAAGACTGTCTGCCCTTTGATCCAGCTATAGCACTGCTGGGTTTGTACCCCAAAGAGATAATAAGGAAAAAGACTTGTACAAGAATATTCATAGCTGCACTCTTTGTGGTGGCCAAAAATTGGAAAACGAGGGGATGCCCATCAATTGAGGAATGGCTGAACAAATTGTGGTATATGTTGGTGATGGAATACTATTGTGCTAAAAGGAATAATAAAGTAGAGGAATTCCATGGAGACTGGAACGACCTCCAAGAAGTGATGCAGAGCGAAAGGAGCAGAACCAGGAAAACATTATACACAGAGACTGATACACTGTGGTACAATCGAAGGTAATGGACTTCTCAATTAGTGTCAATGCAATGTCCCTGAACAATCTGCAGGGATCTAAAAAACAATATCCACAAGCAGAGGATAAACTATGGGAGTAAAAACAATGAGGAAAAGCAACTGCTTGACTACAGGGGTGGAGGGGATACAATTGAGGAGAGACTTTAAATGAACACTCTAATGCAAATTCCAACAACATGGAAATTGGTTCCAACCAAGAACACATGTGATACCCAGTGGAATCATGCATCGGCTATGGGAGAGGTGGTGGGAAGGGGGTGGGGGGGAGGAAAAGAAAATGATCTTTGTTTCCAATGAATAATGTTTGGAAATGACCAAATAAAATAATGTTTAAAGTGGGGAAAAAAAGATACAAATGCAGAAGAAAATTACTCCAAAATATCTACAAACAAAGCCTCACAGAGAACATGGCTTGAATACCAACATAACTATAATTATTGGAAGAGAGAAAACAGGAGTTTAGAAAAATTTTCCAGTGCTTGAGGGGCTTGAGTGCTTGATAGTGCTTGAGGGGTGAAATGAAATAGAAATGAGAACTATGGAACAATTAGAGAGGGAGTTAACAGCTGGACACCAGGTTCAAAATTTTGCCCAAGCAATAACTCTCTCAAAATTAGAGTGGAGGAGGCAGCTGAGTAGCTCAGTGGATTGAGAGCCAGGCCTAGAGATGGGAGGTCCCAGGTTCAAATCTGACCTCAGACACTTCCCAGCTGTGTGACCCTGGGCAAGTCACTTAACCCCCATTGCCTTGTCCTTACCACTCTTCTGCCTTCGAGCCAATACACAGTATTGACTCCAATATGGAAGGTAAGGATTTAAAAAAAAATTAGAGTGGACCAAGTAGAAAACAACTCCATGAGGCAACAAAAATATTGTAACAAAGACAAATACTGAAAATATAAGAAAAATGTGGGGTTTCTAATTAAATTAAAAAACCAGATCTGGATGATTATTTGAGGAGAAAAAATTAAAGTATCACTGGACTATCTGAATAACATGGCCACAAAAGAGACCAGATGTCATAGTTGAAGAAATCTAAAACTACCCAGATTTCTCCACTGGTCACTTTCTGAAAGAAATCTCAAAATTAAACTCCCCAGGAACATCATTACCAAAATCCAGAACTTCCAGGTGAAATAGCCAGAAAGAAAAAATTTAAAAATCAATAAGCTATAGTCAAGATCATAAATAATATAGACAATTTAGCAGGCCATCATTGTAATGAAGCAAAGACATTAGAATATTATATTTCAGAAGGCAAAAAAATATGGCCTTACACATACATGTAACTCATCCAGAAAAAATGAGTATAATGGAAAATAGATCTTCATATAATGGAAAATTGATCTTGTAAAAGAGGATCCAAGCATCCTTGAAAAAAAAAGACAAGAGGTCCAAAAAAGCTTTTAGGTTCAATCATAGAAATTAAGAAAAACATAACAAATTGAACAAGAATGAAACAAAGATACATTGCTTATACTTGTAGCATTTTAGTTTTAACAGAAGGGTAAACTGAGACAAATATTCCAGAAAGATATAATTTGTTGACAGAGGTATTCTACTTCTGTCAAATGGGTCAGTGACTTGCCTCCATTCATGCAAAAGACCCCAAGCAAAATGACAGCTTCCCTTATATAGGGTTTTGGGGAATATAGAACAACAAAGAACAGAACAAGGTAGATCATATCATGAGATTAAGAGCAACATGACTGGTTATGGAGGTAAGGTGCAGAAAGCAATATGATTAATTGGAAGTAAGGCAGTGTGTAATTAGAATCTGTTACCATAAAAACTACAATTCCCAGCACCCCAATATCCTCACATTACATGCTGATGTAGGGAGGATATAAATTTGGTGTAGCCCCACCTCTCTCTTTTGTCTTCCTGTTGGGGTTTTGGTGGAGCAGGCTTTTTAAACAGGCAAAGAGAACTTAGTCACATGGTCTTAATTTTGTGAAATAATTAGGTTTTTAATTTCTACTTCCTTTTTATTCCTTGTACTTCAAGTGATTATTAATAAACTTTTAAAAATTAATACTTGGAATTGATGTATATTAATTAATGTCCTACATTTATGGCAACCAGAAGTGGGGTTTAGAACCCTTACTTCTCTCTGAGTAAATTAGTTTGAAAAGAAACCACATTGCTTGCTTGCTCCCTGCTGCTATTGCTACTGCTGCCTGCCACTGCCACTCCTGCCTCCCTCCCTTACTGCCTGGGTGGTCCCACCTGCCATTGAAGCCTCTGCTCCTTCTCCTGCTGTTGCTGTTGCTGGTAAAGTATTTACCTCTTTTTCCCTTGCATTGCTAACACCTGAATGCAAAGCCCGGTGTTTCTTTTAGCCAACAATCAGCCTCTTAAAGGGCTTTTACCTTAGGAGACACTCCTACCCTTTTAACTCCCTGTCCACGTGGCAGTGGAAGCCAGTGACTCTCTGGTGTTTTTACCCCTAGTGGAAAGGGGAAGGAAGGTTAGTCTTCCAAAGAGGAAGTAGATTTACAAGCAATTTAATAAGTAGAATTGCAAGCATGGCCCTGTTTCCTGCCTATCTCAAATAGCTCCCATTCAGGGAGAGTATTACAGAGAGAGTATTACATAGCTCAAAGTTTTGAGGTATCTTCTCTTACTACTGTTGCTTGGTGCACTGGTCCTTGTGATTAGCTTGAGTAATCTTGAGATTCAGGGAGGAGATTCATCTCCCTACACCCCCTTTGCCATTTTGGTCTGCCCAGTCTCTGCAACACATTCAATATGGGATTTGTCCACACTATGCTCAGTGCAGGTATGGGGAACCCCCGGAGGTGTGACCAAAAGAATCTAGATGGATGGTGCTACTGGGGAGGGGGAGGAACCTTAAAGCGTCTGGAGGTGAATTTTTAAGCCTTTACCAACTCCATTGCTAAATATTTCAGTTTTGTTCCCTTCAAAATAATGAATAAGTCTCTGTAACACAACCAACAGAATTAGAAGAAAAAAAATGACTTTTGGATTCAATATCTGTATCCTATACTGTATTTGCTGATTATTTGGTTTAAGATTTAATTTTGTTTGTTAAGTTCACATATTGATCTAATCTGATATATTCTGTTACCGTATGTCACTTTAAGTTACTGTATTTTGGCTATTAGCTATATGTTCTGTTACACTGTTTTTATTTGTTCCATCCTACTATCTTTATTTGTACCTCCTCATATGACTAGACTAGAGAAAATACCATTGTAAAAGCCAATAAACAACTTGAGCAAACCCTTTTCCATGGCAGAAACCATAAGTCCTTATGGATGCTGGGTTTGTTATCAGATCCATTGAGGTCACATGTTACCTAAACAGTCTTTTGTTCCTTTTTACCTTTGTTAATTGTCACATAGATGGTGATGAATGGACTCCATCAAACTGGCTACAACCTATATACAACCTTTGGAAAATTTAGTGACTTAAAAATTTAAATTGATTTTAAGGGGCCTTTAGAAATTATTTTTAGACATCCAGTAGTACCACTACCTCTGACTGATCATTTGCCTACCTCTGAGTTGTTTGTAACAAGAGGTAATGGGTCCATATAGTAGCTGAAGTAAAGTGCTGTAGCACTATTATATTCCCCACCTCTGCATTTATAAAAAATGTAATGGATGAGATGTCTGAAGAGATTTTCACTATTGTAGTCTTTGCCATCACATTGCAATGGATGGGACATATAAAAACATACCTTTTATGGCTGTTACAGTTTCATGCCAGAGGAGGGAGGTTTCCAAAGGATTTTGGTTACCCCATGGGGGATTATAATCTCATCTGGGAGGTAGAAAGGTTTTCCTAGGGGGAATGGCTCATGAGAGGGAGCATTTTGCATGAAGTCTAGCAGCTTCTGAATGATTTTTTATATTTATAATTCTCCGGCTTACTCTACCCATAATGATCTAGATTCTTGGTGACATTTTGGACCCAAAAAGTTTTCAGCAGTGCATCAGTACATCAGCAGTTTGTGTTTTTTCTTGGGTCTTCTACCAAATTTTGGAATGATGGCAGTAATGGACTTTTTAAAAAATATCTGAGTCAAGGTTGAAAGATTTGCTAGATCTGGAGAACTTCTGACAAGTATCCATGTGTTTCAGTGGCTATGGAGACTCATGTGAATCCTAATGTTAGCAGGTTTGTTTGCTATTGTTATTAAGTAGACTATTATGATTTTGGGGATTTGGGTACTTCTTGAATGTGTATTAGCTGCTATGCTACTGTTTTTTGTTTGTTTGTTTTTTAATAAAGCTGTTTTCTTAGTGAAAATTAAGTGCTCTCACACTGTGGATCATAGCTAAATTAAAAAGGAAATGGATCTCATTTTAAGTGAGAAACCTTTGCATTCTGCCTCTCCTTGGGTAAACACAGTGTGTCACTGATTGTGAACTATATATATTTTTTTATTTTTAAATTGTTTTATTATTTTTACTTGTATGTGCAATAGAGTATTTGAGTTTTTTCTCTCATTTTTTTGTTCTTGAAGCACATATCACCAGCATTATTTTTTTAATTTTACACTAATATAAGGTTAAAATATCCATTTCTTCTAATATCCATGCATACCCCAAAACTTTAGACTATGGAAACCTGCCATTGATTGTTAAATATTATGGGACTTTGATTAATGATTGTGTCTGATTCCAGGAGAAGGGATCACAAAAGAGCCATTCAGTGTCAAGGAAGCACAAAGTTAATCTTCACAGTGCCTATGAACACAAGGTCAAGGAGACCAACCAATCCCGATGGGATTGATGAGAATCTGCACCAAGACAGAGGACTTGTTTTGGAGTTGGAGGAAGTGGCTGTTTGAGAATGACAGATGCAAGATTTCCCCATGCCATGTTCTGAAAAATACCCCAGTTTGGCTAAAATATTAGCTCCCCTATCCCTGAGAGCAAAGGTAAAGTCAGACCCGGGAATGTTATTTCCCATCTGTTACAAAAATCTAGTCCCTTTTCTTTCTTTCATAACTGTGGCAATTTTTTGTAGTCCTGGCTGCTGATTGGGTAAGTACATATTGCTGCAATGGTCCTATAGGCATGTGGGACTTAAATCACTTTATTGTGCACTAATTCTAGGACTTTTTATAGGCTTATTCTTGCCTACTGAGAATTTTTATATATTATTTCATTTTGATTTTTTTCTTTTCCTCTATTTGGTTTTATGTTTTTTATTTCCTTTTAATAATTGATTCACATACCTCATAACTCAACCATGTATCCCTGGGTGATCTGTGTATTTGTCACCACCCATCCTCAGGAGAGGATTGTATAATTATCATAAAATTCTAGTTTTATATAATTTTTTTCTTGTTTGAGAGTAATTTTAGGATAAGAAAATTGCTACCTCCCAGAATCAAGAAAGTGAACTGCTTGGAGAAGGCACCATGAAGATGCCTGCAGAACCCACACACTGTACCAAAAGATCCAGAATGAACTTTGGGATGTAGTGAAATTGAACTGGGTGGGGTTGAATGCATTTATTTTTAATGTAAACTCTTATGCCAAAGGGCACTGCCCCCTATTTTGTTTTTTTTCAATGCACTTAGCAAACTCTGGTTTTGGTTTTTCTCTCTTCTATTTCCCTCTTATCTCTAACTATTGTAGTTTCCTTTTAGAAAGTACAATATTGTATGCACCTTTAGTTAGATCTTTAGAGGTATAAGACAGTTACATTTAAATGATCCACTGGGGAGACTAGTCTTCCAAAGGATTACAGGAGGAATTGTGTAATTAGAATTTGTTACCCTAAGAACTACAATTTCCAGCACCCTACTCTCTTCACATTATATGCTAAAGTAGGGAGGATATAAATTTGGTGTAGCCCTGCCTCTCTCTCTCTCTTGTCTTCATGTTGGGGCTTTGGTGGAGCAGACTTTTTAAACAGACAAGGAGAACTTAATCATGTGGTCTTAATTTTATTAAATAATTAGATTTTTAATTTTCTATTTTTTATTCCTTCTACTTCAAGTGATTATTAATAAATTTTATAAAATCAATACTTGTGTTATGGGGGTGCAGATGTGTACCACTGGGGTTCGGGAAGGATATCTTTTGCAAGAATACAAGACTCCAAAACTCAGCTTAAAAACAAAAAGAGAAATTTATTAATTTAGAAAGTAATGTTGAGAATGGCCAGGAGGCTATCAAGGTGGAACAGCAAGATGGGGAGCAGTTCCTTGGGAGGACAGGATGGATGGAAAAGCTGTCCCCCAGAGGACATCAGTTCTGGGGATTTTATACTCTTTAAAACAGATGCTATGTCATGGTGTGAACGTGACCTAGAGTGCTAGTCACTCAGGCATTTGGTGGGGTGGGGTCATCTGTCTGGGGTCTGCCTGGAGGAATAAAGATTCCTTAACAAACAGATATTTTGAGATGTAGCCTGATAGGATTGAGGTATAGCCTGGAGGTGCATCTCTCTGTCCATAATAGTTTGCCTGAGTTTCTGGGGGTACAATGCCCATGTCACTTGGAGTTGCTGGATATTAATTTTAAGTTCTACAGTAATGAGGACTATCAACAAACCTTGTCCTCCTCCCCCCACTCCTTTTTTTTTTACCAGACTAAGAAGTGCTCATTGTTGTAGTCCAGGACCTATTGGAGACCCAATCTTTTGGACAGCAGATCAGATATCCTTTAAGAATAGTTTGGTGGAATAAAAATATTAGACCCAAATTGTCTATACATACATATACATTCTTCAAGGTTAGTTAAATTCCTTGAGGCAGGAGAATTGGATTATTAAACTTAACCCAGCTGATTTCTGAACTAAATACAGAGACAAAGAACTACAACCTAAGCAACTACAAGACAAAACCAATTAATTGTAAATAGGATCAATAAATAAATTATGCAAGATCAACCTTAATCTTCTCACATTCAGATATTGGAAGATGATATATGTATCTCCTTTGAACCCTGTCACATCAGAGTTTGAAGAGGGTGTTCCTGAGATAAGACCTGAGAGGGGTTCTGTTGTGTCTTCAAAATCTTAAGAAAAGAATGGAGAGGGGTAGAAAAATAAAGAAGTGGAAAGGAAGGGAAAGGAAGGCTAAGGAAAATCATTTTACATAATATGGGTACATCTGTAGAAATTATACAAACAAGGAAGAGGAATTGAGGAAAGTAGCTAACACAAATTTAACTCATCTGAACTGGTTAAAAGAAGGAAGGGAGAGACAGAGGCAGAGACAGAAACAGAGAGACAGAGAGAGTTGGACATAGGACTATATTTCACTCAAAAGGGAAATGGGGAAAGTGGAAAAGAAGGAGGGCGATTTAGAGGGTAGGGAGACTAAGGGAATGACTAATCTGAAAAGGTATCAATAAATTGGGAAATGGCTGAAAAGTTATGGTGTATAAATGTGATCCATGCTACAACTAACCAGGATTCTAAAAGACCAATGATGAAACATTCTACCTATTTCCTGATAGAGAGGCAAAAGATTCAGAATGCAGAATGAAAAATAAATTTTTAGACAAGGCCAATGTAGAAATTTGCTTTGATTGATTATATGTATTTGTAATGGGTTTTATTTTTCTTCTGTTCTCAATTGTGTGTGTGTGTGTGTGTGTGTGTGTGTGTGTGTGTGTATGTTGGGATGAGGGTAGGTGGAAAGATAAGAAAGCAGACCTTTAATTATTAAAACAAATATTTTTAAAAAGAGTGAAGAGGCATGATTAGATTAAAATGTGCACCATTGGAGGGATTACCATACAATAAAGACATCATAGATTCATCTAAGTATTCCTCCTTGCTAAAAAGTCAATAAAATGTGTTCACCTGAGAAAAGGGTAATGATCCAGAATTAGAAATTAAGTCTACTTGATTTTTTCCTTGAAGCTGTACCTAATTTAATGATGAGATATGATATTTCACCTTAATTTTCCAATGAGGGCCTGAGAAACACAAAATTTCTGAGCTCTCCCCAACCCTTTTGGGTTTTTAGATGATAAGCAGTATGTATTCTGAAGATGCACTATGCAAAACTGGAATTGTGAAGCAGCCAGCCTTCTCTAAACAGATGCAAAGCTTCACTATTATTACACATTCAAATTGCATCCCCCAAATGGGCATGAATATGCAAATAAGCCTGCTGTCATGTCAGAAAACTTCATTACAATTATATGAATTTGAACTTAAAACTACCCAGAGAGCTCTTCTGCAAGCCTGTTCTATCCCCTTCCAGAGACTCCAAAGCTAAAGACTGCACTGGGGCTTCTGGGACTCGGTACTACTTAGACCTTTTACTAGATGTCTTCACACTGGGTCTTTATTTCCAACAGACTGGAATTAAATTCTTACTTCCTTTATACTCATTTAGCTTTACTTTGCCATCACATTCTATTGCATGGGCCTTTGTGCAGTGTCCATTACCTTGCAGCTCTAAAACTATAATCCTATGTTAACACACAACAGAAATCTTGACATTTGCTGCGCCTGAAGTCAGGAAGATTTGAGTTCAAATCTAGTTTCAGATGTTTATTAGCTATATGACCTTGGGCAAGTCAAAACCTATTTCAGCTGAGTTTCTTCACCCATAAGCTGGGGATAATAGTAGCACTTGTTTCATAGAGTTGTGAGAATCAAATGAATCTATAGGTATAAAAGTGCTTATAAAAGTGTCTATATCTGTCTGTCTCTGCTTCCACATAAATGTACATATATGCACATATTTCATATGAATGCTTATTCCCTTTCTTTCTTTTCTCTTCCCTTCCTATTCTGTTTTATCCTTCTGGAGAAGTATGAGTCTGTACCAGGGTCAATTTTTTAAGCTAATTCTGTTCATGGATTTTGTTCAAGTATTTATTCTCTGCTTTAATTATTATTTAATAAGGAAGAGGTTTTTGAAATATTTGCAATATTTTCCTCAGGACCCTTGAATATATTGGGCCAATTCTGCTCTAGCCATGGAATCATGGAATCTTGGGTTCACAACCATTGAGGTAGCTCATTCCATTTCTGAAAACCTCTAATCATGATGAATTTTTTACTTAAATCAGAGCTAAATTTAGTTTGTTGTAACTGGGGGGAAATTTATAACAAAATTCTCTGACAAATGTTTAATTTCCCAAATGTATAAGGAACTAAGTCAAATATATAAGAAATCAAGCCATTCCCCAATTGACAAGTGGTCAAAGGACATGAATAGGCAGTTTTCACATAAAAAAATCAAAACTATCAATAATCACATAAAAATGTTCTAAATCCCTCCTGATTAGAGAAATGCACATCAAAACAACTCTGAGGTACCACCACACACCTAGCAGATTGGCTAACATGACAATAAAGAAAAATCATAACTTTGGAGGGGATGTGGCAAAGTTGAGACATTAATGCATTGCTAGTGGAGTTGTGAACTGATCCAACCATTCTGGAAGGCAATTTGGAACTATGCCCAAAGGGCGCTAAAAAACTGTCTGTCCTTTGATCCATCCATAGCACTGCTGGGTTTATACACCAAAGAGATAATAAGGGAAAAGACTTGAATAAGAATATTTATAGCTGTGTTCTTCGTGGTGGCAAAAAAATTGGAAAATGAGGGGGTGCCCCTTGATAGGGGAATAGCTGAACAAATTGTAGTATCTGATAGTGATGGAATACTATTGTGCAATAAGGGACGATAAACTGTTTGATTTCTATGAGCTGGAAAACCTCCATAATCTGATGTGCAGTGAAATGAGCAGAACCAGGAGAACATCGCACACAGAAAATGAAACACTGTGGGATGATCATATGGGAGTGACTTTGCTACTATTAACAATGCAATGAACCAGGACAATCCCAAGGGACTTGTGAAAAAGAATGTTTTCAAATTGTGGAAGTAGAAATGCAGAAGAAAAACACTTGATTTATCACTTGTTTATATGGGTAGTGGATGTGGGATTTTGGTTTTTAAAAGATTACTCTATTATAAAAATGAATAATGTGGAAATAGGTATTGAATGATAATACATGTATTACACAGTGAAATTTTTTGTTGATTCTGGGGTGGAGGAGAGAGAAAAGGAGAGGGAATGAACATGAATCTTTAAACTGAAGGAAAGGACTTAAATAAAAATAAATAAATTTACTTTGTTTTCAATTCCACCTATTATTCCTAATTCTTCCTTCTGGAGCCAACCAGAAGCAATATAATCTCTCCTCCACTTACCAGTCCATTAAATACATGAGAACATCTCTATCATCCCCAATAAGTATTCTTCCCTCAGACTAAACTTTCTCAGGTCGCTTAATCAATCTTCCTATGATGTCAGTTTGAAACTCTTCACCATCCTGCTGACCTCCTCTAGACACAGGAGGGACTTCACTCAATTTCCTCCCTAGAATGTGGTACCCTGTCCTGAATGCAATGACTTAGAAGTGAATCAAAAGTCTGTCTGGTTCTACATACTATCACTGTCTTGAAGAAACCTAAAATTTCTTTATCCTTTTTGTTGCCATGTTAACTGTTTCCTCTCTAGTGTATAGTGCCTGATACATTGGAGACACTTCACATGTTTATTTTCTGATATTGTGTTTATTATTCAATTTTTAAAACTTCAGATATAATGTGTGGCCAATGATTTGTTCCTGTATCACAAAGCCAATATATGGTCAAGAGATGGGACTTGATTTCAAGGTTTCCCAACTTTAAGGTGAGCTCTTTCTGCCTCTACCTTACTGCCTCAATTGCTAAAAAAAATATAGATAACATACATAAACAGCATTCCTTTGATCTATGGTAAAGCCTATAAACACAGAAATTCAAATTTAGAAGTATCTAATGCTTATAGATTGATATATAGATGATAAGTGATTGAGGTAAATCTTATTTTTATAGATGAGGAAACTGAGGCACAGCATGGTTAAGTAACTTACCCAGAATTACATGCCTATTATGTATTCAATGAAAGATTTGAATCAATGAAAGTCTCTCTGATTCTCAATTCAGTGCCCTTTCCAGTATATCACTATGCTACATTTGTACCAGTCAAGTAATCTATTTATTTTTAAGGAAATAAGGTTAGCCTGGAATATTCTATTCTGATTGTATCACAAATCTTAAAAATCAGAAACATCTCCTAAACTCTCAGTGTTAGAAGGGAAATTAGTTATCACCTAGTACAACCACCTTCATCATTCATGATTACCATCTGTCATGCTCTTACCAGGCAGTCAGCCAGATGATTGTAGAATGTTTCTAATGGTGGAAAACTCACAAACTTATAGGGCAGTCCATTCCGTTTTTGTATAGCTATTAATTCAAGTCATCCCGGTAATATGGTATAGCATATTTATACCCATCATATGTTTCTCCCTTGCTATTTTGGTCACTCATCAGTTTTTTTGAGAATGTTGATTTCCATGATTTGCAACAACACAGCACTCACTAAAGAATATCTGTGATAAAAGCTTCCTTTCACAAAATGTAGAATATTGGCCTATATTATCCCCACTATTCTTTTTCACTAGCTGAGGACAGTAGAGCAATTGAATTTGGGATTTCTCAGTTCCAGTAGGGTTAAGGTCAATGGGGTTCCCACACTTAGTCCACCACCAATATGATGAGACCCCAGGATGGAAATGGAGGATGTGGCAGGGAAGAAAACAGGTTATATAAGATGGATAAAACCAGTCCAAATCTGAACAATGGAGAAAGTTAAAGCTTCCATGAAAATCAATATTGACAATAAGCTTATGAATACCCTTTGCATTTCTAAGCGGTGTGAAATAGGAAAATGAAGTCTTAAAAATATATTTGTTTTTGTTTCATGGAGATGCAAGGGTTTATTGAAAGTGCTACATAATGTACCCAACACTATCCAACCTGCATTCTTTTTTTTTCATTTAAATTCTGAGCCTTTTTCATTTTCATGTGTTTGTTCCAAAGTCTAGGTAATGCTCTAACATGGACTGATAGATCAGTTCTAATCACTGTCATACAACTGCTTAGAAGAGTTTGGACAAAAGTCATTCTTAGAAATAATAACTCATATTTCTGTATTCCTTTCAGGTTTTCAAGTGAAGAAACTAAGCCTAATTAACTTGCCTCTGGCTATATATCTAGTAAGTATTAAAGGTGAGATTTGAACTCTGGTGTCCTGATTCCAAATGCAACAAGCTCACCTTCTATAATCATGCACTTATTTATTCTCCTATGGATAATTGGACTGTACCCCTGTCTCTGGGATCTTAGACTCTGATAGGTAATTTTTCACTTTATCTTGCCCCCAAACCCCAGGCTTCCACATGAAATGTCAACCAACTCCATACCAGGATGCACGTGTACATCTGAACATCACCTTCATCTCTGCTCCAACTCTAGCTCTCCTATATTGGGGGGGGGGGGGCGATAAAACCAATTATGTAATTGCTCTTTAGCAATAATAACCAAAAAGTCCAATTAACCAGTATACAAAAATAGTGGAACAAATAAAGAGAATGGCAAGATACAATAATTTCCATTTTAGCTATTTCTGCAAATCACTGTACATATATTACAGCAGTATCATAGAAATGGGACAGCCCTGAGGATACTTTCCACATTTTATGTACATTTTAAGATTAACTTTAATCTCAGAGTCATATATCCATACACCTATTTCCTTTGTTTTGTTTTTTTTCACTTAAACTTAAATTCATGGTTCATCGGAACAAAGACTGTAAACAAATATTTACCATGTCTGTTACATGTAGCGCCCAGGAGCTGCTTTAAAAGAGAAATCCATCTCCCTCCCTTACTCCCTCCCCCCTTTTTATAAATATTGGTATCAAAACAATTCTGAATTTACTTTTTGTTACTACTAGTAGTCAGTACCCACACCTCTTCAAAAATTAAACAAAATTAGTAACAGTATTTATTGTACCTGCTACTTTAAACAATTTACAATGCAGTTCTTTCACTAAGCAAGATGGACCAAGCATGCCATTTATAATTTTCCTTCTTGAGAAATTAGATTTCTGAAACATGCATTACTCCACAGCAATCTGATACGTCTTGTCATGCTTTCATCTTGTAAAACCTAAATTCCTTTTGGAGTACTCCAAGTTTATGTTTAAATGATAGTTCCTTGATAAGAGGAAAAAATTGTGCTGCATTTTTCTTCCCATTGTCCCTGAAAACATAACGAGTGTACATGTATTAAATATATTCTTACAAATATCCAGGTCATGTATGCCAACTGGAATTCTTTTAATGTGTGGGCTCTGCATTGTGAGATATAATCAAGACATTAACATGACTAGAAGATTATTGGTTTAAATAAGTTTGAGATTTGTTAGAATTAATTGCTGTATGTTTGTCCTTCTGGAGGTCATGGAAGCTTCATGTTTTCTTTGGACATCATTAGATGCCTTGGATCTTGAAGTACAACTTTAATGCTATAAGAATTTTGCCATTTTGCTAACACTGGTATGCTCCATGCATCAACCATTCCACTGGAATTATTTATTCCTTTCATATTAATTTTTGTTACAAATCTAACTGTTGGAGGTGGTGCTTCTGGGTATTAAGGTCCATACTCTACTTTCAGACTGTATATTCTGTTTTCATAGTTTGTCCTTGGTGGCTCAATAATCATGCCTGTCCATCTTGTTAAGTGTCATATCTTCATTGTCTTCAAGTCCCCAGCTAACTATTCCACTGTCTACACCTTTTTGGTCTTCTTCAAGTTCTTCTAACAAGTGAAAATTATGTGGAACTTTAACTCCTGTGGAGACTGCCATCTTCTCCAGCAACCCCAGACTTCTGCTGCCCTGCATGAGCCTCACCATGTCATATCTCTCCTATATTTAAGTTATTTGAGGGCAAAGGTTTGTATTGTATTTATTTGCTCATATTTGTATATAAAGTTTAACCCAATATATGAAAAATGCTTAAAATATTATTTCTTTTATTCATTCCTTCTTTTGAGTTCTTGGGGATCTTGCTGAGGGACTTTGGAGAGATTCCTAGGAGATGGATAACTAGATAATTTTTTTCCAGTCCTCTCAAATTCTTTTAACCTATCAAAAAACAAGAATTATGAGCAAGAAAGAAGGTAATTATAACTGTGTCCATAGGCCAAGGTACTAAGAACTCCAATAATGTAAAAATTGGATGAATTAATAAAAAGAAGAATCATGAAAGAAGAATATATATTCCACTGAATTCAAATAATTGGCAGAATAGAAAAACTTGGGCCCACAGACTATTATGTAGGAACAAAAGAAAGAATTAGCTGATAAACAATGCTGATATAAATAAGTGAAGAACAATCTAGGAAAAGAAGCAAAAAAGTATTAATGTTAAAAATATTTCTATATAAACAAAGCATATTTATCTTGAAGACAGGATACATAAAAACAACTCAAGAATTCTGTCTCTCAGGACATGACAAGTCAAAAACCCTGAAACATGCAATTAATAAACCATGCAATAAATAAGAAAATTGACGCAATCATTGAAAATCATTGAAAACAGAAAATAAAATGCCAATCAAAAGAAGGCAAATGCTGCAAAAACCAAGTACTACAAGCTCCAACAATGGCTACTTAACATAGCACCTGGTACATGAAAAGTAAACACTTGATAACATACTGACTAATACGAAATGGTTAAATTTAACAATTCCAGTGATCAAGAAATTCTTGAAAAGGTCAGAGGAAAGAAATACAAATATAAAGGAAAGGAAATTAAATACTGCAACTGCAGAAAAGGAATGGAATAAAGTGTTCCTAAGAGCAAAGGAACTCAAGATGCAACCCAAGGTGACATACCCTAAAAACCTAAGCCTACTCATCAGTGAAAAAAAAGGACATTCTGTAAAAGAAAAGTACTTGAAGCATTCTAATAGCAACCAAAAAAAGGCATTGATATGTTACTTGCTTTGCAAAAATTATAGACAACAGAAACAAAATGTAGTACAATGGCTCTAGATCTGGAGTGACAGGTGTGTGAATTCAAATCCAATCTCTAATACTTACTAGATACCAGACTCTAGTCAATCACTTGATATCCATCTGCCTCAGTTTCCTTATCTATAAAATAGGAGTAATGATGCAAATACATCACATAAATTATATTATAAGGATCATAGTTATGAGAAGGATCAAATGAGATAAATTTTCAAAGCACTTTGCAAATTTTAAAGCATATATAATGCTAACTTTTCTTATAGACATCGTTAACAATGAAAGTATGTGACAAAATAAATCCCCAAAAAATAAGAATCTTAAAAAAGCTAGAAAGAGAATATTACCTGTGGAGTTAGAAGGAAAAACAAAAAAATGGCCATTTAGATATTTCTTTCTAAAAGTACAAAAAGAGGTAATGATGAAACAAAACTCAAATAAAAGTGATGGTGAAGGAACTGGCCTCAACCAACATGGACTTAAACCTCACAACAATCTACCTACAGGTGAATCAATGTTTATGTTTTTATTTTGTGGTACAAAACTGCAGAATGAGAGGGCACAAAAAGGGAAGAAAGGATGAAGAAGAAAGGGAGGATTGTACAATGTACTCTAATCAAGTCAATGATTAACAATGAAGATTAAAACAATTTTAGTCACTCAAGAAGAGAGGCTGAGAATAGATGAGGAGGTAAAAGGAAGAATATGCCAGGGGAAATTAAAAGGATAAATTGCAATTCAGAGGTGGGAAAGAGTCTAACTGAAAAACATCCCCCTTGTAGGGGTTGGAGGGCAAAGCAATAGAATATAGATTGGACAATGTGTATAATCTGCAATGATCTGGTGCTTAGAGAGACTACTACCTCTTAAATAGTGTAGTACTTCTATGGACAGCATCATACCTAACCAGAAGCAAAAACTGAGTTCCTGGGTACAACTGATATCTAGAAGGATGGGAAGGCATGAACCTGTGTAGAAGATAATATGGTAAATGGAAAAGAAAATGATCATGGGGAAGAAAGAGGATAGAAATGAGCAGTATAGCATAATCAATAACACAGAAAAAAATTCTAAATGGGAGAGAGACCAACACTTCTATTTCCTATAAGAATTTATATTTCTTTTATAAATGATGCACAACAAAAAAAGGGAAATAAGACCATTATTTATAAAACAATGACATAGAAATTATTTAGGAGAGGGAGTTAAAAATAACACAGAATCTAAATAAGAAAGAAAGTATAAGTACCATAAATCAAAGAACAAAAATTTAGAATAGAATAAAAGAGAAAAGATATTAAGGAAGAGAATAAGAAAAATAACTTTTTTTAAAAAAAAAGGCACAGGAAATGGAAAAAAGTCAAAAGGGAATAAAGAAAGGGGTATTTTACTTAATTGAGAGGAAAAAGAAGGGAAGAATGAAATAACTTGATAAAATGAACTAATAAGTAAAATTAAAAAACAAATGGCCAGACAAATGAGGTGGAGCTTGATAATGACAGGAAGAGAGTCTTAGGAATAGGATTGGCTTTTAAAAGTAGATTAAGTTCAAACTGCTTCCTCTCTCCAAGAGAAATGAGGGAAGGGAGGGAGAAGATATGGATCTTATAATTTTTGAAAATATTTACAGAAAATGTTTATATATAATTGAGAAAGCAAAGTATCTTTTAAAAAATAAACTAGATAAGTAAAAATAATGAAAGAGAAAATATAATGTAGGAATGTAGGAAGTAGAACCAAAACTAAAATCCTAATTCAGAAAAAGTAAATATTAGAGACAAATATGAATTGATTAAACAATACAATATAAAATGAGAGTGATGAACTGGATTAAAATGAATGGAAAACTCCATAATCTATTGCTTTTGAGAAACATATAAAAATAAAGACATACAAAGAATAAAGACAAGATTCCAGAAAAAGAAATTTACTATGCATCATGTAAATCAAAGAAAGCAGGTGCTATAATCAAGCTATTAAACACAACAAAAACAAAAAATTCACAACATAAAAAGGTAAAGAAGTAAATTAAATTATATACAATATATTTAAAGGAACCATAGACAACAAACCAATAACAGTATTGTACTTATATGCTCCAAATAACTTAGGTTCTAAATTCTTAAAGGAAAAAAATAACTGAAATACAAAAATATATTTAGAATAGTACAATAATAGCAGAAGATTTTAATATTCTCTCAGTTTTGGACAAATATATCAGGAATATAAGTGGGAAAATATAGAACTGAGAAATTACTAGGGAAACTAGAATTAAAAGACTGAAGGCATCTTTTAAATGAGATTGTTAAAGAATAATATGTTTTTCAATGACACATTGAATTTTTACAAAAAATGATCCTGGATTAATTAGGTCACAGAAATGTTACAAATAAATAGTCAGAAATAGTTGACACATCTTTTACAGATAATAAAAAATCAAAATATTAATAATTAATCCAGGGAAAAGACAGATACCCAATGTAGACTTAATAAGGAAATCCTGAATTATGAGTGAGTCAAAGGACAAATCATGGAAACAGTAATTATGCAGGGAAAAATATAACAATGAAAACTGCATGACAAAAGTTCTAAGATGCACTTAAAGTCTTAGGGAGCATTCTCCTTAGGAAGGATATTATACCCCTAAAATATAAATGAACAAAACAGAAAGGGAGACAACTAATGAATGGTATAGGTGTATATTTAAATTAAAAAGCCAAAAACAAAACCCAAAATATGCACAAATACAAATTCAAATTAGAGGAAAGCATATAAATTGGAATCCCAGAAGAGTATAGGAATGATAAAGAAAAACCAAATGCTATTTCTTTGAGATTAACTAAATTAATAAAGCTTTAGCCAACCTAATTAAAAGAGGGGGGAAATCAAATTTTAAAAATAGCAAATGAATGAGGTAAAGTCATAACAAAACCAGAAGAAAGAAAAGGAACTATCAAAATTTTCTATACCCAATTTTCTACTAACCAGGGAAGAATAAAGCAAAAAAGAACTACTGACTAATATATTGATTAATATTAATTTAAACATTTTAAACATTTTTGTGGCCACACCATGGGGACTTGTGGTTCTAATTATTAAAAATGCAGAAATTATTAGTTTTGTAGACATTACACAAACCATAAATGAACGATGAGAGAAGGCCCAAAAGAATGAGTTTGCCATAGAAGGTATGGGTGATGGCACATTCTCAATCAGTAATGGAGGAGTCTTCGGCTACCCCTGGGGGGCCGCTATCATCAACCCCTCTCATTTGGCCATCCTAGGCATACTGGCAACCCAAGAGAAGAAAATGGCAAAACACTCCAGTATTTTTGCCAAGAAAACTCCAATAGAGTCATGAAGAGTTAGACACAACTGAACAACAGCAACAATACTTCATGTTGTAGCTAGGTCACGCTGTGGATACAGTGTTCATCCTGTAGTTAGGAAGATTTATTTTCCTGGGCTCAAATCTGACTTTCAATAATTGCATTGGTCACAACTGAAAAACAACTAAAAACAATACAAACAACTCTTTGTGACCTATTTGGGATTTTCTTAGCAAAGATACTGCAGTGGTTTGCCATTTCCTTCTCTAGCTCATTTTATAGATCAGGAAACTGAGGCAAACAAGGTTAAATGATTTGCCCAGGGTCACGCAACCAGTAAGTGTCTGAGCCTGGTTTTGAACTCAAAAATGTGAATCTTCCTAATTCCAGGCTGGACATTCTATCCACTGTACCAACCTAGTTAAACCAATAGAAATACTAGTAATAGTAATAAGACAAGAAAGAAAATTTGAAATATAAAGATGGGCAAAATTAAGATAAAACTATCTTTATTTGTATATGACATGATAATATAACTTAGAAAAGCCTAAAGAATCAGCAAAGATACCAAGACAATAACCTCAGCAAAGTTGTAGGCTACAGAATCCATGAGAATAAATAATATTTTATACAAAAATTTTAAAACTCAAAAGACAATATTAGAAAGGGAAATCACACTCCAAATGGTCGCAAAATGCATAAAACATTTGGGAATTAATCTATCAGAACACAAAAAGGTATTAATATAAATCTAGATATAAAATGTTCCTTAAAGGAATAAAGAACCAGGATAGATAGGTGGTTCAATTGAAAGAGAGCCAGGCCTGGAGATTGGAGGACCTGGGTTCAAAGGTGGACACTTTCTAGCTATATGACCCTGGGCAAGTCACTTAACCTCAGTTGCCTAGCCCTTACCACTCTTCTGCTTTGGATTCTGTACTTAGTATAGATTATAAGACAGAAGGTAGAGAGGTTTAAAAAGGAAAGAAGAACTTAAATAGCTAGAAGAATATTCCATTTTAATGGCAGGGTCATGCCAAAATTTTTAAAAATGTGTTACCAACAAAGTAAATTCTTAGTGCTCTACCAATCAAACTATCAAAGTGGATACCTTGTGAAACTCAATAAATAATAAAAAGATAGATTTGAGCAAATTATCTAGAATATCAAGAGAAATCTGAAAAAAAAACTAGAGAAAGAGGAGGAACAAGATTTCCAGGCTACAAATTAAAGCAGAAATTATCAAAATCATTTGATAGTGTTTAAAAATTCAAAATAGATCATTGCAACAGACTAGGCAAAGGAGAGCTAGAAACAATGGTATTCAATAATGCCAAGTTTGATAAACCCCAAAACATAAATTATTTAAGAAATAACTAGTGAAAAAAACTGTTGGGACAGTCCTAGAAGAAATTTGCCTTAGAACAATATAATGTGCCATATTCCATAAAAATTCTGAATGAATATATAACATTAATATTAGATACATAAGACATGTTCTGAACATCTACTTTGTACCAGGCTCAATACTAAAGTTCTGGAATTGCAAATAAAAGCAAAAAAAAATCCTGCTCTAAAGGAATTTATATTTTAGTATAGAGCTGAGAAGTTGGGAGAAGAGAGTAAGTGAGAAAGGAACCTGCTTTAGAAACAAGGAGGAAGAGGTCATCTAGGGTATCATGGAATAGTCTGGATTGGTAAAGAATATAATAGTTGGCATGAGTGCTTCCTCAAATGGAGATTTGGTGGGGAAACCAATGAGAGGACAAAGTCATTGGTGTAGAGGAACTACTAATATGAAGAGAAAAACCACTTGGATAGAGGTAAAGAAGTAGACTGGGACATTCATTATAAGTTGGTTCAAGATTAAAGAGAGCATGATGGATGGTGTGGGTACTTCTTCAAGGAGATTTGAAAACCTACTGATCTATTAAAGATCATAGCATAAAGATTAGAAGAAAGGCACACAACATAGTTTTCATTGCTGTGCTTATGCACTACATTCTTAACCAAAAGAGATGGGGCAATTAGAAAAGATTAAATAGACAGTTTTCGTTTTATAAAGTTACACAAAATGAATGCATCTAAGCTAAAAAGAAAAATAGTCAAATAGGGAATAAAAAACCTTTGTGTCAAATTTCTCAGGTAAAAGTTTGTATCTAAGACATAAAGAAAACTACTATGCATATTTGTTTAAATATAGAGATACATATATGGATATATGCATATTCTCTAATATGTGGTTAAAGAAAATGAATATGTAGTTCTCAAAAGAAGAATTATAAAGTGTTAATATCCATATGAATTTGTTGTTCTGGTTAAGTCATGTTCATCTCTTTATGACTCTGTGGACCATAGCACAGCAATACTATCCATGGAATTTTCTTGGCAAAGATACTAGTTTGCCATTTTCTTCTGGAGTGGATTAAGACAAACAGAAGTTAAGTGGCTTGCATAGGATCAGGCAGCTAATAAGCATCTGAGTTGGATTTCAAATTGGGTCTTCCTAAATCTACGTTCAGTGCTCTATCCACTGTGTCACCTGTCTGCCCCCAGTCACATGAAAGAATGCTCCAAATGACTAATAATAAAAGAAATATACATCAACCATAAGGTTTCATTTCATATCCAGTAAACTGGCAAAGATGAAAACTGGCCAATGATGGAAATAATACATCCTAGAGGGATTGTTTAAAGGCAGATACACTACTATATTCTTGAGCTATGAATCTAAAACAATTTGGAATTATGCAAGGGAAACAACTAAAATGTCCATAGCATTTGACCCAGAGATAGTCATAGACAGCAAAGATGTCATTGACAAGAAGAAAATCCTCATATACAACAAGATACTTATAGGAATGCTTTTTGTAGCAGCAACAAACTAGAAACAAAGAAGATACCCATTGATTGGGGGATGGCTAAAAAAGAAAAGAAAAAACTTAAACATTAGTCTAAAGGAATATTAATAAGATATGCAGAAAAGCATGGAAAAATTTACATGAACTGTTGCAGAATGAAATAAGCAGAGCCAAGAAAATATGTATAGTGTTAACAATGTGTGTGGAAAAAAAATGACCCTGCAATAATCAAAGGTGAATGTCGTGTAATTAAAAATAATAAGCATGGCCCCAGAGATGTGAAAAGACACCCCCAACCCCATTTTTTTTCAGAGGGTGTGGTGCTATAAATATGGAATGTTACTTTTTTCCAAAGTATTTATCTTTCAATGTATGATTTTTTCAATTTATTATTTAGTTTTTGCTGGGGAAGATTTCCTTCTTCATCTTTTTATTTTTCTTCAAAAAATTATTATATTGGACAGCTCTCTGGGACAAAGGGTAATAGAAATATTAAAAGAAATGTTGGCAATGTAAAAACAAAATACATTTTAAAGAACTCTTTATAGTATGGTGCTTGATAGACTCAGCACAGTATCATCCAAAAACAGGAATAGTTAAATTAATATACTCTATTTTCTTCCTCAGCCTAATCCTAAATCTTCTCCTCTTTATAATTTCCCCATTTCTGTTGAGGAGACTATTATCCTTCCAGGCACCTGGGTACACAACCTACAAATCCACCTTGAAGCTTCATTCTCCCTTATTCTGCATATCCTATTGACTTCTAATTCTTAATGATTTCTAACTAGACAAATCCCTTATATCCATTCCCTTCTCATCATTTATACCTTTTTCAGTTCCTTATCACTCCTACCTGGACTATTGTAATGGCTTCCTAATTGGTTTTCCTGACTCCAGAATCTCTTTTCTTTAATCCATTCTCCTCTCAATTGCCAAGTTGATTTTCTTACTTTAGGTATATGATTATGTCATTTCCCTACTCAAAAAGCGTTAATGACTCCCTATTACTTCTAGGAAAATATAAACCCCATAACATGGAAATAGGTTTTGAACAATGATACATGTATAAATCATAAATCATGTAAACATGGAAAATATTCTAAATTTTAAAAAATTTTAAAAGGAAAATACAAACCCCTCTGTTTTACATTTTAAGTTCTTCATAGATCTCTTACTGTCATAGTTACCCAAACACATTATTCTTCTTCATGTACTCTATAGTCCCACCAAACCTATATTGTTTGCTGTTCAGTTCCTTTGATACAAATTCCACCTTGGATATCATGTCCCCTACTTTCTGCACACCACTACCCTCAAAGATTTCTCATGTCTGAAAAGCATTCCCAATTCATATCTGCCTCAGTGAATTCCTAGCTTCCTCCAAGGATCAACCCAAGTGCCCTATCCTACACTAGTCTCATTCTCTTCCTCAAGTTGCTAGCCTTCCTTTTCTAATTTGCATATATTTTGTATTTATCTGTGTAAATGTTGTTTCCTCCCTATAGAAAATAAGTCCCTTCAGGTTAGAGGGTACTTCATTTTTTGCCTTAGTGCCTGGGGGTATAGATGATTAATAAATACTAATTGAATGAGTAAATGAATGAATGGCTAGTTTAAAAAGGTATATAATACTTAGCATCTTCTTTCACTTTTCTACCAAACTACCCAGGTCACTACAGAAGTGGCAGGGAGCTACAAAAGCCTGACAATTATTTCCTGGTTTGGTTTTTTTTTTTTTTGGCCTATCTATGGGTTTGCTTGTTTCCTAGATTGAATTGCCATTTCCAAAGAATACAATCTGTAATTAGGTTGGTCTTCAGAAAACAGTCAGGGTTTGCTGCTAATATCCTAATGTAAACTTTTCAAGCTTAAAAGAACTTGAAAGAGAATGGTCTTTGCCAGCACAATCTTTAACAACCAGTATTACCTCCATGGCATAATGAGAATGAGGATAATAACAATAGTAGTAGCAATTTGGTGGATAGATAACTGGGCCAGTATCAGAATTATCTTAGTTTAAATCCAGTCTCAAATGTCTTCCTCTGTTTCCTCAATGGTGAAAATGGAGATAATAATAACACCTTTCCCTTAGGGCTGTTGTAAGGATCAAATGAAATTAGATTTGTAAAATGCTTAGCATAGTACCTGACCCAGAGTAATCATATGAATTTGTTCAGTCATGTTTCACTTTCTGTGACCCTATAGACTATACCATACCAGAATCTCTCTTCCTCTTGTTGCTGTACTTATTTGGTATCCTGGACTTTGTTGGAAAGGCTGATAATTTATTGGATTTATTTTGTATTCTATAACTTGGCTAAAGTTATTACTTCTCCTAGGTTTTTAGTTGATTCTCTAAGTACACCATCACATCATCTGCAAAGAATGATAGTTTAGTTTCCTCATTTCCTACTTCAACTCTTGATATTTATTCTTTTATTTATTGCTAAGCTAGCATATCTAGAACGATATTGAACAATCGTGGTGATAATGAGAATCCTTGCTTCACCCCTAATCCTATTGGGAAGACTTCCAAATTTATCCCCTTTACAGATAATACCCACTAATGGTTTTAGATAGATATTACTTATTTTAAGGAAAACTATTTATTCCTATGTTCTCTAATGTTTTTATTAGGAATGGGTGTTGTAGTCTGTCAAAAGCCTTTTTGGCATCTGTTGAGATAATCATCTGACTTCTGATGATTTTGTTATTGATATGGTCAGTTATGCTGATAGCTTTCCCAATGTTGTACCAACCTAATATTGAATGCTGGCATTCCTGATATAAAGCCAACTTGGTCATAGTGAATGATTGTGATACATTACTAGTATTTTATGTAAAATTTGTGTATCTATATTCATTAAGGAAATTAACCTATAATTTTCTTTCTCTGTTTTTGTTCTTCTTGGTTTAGGTATCAGCTCCATATTTTTTATTATAAAATAAATGTAGTAGGATTCCTTATTTACCTGTTTTTCCAAATAGTTTATGAGTTATTGGTATTAATTGTTCTTTAAATGTTTGATAGACTTCACTAGTGATTCATATGGCCCTGGGGGTCAGAGGGTCTTAGAAAGTTCATTGATGGCTGGTGCAATTTCTTTTTCTGAAATGAGGTGTGTTTTTTTTTAAGTATTCTATTTATTCTTTTTTTAGCCTGGGAAATTTATATTTTTATAATTATTCATCCATTTCACTTATATTGTCAGATTTGTTAGCATGTAATTGGGCAAACTAGCACCTTCTTCATTGGTGGTGAATTCACCCTTTTCATTTTGATATTGGCAATTTGATTTCCTTCTTTTTTAAAACCAATTATCTATTTCACCTTTTTTCATAAAATCAACTCGGTCTTATTTTTTAGTTAAATGGTTTTCTTACTTTCAATTTCATCAATTTCTTCTTTGATTTTCAGGATTTCCTTTTTTGTCTTTAATGGGGAATTTTTAATTTGTTCTTTTTCTAGGTTTTTATTTTTATTGTTGTTGTTGCTGTTGCATTCTCAACTCATTGATCTGCTTTTCCACTATATTTTATTAATATAATTGTTTAGAAATATAAATTTTCCCCTATTGCTTTGGCTGTATCCCATACATTTTAATATGTTGCCCCATTGTTGTCTTCTATTAGATGAAAATACTGATTGTTTTTATGATTTGTTCTTTGATACACCCATTCTTTAGAATTGAATTATTGAGTTTCCAATGTTTAGTTCAGCTTTCCATGGACCCTTATTGGTTATAACTTTTATTGCATTGTGATCTGCAAAGGACAGGATACAGTTATTATGTCTGCTTCTCTCCATTTGGTTGTGAGGTTTTTATGTCCTAATACACCATCAGTTTTGGTGTAGGTGCCATGTACTGCTGAAAAAAAAAGTATATTCCTTTCTATTCTCATTTAATTCTCTCCAGAGATGTATTAAATATAACTATTTTTCTAAGATATTCTTGCCTCCAGTAGTATCTGAACTAAATGTATCCATTGCTATTAATTTAAATTCACTGAAACCCAAGATGTTGATATTTTATCTTTCCATCACTTGTTTGATCACATCCAGCTTACTTTGATTTATAGATCTTACTTACATTCCAGGTTCCTACTGAATATTAATCTTTATGGCATAAGACTTTCCTTTTATCACTAGACATATTTGCCCCTGAGCTTCATTTCAGCTTTAGCCATGTTTCTTCATTAATACTAGAGCTACTTGTAGTTATCCCACTCTTCCTTTTTTATTATATAAATGTTGGATATTAATATTATTATTTATTAATATTAACAGTAGCATTTATATAGAATTTTGATGTTTGTAAAGCATGTTATACAGTTTCTTCCTTGATCCCCATGACAACCCTATGAGGTAGGTGTCATTATTTTCTTCATTTTATAAGTAAGTAATCTGAGATTGTGAAAGGCTAAGTGATTTTGCTTAGGGTCACACACATTACACCTAATGATGCATTTGGAGGAGGACATCTGTGGTGGGAAAATATTACATTTGGAAAATTATTTTGTCTTTTTATTATTTCTTCCAGATTATGTCAATATAACTCTAATAACTGTTTTCTATCATTTTGTGATCTATGTTTTGCCTTCCTTCCTATCCCTTCCCCTCCAAAATGGCAGGTATTATGATATAAGTTGAGTATGTGTTATCATACAAGGAATGTTTCCATGTTTGTCATGTTGTGAAACAAAACATATCACTAACACTAGAAAAAATTAATGGAGGAGATAAAGTGAAGAGTGATATGCTTCAATATGCATACTCTCTGTCAGTTCCTTCTATGGTAGTATATAGACTTTTTTGTTATGAGTCCCTTGAAGTTTTCCTAGATCTTTTACATTGCTGATAATAATTAAGTCATTCGCAGTTGATCATCATACACTATTGTTTTTATTGTAAACAATGTTTTCCTGATTCTTTTCCCTTCACTTTGTTTCACTTCATCTGTCTTTCCAGAGGTGTTTTTTTTTTTGTGTGATCAACTTGTTCATCATTTCACATGGCACAATAATATTCAACTGCACTCAGACCCCACAATTTGTTCAGCCATTTCCCCCAATTGATGGGCATCCCTTTAGTTTCCAGTTCTTTCCAACCACAAAAAGAGCTGCTTTAAATATTTTTGTGTAAGTAGATCCTTTCTCCCAGTAAGTATTATTTCTGATTCAAAGAGGGAAATTTTTAAGCCTTTTAGAAGTTAGGCACTATGTTAATAAAAATTTGTATTGTCCTAAAGCTACCACCTCTTCTCTTGATGTGAGAACTACAATCTAATCAACAGAACTATTGATTTTTGGAAAAAGTTTCTCTATTGACTGTTCTATTGGTGATTCAGCAGAACAAAAGACCTTTCTCTGGTCACCACACACCTATGCTTTGTGTCTCTTCTTTTTAGAATGTAAGTTACTTGAGAGCAGGGGAAAGGGGTGTGCTGGAAACAATTGGAACAGACTTACATAGTGGTTGTTACATTTTCAGTGAAAGCATTTATACTTCAGAAATCAAATGACATAAAGCAGATCTTGAGTAATCGTTCTCTTGATTATCAAGACTTAAGAAATTGATGGAGAATATGTTCATGAAAACTGGACTTTAAGTATAATATGGATGCCTTCTTTTGTGTGTCTGTCTCTTTCTCTCTACCTCTATCTCTGTCTCTGTTTCTACCTGTATCATTTATTGCATACTATCAGCAGAGATTGTATTCCCAGAATTTGACACAATGTTTCTCTCTAGTGCAGTCCTTAGAGACAAAAGAAGTATTTCCAGAATATAAGTATTTGACAAATGTTTCTTCTTTACCCAATACCTTCATTGTACAGATGAATAAATTGAGAGGCAGAGAAAAGTAGCTTGCCCAAGGTCACAAGAAAAAGAAAAAGGTTAGAATTAAAATCCAGATTCACTGTTTCTAAATATAGCCTACTTATAAATAAAGAAAAATATTTAGGATAACTTCCTTATATAGTTCAAATTAGCAATTACATAAGAATAGATTTCTGCAGAGGAAAGCTTTAGTGAAGGCAAGTGATTTTAAATTTCCTTTATGTAACTCACAGTATAAGTCTAAATCAAACTTTTTTTTGCCAATGTTTTATTGATGTCTTTTAAAAAAAATCTTACATTCCATCTTAGAATCAATACTGCATATTGCTTACAAGGCATAAAAGAGGTAAGGGCTAGGCAATGGGGGTTAAATGACTTTCCAAGGGTCGCGCAGCTGGGAAGTGTCTGAGGCCAGATTTGAACCCAGTACCTCCTATCTCTAGGCCTTGCCCTCAATCCACTGAGCCACCCAACCGCCCCCTTATTATTGTCCTTTGTTTTTAACACCACAATTTCTCAGTATACTCTTTCTATCCAACTGAGCATATTCTTATAACAAAGAATGGATTAAACAAAACAAACATACATAGGTTAACCACACTTATCAGTGTATACAACATTTAGAATCTGTAGTTCTTTATGCCCCTGGAGAAGATAGAAATGTGTGCATGGTTTTGTTTTGTTTTTTAATTTGTCTTCTAGAACAAATATTGGTGATTGTAATGAATGTGAGTTCAGTCCTTTTAGTGCCTTTGGTGTTGTTTTGTAATAGGAGTTGAATTAGACTATGAACCTATTGGGATTGAGGATTAAAACATCCTCAGAATTGCCCTACCTGTTTCAAGTCAACCGTGATAGAACATTAAGGGCTATTTTTAACAATATGTGATGTACTTGATGGCTTGTACTTTGAGATGAGTCTCCTCATGACTCAGTAGATCATTCAAAAGGAATATATTCCACTCTTCTTGACTCTTCTAGCTATAGATTGTATCAGGACATTATAGTCACTTTCCTGAGAAATGGAGGGATAGCTTGCCCTATCTCTAATTCCAGGTGTCATGTGGCCATGAACACATGGAAGATAGAGTCCATTTTATTTATATGAACATGAGTCTAAGTTTTGGGTTGCTTCTCCTGTGTCTTTTCTTTCCATATCATAGATAAATAGGTATGTACTCTGAGATGAAAAGGTCCAGTCTTGGAAGTAACCTTATAAGTTTAAAAGGTCTTCAAGTCCTTTTGACTTTCTGGTGGCCTGGGAAGGAGTACCAAGAAATTATTCCAGTATTCTTGGAGAAGAATACAAAAACCAAGAACATGGGTCCAAGCCAAGTCCATTTCACCAAAAATATGAATCTCTTCAGAGTTTGGAAATTGCAGTGAAAGTGAAATGTAAAACACATAAACAGAAGTCCTGCAAATTGATTTATGTTTTGATGAAATCTCAGCTCTCCAAGTTACCAAAAAAAGAAGTTATGTTAAGTTACTGAATCTTATTTTAAGTTATTCTATCAGTGTGTACAGTGAGTATTTCATAAACATTTACATTTTTTCTATATATGAGAGGAATGCCTATCCTATATCTGATTTATACAGAACACAGAATACCTTTTTTAATTTCACTCCTTTGGGGAAACACTAGAGGAAAACCTAAATATAATCTTTAATAAATTCATCCCTGTTGTTGCCTGGTAAGAGATTAACAAACTGAAAAGGGTAATCTACTAAGAAGAGCAGACTGTCAAGAACCCCAAGTATTTCAAAATCAACTCATTCCTTCCAATTTAGAAGTGAAGAAAGCAACTTTCTAGACCCTACTAGAATTAATGGAACACTAACCCCTCTCATTAGGGACTAGACACAAGACTGAATCTTATCTGAACCACCTTCATTGGTTCAGGGCAGTGGGGCTCTTAAAGGAAATAGAAATGGATGCAGTGCCCCCAGTGAACCAAGAAACAGTTATCGATTGCTTCATTTTAAATTATATTATGGTAGTTGTTATATATATATATATATATATATATATATATATACACACATATATATATATGTATATATACATATATATATATAGACACATATATATTATTCCTAGTTCTTTCATATTTGTTTTATATGAATTGTTATAAATCTTCCCATGGGTGTCTGAATTCCTCATACTCATTGTTTCTTATAGGGCAATAATATTACTTTACATTTAAATACCACAATGTATATAGTCATTTACCAATCAGAAAACACATATTTCACTTTGAAAAAAATTTATGAATATTTTATATGTGGGGGACTGTTCTTTCTGTAATAAGATCACTGTGTGAAAGGGCATAAAGTTAAGTTACTTTTCTCATGTTCAAAGCTATTTTCTAGATTTATTTAACTTCAAATGAATTTTATGTTACATTTTACTTCATGAGAATTGTGTCCTTAGTTATTAATACTATAAGCAAGGCAATATTTATAAAATTAGTTACAATCCTAATATGAGGAACTGAGAATTTCATCATACAACTTTTGTCAAATTCTTGAGAGAATTGTTCATTTCTTAAATTTCTTTTCCATCCACTTCCTCTACTTTTCTCAAAGGATCAGAGAATCATGGAGATAGACCTGAAAAGGATCATAGGGTCCACTGCATTCAATTTCTTCATTTTACAGATGAGGAAACTGAGGCACAAAGAGTTTCAGACTTGCTCAAGATTACACAGTTCCTAAGTATTTGAGGATTTGAGGTGGGAGTTGAACAGAGTGTTTTAGGGCTTACTTATCTTGCTATCTTACCTTTTTTCATTTTTAAATAAAGAACTGTTTTTCTAAACTTTCTCCTTAGTAGAAGAGAACTTCCTTATTGATGCAATCACTCTCCATTTTTTATTCTCAAAGTTATCAGAAGCAAGCTAGAGCTAGAGACTATTGGAAATGACAAAAAGAACAGATTATTTAGTGGATTATAATTTGCATCTTTATATAAAAAGAAAAACTCCACCAAAGACAGAATACTTGACATTGAGGAAGAGTGTATTCAGGCATTAGATACTTTTTTCATTACACGTTGCATTAAGTGTTTTCCATTTAGAAGACTGATCTAAAACACTAGTCTTATCATTCTTTGGTTTGCAATTTAAGTATAAAATCCTGCCAGTGTTGCAACCATTAAAATAAAACAGTCTTGGAAATTAAGCACTAATTTCCCCCCAAATGGCCATTACTATTTTTTTCTTCTCTAATTACCATTGTAATGAAGTGGCCAGTATTATGGTAGGAAGTTATTTCAAAGGCAGCTTTTTCTTATTATGAATCATACTTTATTTTTTCTTCCTAATGTGAATCAGGCCTCATTATAAAAAAAAAAAAATCCATGTGCAAACTCCATCCTTCTTGAGACAAAAACAATTTCAGATAAGCAAATCATACTTGTAAGCTTTCAAACAGGGTAGCTTATCAGCATTTAGCTGAAACAAAGATGGAAATAATTAGTCTTTTTCACTATAGCGGTATTTCTGATCTTTGCTGATCCTCTGTTATCACTGGCAGATTTTCAGTATCTTAGAACATTCATTCTTAACAGCATCAATTGATAGCTCTTAGTTTGGAAACTTGAATGAGACTCCATGTGAAAGCACTTTCAATATTATAAAGCATGATGAAAAGGTAAGATTTCTCCTGATCTCATCTGTCTGTGTTCTTCCTGCCATACTGCTGATTATATCTTCTCACTGCTTCCAATATGGGCAAACTTTTGGATCAGCTACTGCTTTTTTCTTTTTCTTTTCTGCAAAATTCCACCCCCCTCAAAAAAAAAAACAACCTTATGCTTTAAAAGTGCTTTCTCTTTGAAAGACATTTCTTTATTTTCAGATCTCCAACTTAAAACAAAACAAAACTTTATCTTTCAACTTTAATGGTCTTTCCCCTTGAACATACCCATGGTTACCTTTTGTACTGCTTTTTTTCTGGCTATCTACTCTTTAAATCTCTAATTAGAATGTTCTACCAATGACTACTAGAGTTAATAAGTCATTGGTTTCTCTTCAAAACCTCAAATGAATCTATGACTTCTGACCTATGATCTATGATCTGTGGTCTCCAATGATTCAGATAGCAACCCAGCAATCCCTATCCATCCAATGTGACTTTCATCCTTTTCATCCTAAAACTTACTACCAATAGTACAACAAAAGTCCTGGAAACCATCTCTCTCCTTTTTTCTCTGAACATCAAAAGGACACCAGGGAACAGCTCAAGTTGTCCAACTGCCATCTCCTCTTTCTGTCTTATGTTCCAATATAACTATTTGATGATAGCCTTTACACTTTTTTCTTTCAGATCTCCTCAATGGTTGTGTGTGTGTGTGTGTGTGTGTATGTGCTAAGGCCCACTCACATGCACCTTGTACTTTTCTATTGCCCTCTATATGATCATTTCTTAGAGATACTGTTATTTGAGGTTTCACTACTATAAATCAACATTGGCAAAAATGTTTATATTGGAATCACCTACCTTTACTGTTATGTCAGTCAGCAAAACATTTACTAAGTCCCTACCATGTGCTGGACGCTATGGTAAGCCTTGGAGATGCAAAGAAAGGCAAATTACAATCTCTGTTCTTCAATAGATTTAAAAGGCTCAGACACAAGATTTTATATTTGATCCTAGAGGTAATAAGGCATCACTAAAGTTGATTGAATGGGGGTCATATTGTCAACCTGGAGTTTTAGAGGAAAATTTTAGCAGCTTAGCGGAAGATATAATGGCATAAGGGTAAATTTAAGGAAGGGAGACCAACTAGCAGGGAGCATATAAAGGAGATGTTAGGAGAGTCAAAATGACGAGTTGACAACTAATTGGCTATGGAGTATAAGACAGTGAGGAGTGGAAGATGATACCTACATTTTGTGTTTGTGTTACTGGGAGGGTGGAAGCATCCTCAACACTAATAAGGAAGTTAGGAAGAAAGGAAAGTTTTAGGGAAAGGATAGTAAGATCAGTTTTAAACATGTTGAGTTTATGGTGTCTGTGTGACCTGCAGTTTGATATGTTTATGAGCCAAATGAAGAGATGTTAGAGTTGGACAAGTAGATCTGTGAATCATCTGCATACATCTTTGTAACCATAGGAGCTGATAAACTTACCAAATGAAGTATAAAAGAAAGAGAAGAGGGCCCAAAATAGTGTTGGTAAACTCCATGGTTATCATTTATGATATTAATGAAAATGCAACAAAGGATTTAGAGAAGGAGCAATCAGATAGGTAGGATGAAAACCAGGAAAGAACAATATCATGAAAACTTAAAGAGAAGGTAGTATGAAGGAGGAAGGTGATTCAGTGTCAAAGGCACCAGAGCAGGAAAGAAGCAGGAATATTGATAAACATCATTAGGTTTGGCAAATAAGAGATCATTAGTATCTTTGGAGAAAAGTTTTAGTTGAATGATGATGTCAGAAGCTACATTGCAAGGAGTCAAGAAGTGAGAGAAGAGAAAGTGGAAAATCTATGACAGACAATCTCAAATAGTTTAGCCAAAAAAAGAGGAGAGAGATTTAGCATAATGCTGGCAAAGGTGGATGAATAAGGTAAGGAATTTTTGAGGATTGGGGAGATAAGTACAGGATTGGTGACAATAGAAAAAGAGCCAGTAGGCAGGGTGTGCATATCACAGAAGGGACAAACTATTTGAGACCAGTTGGAATGAGATCACTCATTAAGTAGAGGGCAAGGGAAAGAGCCACTTCTTCATAGGGGCAGAAGGTGTCTGAGTAATATGATGTGAAAAACAAAGAAGTAGATGGAACTCGACTGAGGCAAGAAGCCTCAATTTTTTAGAGAAAAGGTGAGGCAAGATCAAATGGTGGCAAGAGAAGGAACCATGGGACGTTTGAGGAAAGATTAAAAAATAACTACTGAGGAAAGTATTTGGTACAGCATCCTCCACATGTAGGATGGGACTGCCATTGTGTGGTCTGAAGCGAGGCCAAACATCTTCTAGCATCTTCTCCCTCTAGCCTTCTCCAAAGGAGGCTTGAATTCCTTCTAGGAAGCAAAACAGGTGAAGAGCAGAGGGTGATAAATCTGCTCTCCTCAGAGAAAGGGGGTACTAGGTTATCAGTTCCTTTTAATATTGTTAGTCTACAGAATGTAATTTTCAGGTTCAAACTAAATTTCTGATCACTAGTAATTACTAAAGAAAAAAGGACCTAAGCTTTATATCTAAGGCTTGATTCCTTTCCCCCAAAATACCAGTTTTGCAATGAACATACATAACAAGAAGCAAAGAAACCAATTTATCCAAGTTGTTGGCAAAACAGAAAAGGGAAAAAATATACATAGGAGAATATATACCTGAAAAAAAAAGAGTAAAGGAGTCCTCTTATCATGAGTGAGGTAACAGCTTAAATAGAGTGTCAAATCTCACCTAAGGGGAAATTTGCTGAAGTCTCTAGAGTAGAAAGTTAGGGGTAGGGACATGATGGAGACTATTAGTGTCTTTCATGTTGACTTCTTCCCAGAATTTTATTCTCTTTTCAGCAACCTGAAGTGGGACTAATATCACTCATATTCTCTCTTGAAGCTGGAAGCCATGAACATGAAGTGACTACAAAGCCCAAAGACCTAAAGAAAGCTGAGACAATGATTCTCTTTCATTTTATCTAATCCCTCATGCGGTTGAGGATCACTGATATCTTTCAAAGAGAAGAAAATCCTGTATCATTGGACTTTGGAACCAATGATATAGTAGTAAATAGTGAATCATTGAGGGAGGTGTAATGGAAAGGGCTTACCTTTTTGAGATTCCATAACCCAGGGCCTCCTTTCTTCAGGACTGGCTCTCTGCCCACTGATTCTCCTAGTTGCCCTGTGAGAATCTATTATTCACAAAAATGATAGCTCATATAACTGAAGACACTGAACTAATTAAATAAGGGCTGTTGGTTTAATAACTAACAGTTGCAAAATTTATGAGTGGGATTTTTTGTTTTGTTTTGTTTTTTCTCATGAGGGGATGGTGAGTTACTTAATGCCATGAGGGGCTGATTTGAGCCACTAAATCAAATAAAAAATCTGGCGTGAGTGGTAGAAAGTGGTCAGGAGAAGAATGACTTAATTGGTATGAGAAAGACAGGTAATGTCTCTCAGAGATATCTTGTTTTCTGAAGAGAGAACAGAAGAGGAAAATGTGGACTTTCCCCCTTGGCTTACTATGGATTGGGTAGTTGGCAGCTGCTTAGAAGACAGATTCCTGGTGAGGAAAGAGCTGACTGATTGTGTCTGTATTGCTAGAGAGCTCCAACCTTGTAAGCTTTTGCAGTTCTTTGGTTTAAAAAGAACTGCTAGTCAACACAAAAAATGTCACACTTTCTCTATACTCTTTTAAAGGTGATTGTAAATTTAAAGTTCTTGTCAATGCCTTAGCAGTTTAAGAGTAGAAGAAATAGATTTGCCCAGCAAGAGAACAATAAGGACCAGGGGGAAAGCATCTTCATGGAGTACAGATGCTTCTGAATGGAACAATAACATCTAGTCCAGAGTTGTGAATTATCCCAAACGTATAAGCTTTCTTCACTTGTGTGTTTCCATTGTCGTTGTTGTTCAGTCATTCAGCTGTGACCAACTCTACATGATTCTATTGACAAAATCCATGGGACTTTCTTGTCAAAGATTCTTGAGTGATTTCCCATTTCCTTTTCCATTTAACAGATAAGAAATTGAGGTGAAGAAGGGATAAGTGACTTGCCCCAGGGTCATGTAGCTAGTATTTGAGGCCAAATTTGAACTCAGATGTTCCTGACTACAGGTCCAGTCTCTCTATCTCCTATACCACCTAGCTGTTAAGTGTTTCTATGCCAGGAAATGTCCAGGGGACAGTGTCTTTCATGGCTCAGCAAATGTCATCCAATCAGTCTTTACAAGGAGGTGGGAAAATGTTAGTAATCAGATATGAAAATAATTTTATTGTTTTGGTTATAATACTAATTAATCCATTTTAAAATTTAATCTTTTGCTTTTTAATAATGACTTGGCACCCTTGGGCCTTAAGTTCTTTGAATAAAAATACAGGGAGTTGATTAGACAGCCAGGAAGGTCTCCTCCAGCTATAAATCTTTGATTAAAAAATCCTAAAATCCCTGATCATTACTAATGTTACAGATGAGAAAATTAGGCTATCTAGATTAAGTGACTTGCCCAAGGTCATACAGGTGGTAAAGATAAAGTCATATGTATTAATACATTTTAACAAAGAGATGCAAAATTATGTATTACTGTAGAAATATTAACAGTTTTATGATAAATGTATATTTTTAGATCATAATGGAAGTATAACAAATGGCTTCCCCCCTCCCATTAATAACATCTAGCTTCAGATGGATTGTGACCTCTATTAGTCCTCAGTCTGTGTAATGAATAATGGTCATCTCCCAAACTCATCATAACAGTAAATAGAGTGCCATGGAAGACACTGTCCCCTGGGCATCGCCACCACAGGGAATGCTGACAGCCCATCTATTACATCAGATATTTTAGGATAAAATGAAGAGTTCTGGTCCTTGGTAATGCAAAACTTTAAGAAAACAGAAGTGCTTATACAACAGCACTAGAACTTTGGTTCAGCATTGGAAAAGTGAATTAGCTTTCTCTGGTATAACAGATCAATGAAAAATCCAAAAAATGATAATATGTACTCTTAAACAAATCCCTTAAGTGCCATGAAGTACTTAATTTAGAGTCAGGAGACCCAGATTAAGGTCCCATTTTACACACTTATTAGCTTTATTATTAGCTTTATGACCTTGGGTAAATCATTTGCTATATGAAAGCTTTCTGAAAAAAATTTTTTTCTTCTAGAACAGGGATCCTTCCCTTTTTTAAATAACTATCCTATTGTCTCATGAACTATATGGACTTCTTTTCAGAATAATGGTTTCAAATGAATAAAAATACATAGATTTACAAATGAAGCCAATCATATTGAAATATAGTATGTCTGTCTGTCTGTATATTATAAGTCCCAAATTAAGAACTTCTCTTCTAGAAGCTATATTATGGATAACATTTTGTAAGAGAGAGGAGGTATAAATGGAAATAGGACATATAGGAGTCACACTGTTACAAAGTTGGAAATCAGAATAGCTAGACTGAAATCTCACTTCAGGTATGCACATCAAGTATGATAATATAAGCTAAAGCATTTTGTAAACTTTGAACTACTAAATAAATATCAGCTGATGGTAGGAGTAGTTGTAGTAGTAGTAATAGTAGTAGTAGTAGTAGTAGTAGTAGTAGTAGTAGTAGTACAATTCCTACTCTGTATTCTCTGTATCTTATTAAAGTGAGATTGAAGCATAACTATTGGCTGCCTTCAGGGTCTCTCCCAGCAAGCCTCCAAAGAACCGGACATGTTTCCCCTGACCTAATGTGAACTAAATGAACAATTCCCTTCCCTTAGCTCATAAACTGGGGCTCCATGGCTGAGACTATGTGTAGCTGTGTGTGTCATGGGTGAGCATGGCACTGTAAATCCATTGGGAGAAATCAAGGATGGGAAGTTCCCTATTCATTCTCTGAGAACCTCATGGGTCTTTCCCAAGGAGGGAACTTCTCGTTGTTGGGTCTTAATAATTCAAACAGTTTAGCTGAATCCTAGTGTATATGAGGTGAAGCAATGTGGGAAAAGTTCAGAAATATATTGTAGTGATATTGTGAAAGATTTTTTTTTAATACCAACTGGAGGAATTTGTATTTGATTCTAGAGGTAATAGGTAGACACTAATTCAGTACTGTGGCCCTGTGCGTGGACAGAAAGTAATAGATATAGAAGACATCAGAGGAAAAAACAATAATTGGCAACTAATTAGATATAGGGTAAGGGAAATTACTCCAAGGTTATAAACCTATGTGACTGAAAAGATAATGGTAACCTTGACAGAAATAAGGAATATGAATAAGATTAGATTTGGGAGGACAGATTGGGAGTTTTGTTTCCAAAATGAATAAATGAGTGAGTGAACAGGAAACCATTTATTAGGTCAGAAATTGTAGACACTGGAGATAAAAAAAATTTATGATTCTTGACTAAAGGAGCTCATAGTTTTATAGAGGAAGATAACAAATATAAGGGAGTGGTGGCTATGAGTTTTTTGACCTGGGGAATTATAGGCATAGTGATGAGCCAAAAGGTAGTTAACTAATGTCATTTTCAGAATTATTGACATGTTGACTTTAAGGGACTTACAGGCCATCCAATTAAAAATTACCATTAGGCAGCTGGTAATGTAGAACTGGAAGGCAGGAGAAGGAGCTAGAGCTGGATGTATCAATTTGGATGTCATCTACAGAGATGAACATTGAAATCATGAGAGCTAATGAGAACACCAAAAGAAAGAGTGTCATGAGAAAATGGATGAGAAACCAGTATAGATGAGAAACCAGGAAATATTTTAGGGAATACCTATGCTTTGGAGGCAAAACTTGAGTTGGCTAGCCAGAAAAGTTAGGTAAGAGAGATCCAAGAAATATTGGCCTCTCTCAAAGAAGCAATAACAAAACCAAAAACAAGCACAAGGAAAGAGTATGCACAGAGTTAAGTGACAAATATTGTAGAAAGGTCAAGAGGAATGAAAATTGAGAAAAGATC
Source organism: Monodelphis domestica (assembly GCF_027887165.1). Classification (NCBI taxonomy): domain Eukaryota; kingdom Metazoa; phylum Chordata; class Mammalia; order Didelphimorphia; family Didelphidae; genus Monodelphis; species Monodelphis domestica. The sequence goes on along the minus strand of NC_077229.1, from coordinate 200,378,808 downwards.
ATCAGGTTCATCAATTACAGGATCATCAGTAACTTTAAATTATATATTTGAATTATGCTTCTCTTATAGCAATGGTTTCCAATACTTGAACTTTTAAGATTTTTACAATTGTTCAAATTTACCATAAACATATAGTTTTACTTTAACAGATATAATGCAAAAGATGCCTTATTTTCTTTCAAGTTTTTACGTTACTGGTAAATTTTATATAAAATTTTAAGTGTATACATATACATTATATATATGTATAGGTATGGTATATCCTTTAAGATATCCCCCCCCCGGGGGGCATATGGGTAGCTCAGTGGATTGAGAGCTAGCCCTAGAGACGGGAGGTCCTAGGTTCAAATCTGGCCTCAGACACTTCCCAGCTGTGTGACCTGGGGCAAGTCACTTGACCCCCATTGCCTAGCCCTTACCACTCTTCTGCCTTGGAACCAATACACAGTATTGACTCCAAGATGGAAGCTAAGGGTTTAAAAAAAAAAAGATATTCCCCCCCACCCCATTTTCATATTTCTTCTAGACTTCAAAACCATGCCCTCTCTACTGCTGCTTTATCCTGGAGTTTCTTTCAGTATCTGTTCCCTCCCTACTATGGAATAATCTACCCCATTCAAGCAGTATTCTCTTTGGCTGTCTCTTCTTCCATTGACATGTCTTTTCTGAAACTTCTATTTTATGGAGAGGCCAACACTGACCTAGTTTTCTCAGAGTCCTACTCCTGGCTCCCTTAGCACTTCAAAACTATGCCCCTACTCAATATATCCTTATTTCCCTGCATCTCTATTTTTAGCAGTGTTTTGTGTATTATCTTCCTCCTTCAGAATGTAAGCTTCTTCTGGGCAAAGATTGTTTTTCTCTTTGCTTATATTTGCATTTCCAAATCTTAGTTCATGGCCCTGCACATAGCAAGTATGCTTGTTTCTTTGTTTTCTTTCTCCTCGAGCCTGAATAATGGAAGAAAAAGGGTACTGAAAAACCCAAGCAATAATAGAGAGGAGTAAACAGAGCCAAAATATACCAGAAAAATTCTTAATAGAGAATGTTAACTAATTAGAATGTTAATTCTAGTTAATGTTAACTAATGTAGAACAAAGGTTATCAAATGACAGCAAGTAGAGGAGGGAATAAAGTATTGACAAAAATAAGTCTAAAGACAAGAACAATGAATGTGAAAATGAAATACGCTAGTGTCTTGGAAGGGGAACAAGGAGGAGCAATGATACATTTATCTCCATGATGAGTAGATCCCAATAAATTAACTATATTTGATTTAATATGCATTATTCAATTTATCACCCATGGACAAATATTTCCACAGTCTTAATCTTTCATATTCTTCTAGGGGCTCCTATTAATCAGATGTTCTAAGCAGACTTGTCTCTGAGCACAGACTCATCAGGTAAATTTTCTGAATTGCTAGTCTATCAGCTGAGGACATTATATTATAATTAAGCCAATTAAATGAAGGACTAACAAACTTATTTTCAAGACCACTTAAGGAGGGTCTTAACTGTTTTTCCTTATAATGTGGGTGATACAAAGCAATTCATCAATGTTAGAATATTACAAGATATTACCATTTTTAGACAAACTGCTACACATTTGTGAATCATGTTTCCAAGTGTTGTTTTTATCCCCACTGTGATGAAGTTTTTCTTGTATCTACTCTTGAAAGTTTGCGAATTGACTGGCATCTGTATACAAGCCTTTTCTGTAAAACAGAAACAGTTTATACCAACACACAAGTAGAAAGAGGGCAAGTGCAGGAAGTGATCTCCTCAATATAGTTTTGTAACTCATTATCCTTTGAGGTTTAGCCATGAGAAAAGTTAGAGTAAATGTAAAAATCTGGCAAAGATTTTGTGAGCTAGTGAAAGAATGTGATGTCTGTCAAGTGAATTCACATTTAAGAAAAATAGTAGTAACAGACATTACTATGGCAATTACTTCATCTGAAACTCCTAATCCTGGAAGTAGAATATCCTCAAAAGTGGAAACTGAAGCACAAGAAAGGCTAAGTGATTTGTCCATTGTTACAAGTTATAAAGTGCCATTTAAACCCAGCACCATCCTAAGTTCAGTACTCTCATCACTATGCTATACTGACCCTGAGGACACATGTAAACCTTGAAATTTCTTAGACTTGTGAATGTTGGAAATTTCACCATTGGAAAGTTTAATACTTGGAAAAAATTTCCTACTGATATTAAGAACTCTATTGGAATGTGAACATGGGAGGATCCTTCTCCTCCCTACCTAAGACTACTTTAGGACAGAAACCTTTTGCTAAACAATGGAAAGGGCTTTGACCTATGCTTAAGCATAGAACAGGAAGTTCTTTCAGTCATGATTGATTTTAGAATTGATACAATAGAGATACTTGGAATGACAGAACCAGGTCTTGGAACTTACAATCTCCACCCTACTCAGCCCTAACAGGATTTAGGAAGGGCTGCAGCATAGATCAAAATTTAATTATTTGAGAATATGACCTTCAACAGACATGTGCAAAGGGGCAGACCTCTGGGTGGTCCTGGGTTAAGCTAGAGCCACCATTGGCACAGGGAAGACATGGACAGTGATTGGTAGATGTGAGAACTGAGGGTCGAGAGGTTTTGCTCTGAGAGGTTGTGCTCTGAGAGGTTTTGCTCTGAAGGAGGCTGGAGGTGGAGGCCCCTGAGACTGTTTCTCCATTTTGGTCACGTGAGTGATAGGGACTGATCTCTTTTCTTTGCCTCAGCTATCTAAGGGCTTGGGCCTTTTGGCCCAGCCTAAACAGAGGGGGTATTTAAGCCCTATTCCCTTCTCTCCCCTTCCTTTCTCTCTCTCTCTCTCTCTCTCTCTCTCTCTCTCTCTCTCTCTCTCTCTCTCTCTCTCTCTAATACCTTTCTTCCTCCTGTTTGTAATTAAAAACTCCATAAAAGGTTGACTGCTGACTTGAGTTTTCATTTAGGAATTACATAGCTGAATTCCTTGGCAACCATAAATTAATATATATCAGTCTTTTAAAGTGATTTCCTTGTCACACACATTAATAGAAGACTTCTCTACATACCACTTTCAGAGGAGAGAGGAGGAGGAAGAAGCTTCCAATTTCCAAGAACAGTATTAAAATATTTCATCATTAAAATGATGGTGATGATAGCTGACATTTATGTAGTACTTTGAGATTTTCAAAGCATCTTCTTATATTTGTGACCTCATCCTTATATACATGGAGGTTGTTACTATAGATAAATTTTATCTCCATTTTAGAGATGAAGAAATTTGATCCTCTAAAAGAGGTTAAGTCATTTGCCATTGGTAATACAACTAACTAGTAGATGTTTGAAGCAGGTTATGAATCCAGCTCTCACCTGCTGACAAGACCAACAGTCTTTCCACTTCACCAAGCTGCCTTCATTAAAGCAAAGTAAGTTCAGTTGTACTCTATTCTGTTATAAAACTCTTTCCCCAAGTTTTGAAATTTTCTTTCAATTTAGAGGAATTTTAATGCATTGTCTTATGTTTTCTCATGTAATTTCTTTCAGCTACCATTCCATTTTGTTTTTAACTCTATTCTTTTTCTACTCTTTATGGATTTCTGGTTATTAATTACTAGTTCCAGATTCTCATGTAGTATTTTGATTTTGCTTCAGCATCATATTCTATCCATTCATATCTCATCTCTTTTTTCAGATTGCATACTCTTCTTGTAGCTTCATATCTAATCCATTCATGTACCATGTCATTCTAGGCATTCTCACTCTCTGCCTTATATCCCTGCTCCTGGCACCTCTGAGTTTTCAGTTTCCTATAACAAAACATCCCTTCCTTATTACCATTCCATTAAAGGTTGTTTGTTTGTTTTTTTTTTTTTCAGGATATGAGAAACTTGAGGGCAGGAGCTGTCTCTTTTTAAAGATATTTTTATCCACAGTACTTATTATAGTGCCTGGCACATAATAAATGTTTTGACATTTATCATTCTTTCATTATATTGTTTTCGGTGTAAACCAACTCCCAATCAAGCTCGCTGGGGAGGAGACAGTCCTAATCAGCATGCTGTCTTTAAAATAGGATTTTATTCTGACAATATGAATACTAAGTAATTGTGTGATGGGTGGAGTCTGTGTGGGAACCTAGAAAAGGAAAGCTTTTCAAGTCTTTTTCTTGAAAAGACACATGATTCTAGACTCTCTTTGGGACTGATTGTAGGTAGGAGAGAAGGTAGGAAAATAGACATTAGAAGTGTCAAACATTTAAAGGAAACTTTGTAACATATCCCTGTTTTCCAGGTTGCCTCCTTAATAGAAATTAGGGGACTTTCCCTTTGGATTATATCAGACCCTCTCTTTTGATTGAGCAAGATCTCATCTGACTTCTATCTAAAAAGAAATCATTCACTCATCTGTATTTTCTTGTATATTCTATTCTGCAGAACTTGTATAAATAATTTTTGGTGGGAAGAAGTCAGGACTTCAGATATGAGCTCGAGTTATTGTTGCCCTTTTAAGGATAGTGATCAGTGAGTGGAACCAAGATTGTGGAGTAAACATAGGGACTTACCTGAGCGCTCCCAAATTCTACTCAGCAATGTTAAAAATAACTCTTCAACATGAATTTGGGAATGGCTGAACCAACAAAAGAATAGGGTAAAACAATTTTCCATATCAACACAACTTAGATGGTTGGTGAGAAAGTTCTTTCTCACTGAGGTAAGGGAGGAACTCAGTCCATCACAGACTACATCAGAGTAGGCCATCCCCTGGCAAGCCAACAGCAGACCTCAGGAGCAACTAAACCAGAGCTCTTAACCCAGAGAAGGTAAGCATGTTGGACAACTGGTCAAAACTCAGGGGAAGGACTGTGATTTTTCTTGGAAGAGGTAGAAGATATCTGTCTATGCTTCCTCATGAAACAAATTTAGACAACATGTATACATACACATCTTATAAGAGCAGCACATCTACTTATAGGATTGTGTGTTCTTTTCTCCTTGAGAACTCTCAGAGTTATGTACAATTCTTGGAAATTTGTATTAATACTTGTTTGGCTAAATTCTAAATTGAAATCCCCTGAAATGAAACTATCTTTCTGGCTTTGCTGTTTTATTTTCATTAAGATTTTTCCATCTTCTTATATAGAGACCCCTGAGCATTACAGAATGAATCACAGTGCTAATGTACATTAACTTGTTCCTGGAAGGCACCAACATCCAAGATTATAATGATCCATTACATTTTCACAAGCAAACCTAAAAGATTTCAAGAAAGCATTTTTATTCAGACACATTGTCCCTACGACATAAGTAAAGGTAGCAAAGTTTAGTGGACATTTTAGAGAGTGGTAAACTGATCAAAAAATTACATGACCCAGTTTTCAGTTATGTTAAAGGACATGAATGAACATGGATGCTAAATCAAATAGAATATTATTTTTATCCATGGAATTGTTGTTTAAGTCAATCTAGTCTTATTGAGAGATTTTAAAGTAGTATGAAAATCTCAACCAGCTTTCGTAAATCTAATAGGGCCATTACATGAAGGTGTTGGGCCTTGTAACATGCAAACACACACACAAGCAATAAACAAAAGAAAAAAATAGTAAATGGATGATGATTAAGTGGATTAATAACAATTTTTTTGTTTTGTTTTGTATTTTTTGCTTTTAGAGGGGTTTTTGGTTTTGTCTTTGTTTATGTTAGGGTTTTATTTTATGTTTCATATCTTATTTCATATTTTGGTAAATCCATTACTTCATTGGTGTTGAACATATCACTTCTACAACTTCTTAGTCTATGTTATTTTAATTTTAATTATCTGTGAATTTACCATAAAACGTGTATGAAATATTATAATGTTTTACTTGGGGCATAATTCTCATACTATCTCGGAGGGCAGGCTTTATCAATGGAGGGAATTTTCTCACTAACATTTCTCTACACCAATGAAATCATGGGTCCAGAGAAAATCAAAGTGTTGGGTACATCGATGGGTCCTTAAGGCCAACATTCTATTTCCTTTCTTTCTTTCTTTATGACCATCCACCTTCTAGTTCCAGCAATATGTATACTAGAGTAATATCTTTTCTACCACTTCTTCTGTGCAGTATAAATCCTGGTAATAGATTGCAGCCTATTTACACCCAATACACACACCTCTTGAAATTTATATCCATTGTCTTTCCTAGTATTTGGTAATTCTAACAATACAAAATCTGTAAGTATACAGCATCAGTTGGAGATTATTGTTGTTAAAAAGTTGGGGTTTGGGGGTAATAAGCAGTTTGGAATCAATGAAAGTACAACATAATTTTCTAAATGCCATCTAATACAATCTCCTGTGCCTTTATTCTGGGCACAGCTCAGTGTCCATCTGCAGTGTTTAAGATTTGCATATTGATAGACTAATTTGATGGGCTATACATTCAAATGTTTGAAGTTTGGACAGTGTATTTTTTTACTTGCTTTTCCCCGCTGAGGAGAGTTAGACAAATTTCTCATATTGTTCTGAATTTCCCTGAAGAGGCTTGGCATTGTCCTGGGGCTCAGACTAATGAGTAAAATGTTATCTGTGATTAGGAAAATATTTAGCACCTGGCAGTCCTAAGTGTTTTGTGAATCTTTCTTTTATTTTGACCACACAATACACTTTCTGAGATACTGGAAAACACCAGGAGTGATTGTAAGTTTCCTGATTTAAAGCTCTCATCATGTCAATACTTGCCAGGTTTGTTATCTCTCTAGTCTCCGCTGTTATAGAATCTTATATAATTTTGGGATTTCCATGCAAAATATCTTGTCTGAGAAGAACTTCCAAGGATTGTGTTTTGTTCTACAAGATATAAATAATCTTAAATGAAAAAAAAAACAGACCCAGTACGACTTTTTAGATTTTCTAGAACTGTTTTGTATAAATATGTTATCTGCTCCAGAAAATAATTTGCTTTAGTTTTCTAGGGTATATACTTCCTACAATTTCACAAGTTATGCTTTTCAGGGTTGAGCTGAGCACAGCTAAACATTTTCATCAGCTACTTAGTTAATGGAATAGAAAACATGATTGTTAACAGTGCAAATGGCAAAAAATAAAAGCACAAATGGAAGCCAGGAAGGGTGATCAATGTTTGTTAAGACATAAATAGAATTAAAGGTAAATTTATCAGTCAAAACATTATAAAGATGTTCAGTGAAGACAAATGTAGAGGATGAAAAATATATCAACACAAAATAGAAAAGAACTGGCTTGTAGTAAGTATACATTATTAGAAAATAACTGACTTTTAGTAAGTATACATTATTAATGACTTACATTCATATAACATCTTAACACTTGCCAAGTGCTGTCATCACTGTCATCAAATTTATTTCTGTTGTCACATGTTTCAAGGAATTTCTTTTAGGATTTTAGTATATGAAGAAGATATCATTAAGGCAGCTTTTTGCTTCTACTGAATCAAATGGTTTTAATTTTGGCAATATAACCACTTCTTAAATGATTAGTCCCTCCCATAGGGACTTGGATATTGTTGCAATGTCTTTAAAGAAGGGAAATAGAATCTTAGGTGATAACAGTTAACTATTATCTTGAAAAAGTTCATTTTTATGATAGAATGAGACAGTGTGAGGCACAGTGAGAGAAGATAAGGAGAACTTTCCTGAGAGACTGTTAAATATCATGAAGAAAGAATCTGAAAAGACAGTTTGAGAGGACTGAATATCTTAGGAGAAAATAACGTAAGCATAGGCTTTATTTAAACTGCTATCCAAGACAATGAAATTATTGAGTTGAGAGGCCTCATGATGAAGCAATGGCTAGAGGTGATCTTGGTTGTACCATTTCTCACTACTAATACATGTTGAAATATATATATATATATATACACAAATATAAGCATATATATTTTATTTATGTATATTATATAAGATATATTTACATATCTATAACATTCAATAAATTCTATAATTTATAATACTGGTATTTTTATAAGCCTATGAAACTAAGAGGAGAGAAAACTTTTGGAAAAGAAATTTCTCAATTTTTAATAAATCTAGCAGGGTCTCAGAGCTAGTTAATTGATTAATGAGATAGTCTTTGCATTCATGATATTTTATCAAGTAATACCAGAATGTACCCCTTTAATTTTCCTTAAACATAACATGAAAGAATAAGATAATCAGTCAAACAGCAGGCTGATGGGGGATTGGCATATCTATCCCCCAAAGCATCTGAGAAGTATTATTTCACACTATACATCATGATAACCCCTTATTAACATGTTGGATAGATATCAGTGAATGAGCAAAAAGTCTGTTACATGAGTGGTATAGAAAGAAAGAAAATCTGACTACACAAACAAATGAGTACAACACAATTTTGTATTCTTTACATTTTAGTCCATTTTTTTAAAAAAAATATAAAGATGTGATTTCCTGCAAAATGTCATTTTAAATGCCTGACTGTTAGCACTCTTCTCAGACTTTCATCAAGCTATCATTCTCATAAAGATGGGAAAAAGATTTACAATCAGGAAAGTACTGACATTTCCCTAATCACCTTGTTCTATAGTAATATTATCAGTAATATTTTTTCTCAAGCATTCAGTATCTCTGCCTCTTTTCTCTACCCTAAAAATTAATCTATGTCTTTATAACTGAATAAACTCTACCCAATATGTGAGCAAATTCCATTGAAAAGGTTGAGGGACAGGGATGTGCAAAATCCAAAAATTGGCGGTGTTCATTGCACTTGGATAAATTCATTTGAAAGGGAGGAATTACCAGGTTTATTTGGCAAGTGCATATTGAGATGCACAATACATACTTCGAATTCCAAACATCAGTCCATCAATTTGTGTCCCAAATCCCTGATCCCCTAATCTTCCCTTCCAGTAAAGAAGCTCAGTTCTCCTCTCTCTATTACAGAGTGCTTGACAAAGTGTGTCCTACCTGAACTTCATTATCAAAAACTTTCAATGGTTTCCAAACTCAGGCAGGACTTTGCAATTTGCCTTTCAATTCCCTTTCTACCCCAATTTTATATTATTCCCTTTCATTCACTCTATTCCAGGAAGACTGGCCTCTTACCTCTTCCTCCCACCCAACACTGATAATGGCACTTACCTCCTGGGGTAGTTGTGAGGATCAAATGAGGTAATAATTATAAGTGCGTAGCACAGTGCCTGGCACACAGTAAGTGCTGTATAAATGTTAGTTATTATGATTATTGTTATTTTAAAAGGATAGTCAAAGAACACAAATTCACATGTTGATCTTGTCCCAAAATGTGTGCCTCATTCTACTTATTATCCCATCACCTCTCAGTCAAAGGTGAATGGCATCCTTCATCGTATATCCTCTGGAATCTTGACTGGTCATTGCATTGACCAAAATTATTTTTTAAAATGCTGATGTTACGGTGTGTAAATTGTTCTCCTGATTCTGCTCTTTTTCTTCTTCCAGACACTTTATTGATATGATAACTGAAGTGTAACCTTTGGAGCAGAATCCTTAGGGAAGTTAAAATTAATTCCAATTTACTGTTTAAACTTGACATTTCAAGCTGGTTTACAAGGTTTTACCTGAAAAAAATTACATTTTGCTAAGAAATTTTTGTGGAAAATGAGACTGTTTATGGAAAATGCTCTGCTTTCATTAAGCAGATAGGATAAAATTAGAAAGGAGCAAAGAAATAATTTGAAAGGTATTGGTATTCAGTGGAGAAATTAGGACCGTACTTAAGCAGGAGGGAGTCCCATCCACAGCTGAAAAGTGGTGTTGGAATTAGAAGGACAAGGTCCTTTATGGTCTAGCTATTTCCCACCTACTGTCAGTATTTAACTTATCTAAAAGTATCTGTGGAGTGTTCAGTAAACCATGAATCATTGTATTAATGTAATAGTATTGTTTTATGTGTTTCCCTCCCCTGCCTGAAAAACTATTTACTAAAGATGGATAACCTACTCCCAACTAGTGAGAAAATTGCCTTCAGGCTGGCTACATGATATCTATGCATATAGTTGGCTTTTGTTATGGCTGTGATCTTAGGAGGATGGTTTGCCCAATCAGATGTCAAAGGATGCAGCCTCAACAGTCTAGTCTTAGCTCCATCCCACCTGAAGAAGAACAGGGTGGAGAAAAGACTATAAGTCAATCAAGGGAGAAGCTGAAGAGAAGGTTACAGAGAGCAGAGATCAGCCCCCGGAGAGGAGCAGAATTTGGGGGTGCATGGTAGGTGGTAATTCTGGCCTAGAACAAGGAACTGAGCATTGTGGAGGTGACCATCAAATAGGAGTAAGAGCAGGTTGGAAGAATGATGCAGAGAGGAATATGTGCTCTACATATCACTGGGATGAAGTTTCTGTCAGTAAATCAAGCATTTATTACATAATTACTTACTATGTATTAGACATTCTACTAAGTACGAGGAATAAAAAGAAAGGAAATAAAAGAGTCCTTGCCATAGGGGAATTCATCATACACTAATGGAAAAGACAACACAAAAACAATTAAATACATACAACAAATACATACAAAAAATAGCACCTGGGAGTTAAGGAAACTAAGAAACCAAGGAAAGGAGGGAGAGCATTTCCTTCATAGAAGATTGCCAGTTCAAAGGCACAGAGATAAAATGGAGTGTGTCCTATATAATATATAGTAGCAAATGGGTTATTGAAGGTAGATTGTAGAGTGTATGGAGAGGAAAGTGTAAGAAGCCTGAACAAAGGAAAAGTAGGAAGAGGCTGAATTTTGAAGAGCATTAAATTTCAAACAGAAAATATTTCGAAATTTGATTCTGCAGATAATAGAAAGCAACAAGAGTTTATCTGGGGTTGGAAAGAAAAGGAGATGTGAAGTGGTTAGATTGCTTTGTACTTTAAGAAAATCACTTGCTATTAAAATAGTCCATGCAACAGGGGATGAAGACCTGAACATAGAGTGATAGTTTAGGGAGTAGAGATAAGGAGTTATATACAACAGATATTGTGAAGGTAGAGATGACAAGATTTGTAACAGATTGGATATATGGGGTGAGCGAAAGGAATTAATAAAGACACTGAAGTTGAGCCTACTTAATTGAGAGGATGATGGTTTCCTGAACATTTGAAGGGAACTTGAAAAGAAGGCAGTGTTTGGGAAAGTAAGATAATGATTTCTGTTTTGGATATGTAGGATTCAAGATGCCTATAGCATTTAGATTGAGATGTCCAAAGACTTTTCAAGATGATAATGTAGGATGGAACTCAGGAGAAAGAATAGGCCTAGATATATAGATATGGGAACAAGCATCTTCATAGATAAAACCCAGGGAAACTCATGCAGTCATCAAAGGAGATAGTATAGAACCATGATGGCAAAGCTATGGCACACAGACCAGAGGGAGCTACTCCCATCAACTTCTCCACCAGGCCTGAGGGCATTGCTATCATGACTCATCCCTCTGCCCAGCTGCCCAATGGAAGTGCTTTCTCCATCCTCTGTCTGGGGTAAGGGGATGACTCATATGCAGCATAAGGGTTGCAGTTTGAGCACTTGGTCTCTAAAAGGTTCACCATCACTGGTATAGAACAAAATTGGAAAGGGCACAGTTCCAAGACTTGAAGGACACCTATACTTAGTGGCCATAGCTTAGGTAAAAATTAAACAAGAAAGACTGAGTTGTCAAAGAGGTAGAGATTTAAAAAAAAAACACACAGATAGGAGAGAGAATCCAGAAGAAGGTATTCAGTCATATCAGATATTGAAGAGATGTGAAGAACAATGAGGACTAAGGGAAAAGCCACTAGTTTGGGTAATGAAGAAGTTCACTGGTAACTTTGTAGAAGGATTTTTCAATTAATTTGGAAACTAGGCTCACCATACTAATTAAACCTTTGGTATTTGTTCTAGTCCTATTTTTGTTTCAGTACTTAAGAACAGAACTTTGCACATAGTAAATGCTCAATAAATTTTTATTGAATGACAGATTAAATGTCCTCTTTGATGTCATTCTGCTTCCTAAAAGAGAATACTAGTTGGAAGTGGGTGACATAGTAGTGGTTGTTTCATTTCACTTATGTCTAACTCTTTGTGACCCCTTTTGGGGTTTTCTTGGCAAAGATATGGAGTAGCCAGCTATTTCCTTCTCCAACTCATTTTACAGATGAAGAACTGAGGCACAAAAGGTTAAATGACTTACCCAGGGCCACAAAGCTAGTCAGTGTCTGAGGTCAGATTTGGACTCAGGAATATGAATCTTTCTGACTCCAGGACAGGAGCCTTATCCACCTCACCATCTAACTAGTATAGGTTGTAGCATCCATATATCAACCTATTGTCATTGATGGAGAGAATAATTTGTTATTCTAAAATGAACAAGTCATAGAGTGAATCACAATACTTTAAATTATAGTTCTGAAAATGATCTTAGAAGTCATGAAGTACATTGCCCCCTCCATTCTACCATCCATACTATCACAGATTGAACTAATGTCCTCCTTTCCATTTTTTGCTTTTTCATTATTTCCTTTTTAATTTCAACCTTGAATCCTCTTAGGATGTTCTGGCTTATTTGAGTCTCTCACCATCTTTTTCTGATAGGATCAGAGAGGGTTTCAAAGGAAAAATAGAAATATATGAAGTAGTAGAGGGGAAATGAGTCTTATTAGGAAATAAGAGAAGAGAAGAATGCCATACAATGGATGAAGGAAAGGATTGCACACTTGAAACTAAGAATTACAAATTCAGTTCTTCCTGAAGAAGAGAAAGATGGTTTGTCTGAGTAAGAATTTAACCTACTATCCAAGAAATGTTCATTTAGGACCTTGACAAACTATCACAAAAGATTTTCTAGTAAGGGTCAGAGGAAGAAGAAAACACAAACAGTGGTTGATGACTCCCTTGTCAGAGGTCCCAAAACAACTCTATTGAAAATCTGTTGAAACATGTCTTGTCTTTCTAGTTTTATACCCTAGATAAAGCAGAGAACCTTCTAAAATTTATCAAAGCAGATGTCTACTAATCATTTCTGGTAATTCACCAAGGAACCCCAAAAGTATTTCTAGAGACCCCAAATTTTGAACAAGAAAATGGAGGCCAAAAGGGTCCAGGTTATTCTCCAAACTGCTGCCCCTTTAAAAGCACAGCACTGAGAAGGGAAAAATTAATTGCAGAGTGAACAGTTGACTAAGAAGACATTGTCTGAGAACTTGATTTGTGTTTCTGGACCATGGTTTAAAATATAGGGGTGATAGACTCCTATCAAGAAATTGAATACACATAACTAGGAAGTATTTGCTAAATATCTTACAAACATAATTAAAAGGGATATAAAAGGGGAAGAGGAAGTTGGAGGAAGAGAGTTCTGAATTAGCATTGGGAAAAGAAAGAAAAAGGGAAACTCAAAGACACTCTAAATAAATAAGATAAGAATAATAGAACTACAATACCAAAATGCATATCTAGGAGACAAAATTCAAGAAGGAAACCAGTAGGGAAATATCTGACCCCAAAAGTCTATATACAAATGCCCAAACATTAGGATGCAAGTCAGGACAACTAAATACCCTCATATAAGGAAGAAAATTTGGCCTCAGTGAGGCCAATCATGAGACTTCATAAAATAAAACTTATTCAAAAGCAATAGCATAAGTTAAGGGAAGAGAGGGTAACATTGCATATTAAAAAACTATATTCTATTTTTTGTTATTCTTCACTAAGATCACCCATTTCCTCAGTGAAGTTACCAACTCTGCCAGCTCTGTTATTTTATTTTTCTCTGAAAGTAGCCCCACTTCTATTTAACCGCAACTTCCTTGTGACTTTTGGCTTCATTTAAAGCAAGCATACTAAGATGGAGATGATTCACCTTTGTTAATATGCCTCCTCAATGGTCATTGGAAAAAGATTTCACATTTAGACTATAAATAGTTCAGTTAATTGTTATAGATGGATGACCTGAAAGCTGTGATCCTTGGCTTTTTTCTTTTTTCTATCTTTTTTTCTATCACTCTGTAATCATCACTTCAGAAAATAAGGAGGCTGGTCACAGAGGGCAGACAGCCATTTCAATTTTCTTTTATTTTATAAATTTTGAGGGGCAATTAATTCACCACTTAGTGGTCAGCCTATTGTTGATGAGCCTCTCTGTTCTTAGATAGGTTGGTGATCAGAGAACCATTTCTTCCTATGTTCAGGACAACCAAAGTATTTTCATTTTAATAAGACCTACTAGAACCTAAGCTTGGCTGGCATAACTTTCAAAAACCCACTTAATCTCCACCATGATAATGGGTTTGGGGACTGACTCTGAGGTATCAGTGAAATAGAGAATTCCAATGTGCGGAAACTTCCTCTATCACTGAGTTTGCTACCTTTTCCTCCTGAAGCAAATGACTAGCCCAGGAACATAAAGCCATTATGTATTATAGATAGGAATTTTACTTCCATCTGCCTGAATCTAAGAAAGGTTATGTTATGGCTGCATCTTTTTATGGTGACCTTTATGAAGCATGATAAACTTGCTAAGGAAAAAAAAAAGTTTTTTGGGGACATTACCACACTTAATACAAATATATGCAGCTGATTAATCTTATCTCCTCATGAAAACAAATCTAGCATTGCTTCTTCTTCTGAACATTTAGTGAGCAATTGATTTAAGTAATTAGGTATGTTGGAAAGTAGGAAGTCTGCATTAAAATATTCTGCTATTGAAACTAGTCTCTAAGTGCTAGAAGTCTATAGTCTACAGTCAGGAAGATCTAAGTTAAAATCCCACCTCTGATACTTATTAGTTGTACTTCAGCCTCAGTTTCCCTTTCTCTAAAGTGGTAGTAATAATAGCTCCTAACAGTCTTTGTGAAAATCAAATGAGGTAATCTATTTAAAGTGCTTGGTAATCTTAAAGCATTATGTAAATGTTATCATCATCAACATTTTCACCATTTTCATTATAGTTCCCTAATTGTAATATGACGCCTTCACAACTTTGGCATTAAATTGGGAAAGGCACATTAGTTAACATGAAACTATGCTCAATACTTGATCAGACTCTTACTGTTGTCATGCTCAGTGCTGGTTCCCATGTGCTTGCTCTATTTGTAGTGAAGATGAGGTATAGCTGGTTCTATTATCTGTAATGATGCTGACTTCTCTCTCCTCTGTTCTCTGGTAGCTCCTTATAGTCTCTGTTGTATTTAAGTCTTATCTTCACAACCAGAAGATGAGATGTTACAAGTAGACATCATATTATATACTTTTCTTTTATCCTTAAAGTAATTAACATAGGTCTATTTAGTTTGTATATGTTTTTCATTTACTTATATGAATGTTTTTCCACAAAATAAAATGTGGGTGTCACTTAGTTTTTGTCTTTATATGCTTATCATTTAGTGCTATATGCACTTAAAAGATGTCTAACTAATTAACTAACTAATTAACTGATGGTATATATCCAGTACAATATCAGTGCTACAATCATTGACATAGAGATGTGAAACTTAGGGACTTACCAAGCAGACTCATTCCAAGAATTTGCCATATTGGTAGGGCAGAACTTCTTGTTGTAAAAAGGACTTTTGAGAAGGAAATAAAAGATAAACTTCCATCTTGAAAGTCATGATCAATTGTTATTCTGGGACTTTGTGGTATTGCAGGGGGAACTTACAGCATGGGGCATCCTTTTCCCTACTCTGAAATGTCATTTACCAAGGAGTCTTAAATATAAATGTTTGTGTATCTGTATATGTTAGTTTTGTATGTGTAAGAGGCATCTAGATGGTTCTGTGGATAATGTATGGGGTCTGAAATCAAGAAGACCTGAGTTCAAATACAACATCAGACACTTATTAGCTATATGATGCTGGGTAACTCATTAATCTCTATTTGCCTTGGAGGCACTTAAGTGTCTCACTTGACAGAGCCCTGGTCTTGGAATTAGGAAGACCTAAAAGCAAATCTGGCCTCACACACTCAATAGCTATGTGACCCTGGTCAAATCATGTAATCTCAATTTGCCTTAATTCATTGGGTTAAGAAATGGCAAGTCACTCCAATATCTGCCAAGAAAACACCATGAAGAGTCAGACATGAGTGAACAGCTCAACCTCAACAATATCTATGTGTGTAATATAGAAACAATTCTCCAAGCTCCAGGGGACTCATAGCAGAATACTCTTCTTCTCACACTGGCCCAGCTTATGGGCCCATGACCACCTATATATACATTTATCTGGGATGGTGCTAGCTCTTGTAATATTATCTTTTCTTTAGTAAATAGCCTTGTGAAACTTTGTAAGATTGGTGAGATAGAAGTCCAATCATGTATGTCCATACCAGAGTATGATGGCAATCCAGCTGGGTTCACCAGAAAAATCTCCAGGATCAATCTCCTTGACCCAGTCTAGAAATAGATGACCTCAGCAGGCAAGCTACTGTATCTTACAGCAAGAGAGCAATTCATGCAATAACTATGCCACATTTAGAAGTGAATTTAATGGTGTAAATGCTTAGCAGCAACAAATTATAGTTTGAGCCCACTTTCCCCAGAGATCAAGGTAGTAAAAGGGAGAGTTTGGTTTATAGTCCAAAATGAGGGTGTGGGTGGAACTGAAACAAGATACATTCATACTTTGATTCTTACTATCTTTTGCTATCTTACTTATCTTTTGGGCAATAATTCTATTGTAAAAGCTAATTAATGTTTATTGGTACCACTGCCATCAAAGGGCTATAATTTTTATTCATGATTGATATGTAGAAGAATATGCCAAAATGGAGGCTTAAGGCAATAACATTAGCAAAACAATTCCAACTCCTCACTGATGCTACAAAGAATTCCAAGGTAGAAATATGGTTACCCTATGAGAATCCAACTTATCAGTGCATGTACAAGTTGGGATAAAGACCCTCAGAGTTTCTATAGACTACATAATGTAGTAGGAGCTAGGGAATTGAAGGGCACTGGAGCTACTGAGAACAGATGTCATTCTTTAAATTATACCAAGCAGCCTAGATTATTCATCCCCCTTTAAAAGAAAAAAAAATAAGGAATCATAGTGGAATAGAGATCATTATAGCATTTTTCAAAAGAACCAAGATTAGTAATGATACCAGTGGTGCCATTAGTAGTAGTATTTCCCAAATGAAGCACATCTATCCCGAAGCCAAAAAAAGCAATAAGACAAGTGACATGCTTTCAGTAGTTTTTATTAGTCAGAAACCTGGTCTCCTATTACATTCTTATGTCTTTAATATGCATGAAACAATATCCTCTGATGCAACAGATGATTAAAGAAATATATTAAAGTATTCATTCTGAATGACAACAGAGGGACAAGGTAATTCCCAAGATTCAGGAACTACAGGGAGAGGAGTTAGCTGATGTAGGTCATTTCTCCCTAGAGAATGGCAGAAGAGATTGCTTTCAGACTGTGATTTTTAGCACTGTGAGGTTGACAGCATGGAATGTTAGAATAGCTTTTGAGGCTTTTCCAATTCAGAGTCAAAACCAGTTGGGGGAAAAATAAAAAAATAGAAACAAAAACAAAGGAGAACCTTTGTTTTCTTTTAATTGAAGACATCCTTGGGGGGAAGGCACTGTTTTGATTAGGATTTAAAAGATTAGTTTTTAGTACTAGTTCTTCCAATACTTTCACGTGTGAGCTTAGACAGACCTCAGTTTTTAATATGTAAAATGGGGACAATCAGACTGCACTGTACATATAACATAGACATTGGAAGACTCAGATGGTATGTGCTGAGGCCAGCTCTAACTATCTTTTGAGAGTCTATTGCTAAATTTTCAGTATGAGAATTTAGATCCCAGAAATCTGGCAAATGCTACAAATCAATGCCACATTTATTATTTTGTTGATTGTCTAGATATAAGAAAGTATCAGTCACGCAAATTAAATTTTAAAGTGTGTATACATTTTTTGAAAGCTCAGTTGTTAAACATTTGCCAACCCTTTCCTTGGTTCAAAGGAGGGACAGAAGGCACAATGATCTATTCAGGGGACAGAAATGAGCCCAATTTGAATGGAACAAACTGTTCATCTAGGAAAACAAGAAGAAATAGAGTTTAAAAAGAAAACTAAGATTACCAAGGGCCTTGAATGTCAGAATGAGTTTAGTAGTCTATTGAGAGTCTCTGAATAGTATAAGAATGAATCGATTCTATAAACATTGGTTATATACTTGTTATATGCCAATATAGTGTGTTGGGTTCTGGGGACACAGAGGGACATAGTTCAACTGCCTTTAAGCAATATGGTTATAATACATCTATATATATAATAATTATATACATAAATATAATATTTACATTAATTATGATGTAGTGCAAAAGTAGAAATACATAGTTGTCTCTATTTCAAATTGAACTATGACCCATAAGATTATGAGATAAATGAAAAAAGAAAGAGAAAAAATCAACAGAACTAAATAACAGTCTTCAGTTGAAATGATGACATTGCATACCTTAGGTTTCTAAGTATAAACAAAATGTGGTCCCAAGTAATTAATACATATTAGAAAGTTTCAATACAATGCTCACAGTTGGCCAAACTGCTTTTATTAGGACTTTAGGAATTTTGTTTTCATGCTCAAAACCATGCTAGGTGGCACAGTGGATAGTGCCAAGACTCATCTTCCTAAGTTCAAATCTGAACTAGACATTTACTGACTGTGTAACCCTGTAAGTCATTTAATTCTGTTTGCTTCTATTTCCTCATCTGTAAAACAAGATAGAGAAGGACATAACAAACCACTCTGGTTTCTCTGCCAAGAAAACCCCAAATGGGGGTATGATGAGTCATACATGATTGAAAACAACTAAACAACAATGAAATGCTAAAAATTATGTTCATGAGTTATTTGTCTATAATGGGGTTTGTGCATGGTTGGTGCTTAATAAATGTTGAGTCGAATGTCACCCTGGTCATTTCATGGTTGTGCTCAAACCCTTCAATAGCTTCACATAGACTACTAAACTCCTAACCCTGACAGTTAAGTCCTCTTAAAATCTGTTTCCAATTTGCTTTTTCAAGCCTTATTTCTTACTACCTTCCTAGAAAAAGTCTCAAATTACTTATAAGTATAATTTTTCTGATCTCTCTCACAGTTTAAAGGATGAGGCAACACAATGAATTATGTCCCTATAAAAACAGCTGGCCCAACTATGAGCAATGCATGAAAATCATCAAATACAGACATTATTGTAGTGGCTAATAATGCTTCACTTTTCCAATAATATGTTCACTCATTAATAATATGAAAGACTAATAATGGGATTTCAAGCTGAAGGATCCTTAGAAATTATCATCTAATTATCATATTATAGAGGAAGAAACTGAGGCTCAGAGTTAATTATATTGCTTAAGATCATGAAAGTAACAAGAGTCAAACTTCCAGCTCACTTCTTCAAATTCCAAATCTGATGTTCTTTCTACTAACCCATAACTACAGTTCAGGTTAGTATGGAGGAATCTAATAGATGGCCAGAAAGCACTCAGTTGGATTTATATCTATCAGGAGAAAAGAGAGACCATGTTCCCTGTTTAAGAAACACTTTCTAGGATATAAACTTTCCCCATACTTTTTCTTTTCATTTATTTCCAATTTTGAGTCCTTTCAAAGGCTCTTCATCATTATTAGAAAACAGTTACTTTTTTTTTTTTCCTCTTTTAAGAAAAATTAAATGGATAGCTCTCTGGAAGGAGAAAGACAAGGCACAGAAGTGGGAAATCTAGATGATATTAAAAGAATATAAGCAATAACTTCTTAAAAACAATTTCCTTTATATTTTTAATACTTCAGTGGATTACTAATGACTCGTTTCCTATTTTGACCATTTTCTGTTCTTATCCTCTGAATATCCATTTTGGACCATTTCCTCTATGGGTTTTTTTTAATAGTTCCATATATATTTTAAATTTTAAGTTTTCAGCTCTTTTGTAATACATAAATGCATTCCCAGGCTTATCTTTTTTTCTTTTTTACACTGATTATATTAGGTTTTGTTTTAGAGAAATTTTTAAATTTTGTTGTCAAAGGCAACTTTCTTATTCCCAAAAATTCCTTCCCATTATTGAATTAAAAGAAATAAATATCCCCATCTCCAGTGAAATAAACACTTTATTCAATTTCTTCCATATTTCCTAGAACTCATTTTAAAGTCTCTAAATCTTTCATTCAACTAAAATTCAGCCCCCACAACTTAAGCAACTTAGAGGAAACATCTCACATGCAGAAAATTGGTAAAAAATAATTAAAAGTAATAAAATTGTCTTGGGGAAATAGGTCTAGAGATAAATCATTATTTTGCATTATTGATGGAATTATAAACTTGTAGAATCTTTTTGGAAATCAATTTCCTTGAAGGAGGTGAAGGATAACATATAATCATATCTTTTGACCTCACAATAATATTATTTGGTTGATAACAAATGAACCAAAAAAAGATAAGCATCTTTTTCAAGATTTTCATATTAGCAATATATAGAAAATATATTGGGGAAGAGTTGTTCAGAAGATGCCTACTCAATTGATTAGCCATCTCCTCAGTCCAGCTGATAAAATTATAGAATATAAAGCACAGGTAAAAGAGTCAATGAGGTATTAAACCAAAATGTGAAAAAGGTATTTATACTTTGTGAGTTGTGGAGAAGCTTTCTGAACAAACTTGAAGGAATTGGAGAACACCTGTTATTTATTGTGGTGATCCTTTTAGGTTAGGTAGACTCATTCTCTATGGAGACAGTTCAGGCATGTGATCTCTGTCAGTAACAAGAGAGCCAACTGAGGAAGAAGAACCCAGATATCAAGACAGACTTATTCTTCACCTCTGAACAGACAGAGTGGCGTTTTTCTTCCCACAGTTACCTATGGCGTAATGCAGTAAAGCTTCTCTTCCAATAAGACACACTTTTCCTACTAGGGGTGACAGTCTCAGAGACATATTTCTATAGAGCAGCTATTTTTATTAGACTGTACAGTATTTTTGTAATATTTTATTTTTCCCCAATTACAAGGAGAAGCAATTTTTAACATTTGTTTTCTCATATTTTGAGTTCTAAATTCTTTCCTTCCCCCCCCCCCCCAGAGATGGTAAGCAATTTGATATAGGATATACATGTGCTATTATGTAATATATATTCTATATTCATCTGAGACATTATTAAATAATATTAATAACTCACTTTAGAGCAGTATTTTCCCAACACTAAAATTGAGAGTTGGTTAGTGTATATATATATATATTTTTAATATATTTTACATATATATTATTTATATTTTACAAATGAGGAAATTGAGGCTCAGAAATAAAGTGATTTAGTTAATGATTCAGTGGTGGCCAGAGTCAGAAATGACATTTAATCCCAAATCATCTTTCCCCAAGCTGTGTCCTTTCCACTGAACTTCACTGCCACCCCAGCAATGGATCTTTACATAAGAGGAAATTCATCTATTTTTTATTTTTATTTTCCAATTGAGAAAACACTTATAGACAAACTTTGGAGTTTATTATTATTGTGATTCAGCCATGTTAGACTCTTCATGACCCTACTGGAAGTTTTCTGACAAAGATGTTGGAGCAGTTTGCCATTTTCTTCTCCGGCTCATTTTATAGATAAAGAAACTGAGGCTAGTAATTGTCTGGGGTCATATTTGAACTCAGGTCTTCCTGACTCCAGGCCAGGAACTCTGTTCACTGATTCACCTAGCTGCCCCTTATAAGCAAAATAGATTCTTTCCCCTTAGTGTTCCCTTCAATATTTAGGATAAGGCACATAGTAGGTGCCTAATGGGCATAATAGGATTTAGACCTGGCCTGAGACTTTAGAGGACATCTAATCCAGGCCTCTCATTTTGCAGGTGAGAAATCTGAGACCCAGAGAGGTAAAGGCTCCATCTTTAGTGAATAGATAGCATAGCTGGGATTAGAACCAAGCCCCTGAAGCTCTATATGCAGCTCTCTCTGAAACTAGACTCCCTCTGAACTGAATTGAATTGGATTGAAT